>NC_141108.1:24871666-25006666 GCF_041138505.1 Cibotium barometz
TTCCCATATGATCAGCAAAAAACTTGAAAGCTAGGTTCCTGGCGATGGGCACGCAGTTCTACAATGTGGCCATGAGGGAGTCCTTCTGCTTAATGCAGTTCAAGGGTTCCTTGAACTTCTGGGAGCAGGGTGAGACGCGCCGGAAGGCCGAGTCATGATTGATCTTCTCAACTTTGCAAGGATGAATCCAGGTTACTCGAGGCTGGGAAATGCAAAGCCTCCTCGCAGCATCCTGTCAGGAACTGCAGCGCCCAAGCGCTTGAAGAAGCCCGATGACGAAGAGCTCATGCTCTCTCCCGCCCTAGTGTACTACGGCTTCTCTTTTTCCCTCAAGAAATGGGGCTGCTTTGAGGTGTGCGACGACCTACAAGAGATCATGTTTGACGAGGAGGCCTTTGAGGCGCTCAAGATGCAACGCCTCAATCAGAAAGAGATGCTGCGAACCTTGGTGGAGCAATACGTGCTTACTGCCAAAGGAGAATCCGGAGACTTCAAAGAAGAAGCTGCAGCAGCTACTAGCTCTAGCGTAGATCCCCATCGCTACAAAAGGCAAAGGCTGTCTTGTGTTGTGCCATGGCCCACCAGGCACTGGAAAGACATTGACGGCGGAGGCACTAGCGGAGACACTCCACTGCCCGCTTTGGTCCGTGACTGCCTTCGAGCTCGGCAGCAAGCCCGACGTCGAGCTAGAAAGCAGGCTGAGCTCCGTGCTGGAGCTTGCACGCACATGGCGTTGCTGCTGGACGAAGCGGACACGTTCCTGGAGAGGCGAGGGGAGGGCGGAGATGTGACACGCAACCTAATGACAGGAGTCTTCTTGCGCATGCTGGAGTACCACAGCGGCGTGATCTTCCTCACAACCAATCGCGTGAGGTCCTTCGACGACGCCGCACCCTGCTCTAAACGACGAGCAACGTGTCAAGATCTGGGAGACGCTGCTCTCCTCCGCCCAGCATCGACTCAATGGCCGCGAGATCCGCAATGTTGTCCACCTGGCCCACGTCTCGGCCACCGGACACAAACAATTGCTCACCTTCGATCACGTCCAGAAAGCCATGGACTCTTTCATCGCCGGCATCAATGACCTACCGGCTTGATCAATTTTCTGTTATGCTGCATTCGGTTACTAAATTTGCACTCTATTGTCATTTTTTAAAATGCAAAAGAGATTTATATTAGTACCCCAAAAAAAATTGATACATCACCCTTAGGGTAGATGTGGACAGTTTCCAGCTGCTACGTATCAACTTAGGTACTTGAATTCTAGTTTTCCTATGAGTTTACATGCTTTAATCAGGCTAGCCTTAACATCCTCTCTTGGGTCAACACTAATCAAAGGGATCCCTTTGTGTACCATCTTGTTTCTAGTTTCCCATACTTCACTTAATACACTGCTCTCATGGCATGCCATACCTTGTAGAATGTAGGATTCATTCTTCCCTTGATTCCTATGAGGGCCTACAAAACCACATTTCTGCAACAACTTCTCCATCTTTTTCCACACAAGGTAGATAGCTCTACATTCCCAGAGTGCATGGAAAAGTGTTTCTTTCTTTTGTTTACACTTTGGGCACCAGGCACACCATCCTTCCATTTGCTGGATATTTCTTGGACTAGAAGCTTCATGTGCAAAACCCTCCACATTAGCAGATCCCACCTAGCTGGCCCTGCGGATTGCCAGGTCTTCTTTGTTCTTTTCCTGCAATATGGGATGGTCAACCTGACCCATGATCTCTCCCACCTTAGCTTTAGCTTCTCTATATACTCCTCTGATCTCCTAGTTAGCTTAAGCCTCTTGTCTGCTCTCCTTCCATTGCAAAGAGCATCTATAGGAAAGGTCTCAAGGTGTGGGGTGACATGTGGAACATAAGGGAATTTGCACTCTATTGTCACCATAGTGATATGATCTGTATAGCAGAGAGCTGTGGCTACCACCATAGTTATATGATTTGTAGCAGTTGTAGCTATTTCTGTTGCCATGATGAATCTGTCAGCATTTTGAAGCATATTATTAGCCAAAAAGAAAAAAGAGAGCAAATCGATGGCAGCAAGTCCATCTCGGATTACCCCCGAAACATTCTATTCAACGCGTAAAAGAAAAAAAGAGAGCGAAAAACATGGGTCAGAGAGATTTTTTGGCCATAAAAAATTAAATAGAAGTAAATAAAACTTGCATATTTAAACATTTTTTAATCAAAGTTGAAGGACAAGTGCCCGCCAAAAGTATTCAACATATCACAAAAGCCAAGCAAATGATTGGCAATCTCATCTAATTGTGTTTAACCATGATGATGAACCCAAAAATATGCTATTTCCATATGAAAACGTACAAAATATTGTGAGTCAAGAGCTTCCTAAAGTTGAGTAACCACAAGACGCAATCCTCTGAGGGCTCAACACACAGGATGAATTTGTGAAACTAAGGGCAGACAAGTTTGGAGATGTACATGGCATAAGATAAAGGGGAGGCTTACCAAGGATCGATCTATTGACATAAAAACCATAAAATGAATAGAAAAGAGAAGAATCTCCAACTTACAAAGGAATTTGAGAGCTTTCCTTTGGCTTGATGGTTTGAGGGATGAGGAGAAAGAAAGAGCACATTCTCTCTCTTTGTATGTAAGTCTCAACTGACATATTAATTGTATCGATAACAATTGTGATTTCTTGTTGTAGGTTTCAATTGAATGTGATGACTTCACCATGCGAAGAGAAGGAACATTCCTCTTGAATTGGCCACCTCTCTCTCTCTCTCTCTCTCTCTCTCTCTCTCTCTCAAGCTCTCTTACTCTCTCTATTTCTCTTGATCTGGCTAACTCTCTCTCTAACTCTCTGTAACACTCACTCTCTAAGATACTCTCTCTCTAACTTTAACTCTCTCTTTTCTCTCTCCAAGATACTCTCTTTCTCTCTAAATCACTCTCTTTACCTTTTTTTAACTCACTCTCTTTGCCTTTTTCTAATTCTCTCTCTAACTATCTGTAACTCTTTCTCTACCACTCTCTCTCTCTCTATCTCTCTCTCTCTCTCTCAATGTCTACTCTAACTCCCAAATTTTACATATATATATATATAGCCTTTTTCTAACTCTCTCTCTAACTATCTATAACTCTTTCTCTACCCCTCTCTCTCTCTCTCTCTCTCTCTCTCTCTCTCTCTCTCTCTCAATGTCTAACCTTCTAACTCCCAAATTATATATATATATATAGATAGAAGAGTAGTAGTATAGTATAGTATCTGACTCTCTCTGACTCTCCAACTCTCTCTAACTCTCTATCTCTCTCAATAACTCTCTCTCTCTACCCCTCACTCTCACTCTCTCTCTCTAACTCTCTCTCTCTCTCTCTCTCTCTCTCTCTATCTATCTATCTCTCTCTCTCTCTCTCTCTCTCTCTCTCTCTACCTCTTTCAATATCTCTTACTCTCTCTAACTCCCTATATTTCTCTCTCTAACTCTCTCTCTCTCTCTCTCTCTCTCTCTCTCTCTCTCTCTAACCCTTCCTCCAACTTTGTCTCTAACTCTATCTCTCTGTCTCTCTAACTCTCTCTACCTATCTATCTAACTCTAACCCCCTCTCTCTCTCCAACTCTCTATCTTACTCTCTCTCCAACTCTCTATCTCTCTCTTCAACTCTCTCTCTCTCTCTCTCTCTCTCTCTCTCTCTCTATAACACTCTATCTTAATTTTTCTCTCTCCAACTCTATGTAACTCTCTCTCTACCTCACTTTCTCTATATAACTCTCTCTCTCAATCTCTCTACCTCACTTTCTCTATATAACTCTCTCTCTACCTCACTTTCTCTATATAACTCTCTCTCTCAATCTCTCTTTCTCTCTCTAATTGTGTCTATTTATCTTTCTCTCTCTAACATTCTCTCTCTCTCTCTCTCTCTCTCTCGCTAGCTCACTCTCTTACTATTCTCTAACTCTCTCTTTTGAACTCTATGTAAATCTCTCTCTCTCTCTCTCTCTCTCTCAAGCTCTCTTACTCTCTCTATTTCTCTTGATCTAGCCAACTCTCTCTATAACTCTCTCTAACACTCACTCACTCTCTAAGATACTCTCTCTCTAACTTTAATCTCTCTTTTCTCTCTCCAAGATACTCTCTTTTCTCTCTAAATCACTCTCTTTACCTTTTTTAAACTCACTCTCTTTGCCTTTTTCTAACTCTATCTTTAACTACCTGTACCTCTCTCTCTCTCTCAATGTCTAACCCTCTAACTCCCAAATTATATATATAGTATAGAAGAGTAGTAGTATAGTATGGTATCTAACTCTCTCTGACTCTCTGACTCTCTCTAACGCTCTATCTCTCTCAATAACTCTCTCTCTACCGCTCACTCTCAGTCGCTCTCTAACTCTCAAAATCTCTCTTTAACTCTCTCCCTCTCCCGCTCTCCCTCTCTCTCTCTCTCTCTCTCTCTCTCCCCAACTCTCTCTCTCTCTCTCTACCTCTTTAACTCTCTCTCTCTTCCTCTCACTCTAACTCTATTTCTCTTGTTCTCTCTCTCTCTCTCTAACTCCCTCTATTTCTCTCTCTAAGTCGCTTACTCTCTTCCTCTCTCTCTCTCTCTCTCTCTCTCTCTCTCTCTCTCTCTCTCTAACACTCTCTGTCTCTAACCCTTCCTCCAACTTTGTCTCTAACTCTATCTCTCTGTCTCTCTCTCTAACTCTCTCTACCTATCTATCTCACTCTAACCCTCTCTCTCTCTCTAACTTGAAACGGGTGTGTGGGTAAATAAACAAAATGGGCTAACCTTTCTATCACCCAATGTGTGGTAGATTGGTTAGCTCATGGAGTTGTTATTCAACACGTCTCGTGTTCGAATCTCACTCCCGTCGGATAGATCATATTTGGTCTCTTGGGATTGTTCCTACGACGTTAAAAGAGCTTCTTCTTCTTCTTCTTCTTCTTCTTCTCTCTCTCTCTCTCTCTCTTCAACTCTCTCCCCCCCCCTCTCTCGCTCTCTCTCTCTCTCTCTCTATAACACTTTACCTTAATCGTTCTCTCTCCAACTCTATGTAACTCTCTCTCTACCTCACTCTCTCTATAACTCTCTCTCAATCTCTCTTTCTCTCTCTAACTATGTCTTTCTATCGAACTTGCCAACTCTCTCTCTCTCTCTCTCTCTCTCTCTCTCTCTCTCTCACCCTCTCTCTCTCTCTAACATCCTCTCTCTCTCTCTAATTATCTCTTTCTAACTCTCTCTCCTTAACTCTCTCAATCTCTCTTACTCTCTCTATTTCTCTCGAACTTGGCCAAATCTCTCTCTAGTTTTCTCTCTCTTTCTCCCTCTAACACACAATCTCCCAGTAACCTACTCTTTTTATCTTTGTCTAACTCTCTCTCTCTCTCTCTCTCTCTCTCTCTCTAACTCTCTCTACCTCATTGTCACTCATTGTCACTCACTCACTCACTCACTCTCTCTCTTTCTCTCTCCAACTCTCAAACTCTCTTAGTCTCTCTACTCTCTCTATTTCTCTCAAATTGACCAACTCTCTCTCTAACACACACACACTCTCTCTAACACTCTCTCTCTCTCTCTCTCTCTCTCTCTCTCTCTCTAACTATCTTAATCTCTCTTAGTTTCTCTAACTCTTTGTTTCTCTCTCTCTCTCTCTCTCTCTCTCTCTCTCTCTCTCTCTCACACACACACACACACTCTCTCTCTCTCTTTCTCCTCTCTCTCTAGCTCTCTCTCTCTCTCTCTCTTTACCTTTCTCTAACTCTCTCTCTCTCTCTCTCTCTCTCTCTCTCACACACACACACACACACACCTACACACACTCTCTTTCTCCCTCTCTATCTCTCTCTCTCTCTCTTTACCTTTCTCTAACTCAGTCTCTCTCTCTCTCTCTCTCTCTCTCTCTCTCTAAGTTTATCAAGCTCTCTTATGTTGAAATATACAAGTGAATAGGGTGTGTGCGGGAACAAGCCCTTGGCTAGAGGCTGTAAAAGAGAATCTGTAAAGGTGAGAGAACCTGTGAAAAGGTGAGAAGAATCTATTGGGAGAGAATAAAGGGTAGCATGAGGAGATTTAGGAGGTGTGGAGATATTCTGGGAGAGGTTGAGAGAATCAAGCAAAAGAGGTGGAGTGAATCAAGGAGAAATCAGTGGGATTAGATGCTTGGATGTAAACTCTATAAATTGAGGCATTGGCCTAATGAGAACTTACTGGTTTTTGATTATCCATGCCTACATTAAGCTATCAGTTAATTACTCTCACTAATCACGTGTTAATTATCGTTTAATCTCTTCGTTAATGATGTTGATTCTAGCATTTGATCCACCATAGCTCATCACATTGCTGTAATTTTAACATGGTATCAGAGCCTAGCCTAGAATCCATCAATTTGTGAGCCCATTATCTTGCTAATCACCTGGCTAATTAGGATTAGTAGAAAATTAATATCTTCACCTCTTTTTCAACTAACCTCTGCACCCCCAGCCAGTGGAGGGGCTTGATCTCCCTCCATGAGAAAGATTAGGGGAAATGCTTCTAGCCCAACATAGCTATACTCCCCACGATTCAGCTCATCAAGAAATTTCTCCAAACCGCCAAGCATAGCCGCCGTTTTTCGCTGATTTGGAGGCGCCTTTTTTTCTGAGGAAAATTGACATCTCTTCTTCTCCAGTTGCAATGGGTCTAATTCCTCTTAGCCCCAGGCTAGACTAATTGCTATAGACGGCCTTGAAAGCATTTGAGCTCATTTGAACTCTAATGCCTCAGATCTGAGCTCCCCGCATACTCTATTTTTTACACACAAAACAGAGGATTAATTTGTTAATCAGTGATAATCAATGCTAATCACTATATTTTGGTACAATTGAGGGTTCAAATTAACCATTAGGTATCTGATAGAGATCCCTATAACTTCAGATTGCAATTCGGAGATGGTTTGATACTCCAACCATTCCGTACAAATTGGTTACCCTTGATTTAATGTAATTTTTGGTGATTTTATGCTGATAAATCTATTGTAATCATCTCCTAAACACTAGATTGAGTTGTAAAAGGGTAGACACTGCCCTTGAATCTTGAAATTGGATCAAGAGGTAAGACCCCCTTCACTTCATCAAGAGGTAAGACCCCCTTCACTTCATCATGAGTACAGCACAAGAGATAGCCAAATTTAATGGGGAGCAGTTTTACACATGGCAGACAAAAACCATGTATCTGCTGATGAGGAAAAATCTGTGGGGGCTAGTTGAGGGAAGAGATGAATGCCTAGAGGTGAGAGGAGGAAAAAATGAGTGGAAGAGCATGAATGAAAAAGCATTGGGACTTATCGCACTCAGTTTAAATGATGAAATCATTCATCACATCACAGGGATACAATGGGATGAACTCAATAAATTATTTGGCACACAAGCTAAAAATTTAAAGATAAATCTGTTAATGCAATTCTACAAATTGGATATGAAGGAAAGTGAACCTTTAATCACACACTTGAACAGATATAAAAGCATTAAGCAACAACTGGCAACTATTGGCAAAAAGGTAGAAGATGATAAGGCACTAGCAGTGCTTCTGAAGAGTGTGGACAAAGGTGAATATAAAAATATTATAGTAGCAACACTAAAGAATGTACCTGAATTGAAGCTACACGAGATAGAAGGAGCTCTACTAGAGCAAGAGAGCAGAGGCAAAGAGAAGAAATGGCTCGACTCAACAGTAAGAGAAGAAAAAGCATTCTTCACCCGAGGAGGATTCTCTCGACAAGGACAAGGACGAGGAAGAGGCAAAGTAGGAGGAAGGACCTTCACTTGCCACAACTGTGGAAAGCCAGGACACATGGCAAGAGATTGCTACAGTAAACCCAGTGGAGAAGGAATGACATCGGCAAACTTCATGGAGGCTCCTAAAGGAAGTGGAGACGGATCATCTTTTCTGAGAGAGAGAGAGAGAGAGAGAGAAACCCCACAACCCAGTGTAACTTGCCCCAACAAAGTAAAACCACCTCTGAGCCACCGATGATGTAGGCCAATGTGGTAGATGTATGTGTGAGCACTTTAGTTAAGGTCATAGGCACTTGTAGTAGCCTTGGACACATAGAGAGAGAGAGTGTCAAGGACTATGAGTTTAGGGACTTGAGGCACTGGTCGCGGACTATCAAGTAAGAGGGAAACTTGGTATAGGGTCCAGGTGTGCTAGGAGTATTCACTTGAGGGGAGGTGTTGAAATATACAAGTGAATAGGGTGTGTGCGGGAACAAGCCCTTGGCTAGAGGCTGTAAAAGAGAATCTGTAAATGTGAGAGAACCTGTGAAAAGGTGAGAAGAATCTACTGGGAGAGAATAAAGGGTAGCATGAGGAGATTTAGGAGGTGTGGAGATATTCTGGGAGAGGTTGAGAGAATCTGGGAGAGGTGGAGAGAATCAAGCAAAAGAGGTGGAGTGAATCAAGGAGAAATTAGTGGGATTAGATGCTTGGATGTAAACTCTATAAATTGAGGCATTGCCCTAATGAGAAATTGCTGGTTTTTGATTATCCATGCCTACATTAAGCTATCAGTTAATTACTCACTAATCACGTATTAATTATCATCTAATCTCTTTGTTAATGATGTTGATTCTAGCATTTGATCCACCATAGCTCATCACATTGCTGTAATTTTAACATCTTACTCTCTCTATTTCTCTCAAACTCGCCAACTCTCTCTCTCTCTCTCTAACACTCATACTCTCTCTCTAATTCTCTTTCTCTTTAACTCTCTCTTTCTCTCTCTCTTTAATTCTCCTCTCTAACTCATTGTCTTTCTTACTTTCTGTAACTCTCTCTCTGATTCTCTCTTTTAACTCTCTCTAACTTTGTCTCTCTTTAACTATCTCAATCTCTCTTACTTTCTCTAACTCTCTCTATTTCTCTTGAATTGGCCAACTCTCTCTCTCTCCTCTCTCTCTCTCTCTCTCTCTCTCTCTCTAGCTTTCTCTAACTCACTCTCACTAATTCTCTCTCTCTCTCTCTCTCTCTCTCTCTCTCTCTCTCTCTCTCTCTCTCTATAACACACACATTCTCTCTCTAGCTTTCTCTAACTCTCTCTCGTTGATTCTCTCTACCTCACTCTCACTCTCACTCTCTCTCTCTCTCTCTCTCTCTCTCTCTCTCTCTCTCTCTCTCTCTAACCCTCTCTTGCTAATTCTCTCTCTCTCTCTCTCTCTCTCTCTCTCTCTCTAGCTCTCTCTCTACCTCACTCTCACTCAAAATCTCTTTCTCTAACTCTCTTAATCTCTCTTACTGTCTCTCTCTCTCTCTCTCTCTCTCTCTCTCTCTTGAACTGGCCAACTCTCTGTTTAACACTTCCTCTCTCTCTCTCTCTAACTCTCTCTTTTGAAAACTCTCTTACTCTCTATTTCTTGTATAAATGTATATGTATGTATATATGCATATGTATGTATATATATATATGTATGTATGTATGTATGTATGTGTATATATCTATATATATATATATATATATATATATATAGAGAGAGAGAGAGAGAGAGAGAGTATGGTATAGAAGAGTAGTAGTATAGTGTAGAAGAAAGAAAGGAGGAGCTGCATTGTAGGGCAGCTAGGAGCCACCACGTGGTAGCTCCCAAATAAAATATAGAAGAAGATGATATCATCTCGCACAGGCTTTATGGAGGAATACTAATCCTTGTAAATGGTCATGTGCCTAGAAGCCCACTCTACAAGACTTCTATGGAGTGACACCATGGAGTGACACCATAAGGGATACAATTGATGTGATCTAGTATCCTCTCTCTTATGTACTTGTTTACTCTTATGTGTGTGTGTTTACTTGCATGAAGCTCAAGCGTATCCTCTCGCCTGTATACTTTTCATGGTATCAGAGCGTCAGTTTGTGTGAAGAGCTCTCAAGAGGTAGGCAAGAGGCAAGAAAAGGAAGTAATCGATTTTAAGGCAAGACAACCATTAGCCAAGAATAATCTAAATGCTATTTGTGGTTTCCATACAACCTTTTTCCCATAGAGCGTGTATAGAGTTTCCAAAAGTGGCTCTTATTGTATTATTATTATACGTTTATATTTAGACTTATTTAATTTTTCAAATTGTGCCATGTGGCAGAAGGAGAGGTGAAATCAAAACTTGGCAATTCTGCTGCTGCTGCTGCTGCTCTCTCATCATTCAAAGAATGCCATGGGCTTGATGCCTCTTTCTCTTTCTTTGAAGATCATTGCTGGTGGGATAAGAAAATAAAAAAAGGTAAGTAGGTGGGATACATTTTTTTTGGGAAAGAATTTTAAGATAAGTTTTTTCTGTGCATAGGTCCTAGGGACTTTTGTGCAGAAGGTTAGGTTTTTTTTCCCCCACTGCAGAACGAATTGGACGACCATGATTTCTACTAGGGTTTTATTATGTGCAGAATAATATGCTCAGTTTTTTTTGGGAAATTTGTGCTTGGATACAGTAAAATTAGTGTTTTCTTTTTCGGTGCAGATTAAATAAGTCTGTACCTGGGAAGCAATATAAAATTAATGGTGCAATGGGGGCAGAACGAAGGGTTTGTTTTCTGTTGAAGCCGTGAAAGAGGGGTTTTTTTTTTTTTTGCAGGAAAAGGAGGAAATCAACATTATCTTTCAAGGTCGTGGAGATGGTAGAGAAGGTCCAGCGCATGCAAGATGGCTGGAAAGCAGCGGGGTTTCTGCACATGCAGCTATGGAAAGACAGAAAGAGGGGAAGAAGAGATGGTCATGCTGATGACGGTGATGGTGACGGTGATGGTGAAAAGAAGAAGAAGAAGAGCAGATTAAGGAGCAACATAAAGGGCATGTTGTCTTTGAAAACTCCATTGTTCCATAGCCACCTGCAACATTCATTCTTCATAAGGTGCTTCTTGCCCTCTCTTTCTTTCTGTAAATTTCTTTTGGCCTTACATTTTCCTGCACTTTGATCTGCCTGCAACCATCCTCTTCTGTGTTTATCAAAGGGTTTCATGTGTTTTTCGCACTTTTATTTGCTTGGAGCCATCATCTTCCGTGTTATCAAAGGTTCTTTCATCTGCTTTCTTGCACCATTGGAATGCATAAGGCTTCAACAGACTTGTGTGACAACTGTATTCTCCCATCCCTTTCTTTTCAAGATGTTTGTGTGTCTTGGAGGGAAGGAGGGAGAGCTTGGTGGCATTAGCCTTAATCCTTTGTTAAACCAAACACTTTTTCCGTCTTCTTGAGGGTTAAGTAGGTCTAAAAGAACCCTGAGGCTAATTAGTAGCACAAAATCAACCATTTATTTGCTTGCATTTGGCTCCTAACATTATTTTCCAAAAAAACCATAACAGCAGTTCTTTCTTTATTGATCAATGACCTTTTCTTTAAGCAAGTAGGTCACAGACAATTTTAACCCTAACCTCTTTGCTTGCATTGACCATCTTTTCTGCTTGCATATTTGTCACACAGGCAAAGCCAAAATGGCTCGCTCTTCTGAAGTTGGATTTGACGTCTCAAGTGAAACCACAAGAAGGTATTTCGGAGAGGATGAATCAACCTGTTATGATCACGAGCCTGGAGAAGAAATGCCACATGACTCAATACCTAGAGAGAAAAATGGTGATTCCTGCCGTTTTTCTGTACACAGTGCAGTACAGATCCCTGAAATCAGTAGTTTCCGCCTCGCTGAAGTAGACGTGCAAGCTCGTCTTGCCTCAAGTATACCAATTTTTCAAATGTCACTTGTAGCTCTCCATGACCATATGCCTACGAGCATTACAAGCTTGCCCAAGCTAACTACTGTTTTATGGCATGCAGTGCACGAGTTCCCGAATCAATGCTCTTGTAATAGAGGGTGGGATTTTAATCAAGTAAACAAGAGGAGTTATCCAACTCGAAACCCTAGTGACTCGCCTTTGCCTGTGTCTTTGAAGGTACCCCATTCAAAGTACCCCATTCAAGCAAATGTACATATCCTTTGTTACTTTGTAGCTATGTGTTAGTCTGACTTGTCAGAAATACTTGTCTGGAAAAGAATGTGCACAGCAGGTATTGCCGGTTCAATATTTTTGATAAACTAAATTCTCAATTACATCGGTGATTCCAATTTTCAACAGAGAGGGAATAATGAAGTGAAGACTGCTGATACTAATTACTTTGGCTGTTATGTTAAAAATTTTGACGAGGTTTGTTCCAGTTTGAGGGTATCAAATTCCGGGTTGAAAGCAAAGCGCCACAAACTTGGAATCCAAGAAGGGCACTTGTACGGGAGAAGCATAATCAATCCCTGTACCGGCAGATATTAAACAGTGTTACAGGAGTTGTGATGCCGGGAGAAATTCTTGCTATCATGGGGCCTTCGGGTAGTGGTAAGACGAGCCTTTTAAAGATATTGGCTGGCAGACTGCAAGGTGGAGTCACGGGACACGTGAGTTACAATGATATTCCCTACAATACAGCTCTTAAGCGAAGGTTATCTCTCTCTCTCTACGGATCATGGGCATCTGCCTCTGCCTATATCCATGCACAGGCTTTACACTGGAAAAACTTGTGGACAGTTCACAAGCTTGTGTCCTGTGACACTCTCAGTTAGATCCAGGGATCTTCATGTTGGCATGTTTCACCATCGGGGTTATGACGGCATATATGTAGTGACTTGATCTGAGGCGACGCTATTTTTCTTGCAGGATTGGCTTTGTCACACAAGATGATGTACTGTTTCCTCAATTGACAGTAAAGGAAACACTGATTTTTGCAGCTCAACTTCGACTTCCACGTACCATGATACATGAACACAAAATTATGAGAGCAGAGACTGTTATCAAAGACCTTGGATTGGAGAGGTCAGCAGAAAATTTCCTCTCTAATTTGACTGTATTTTTGTATTCATTGACCTCATGAGTTCAAGAAGATGCAATGTTCATTCTACAGGTGCCAACATACTCGAGTAGGTGGCATCTTTGTTCCAGGCATATCTGGAGGAGAAAGGAAGCGCACCAGCATTGGATATGAGTTATTGGTGGATCCATCTTTGTTGTTTTTGGATGAACCCACATCTGGACTAGATTCTTCTACCGCATTAAGGTTGCTTCGCGTTCTTCAGAAGAATGCGAAGGTAAAACTTTTTACTTCATTAGAAGAATGAGTAGGTATCCAATATGTGTTGCTTGATGCTTGATCAAACTGGAGATTGCTCTTAACCTCCTTTTGAATACTAGAGGCAGGTGTGTGGGTGCATGCATGGGTGTGCGTGTTTGCCTGTCTGTGAGATTCTAAGTGTTAAATGTGTCCCAAAGATACATCCATTTTTTTTACTTTGTTGAATTCCAGGTTGGAAGAACCATTATAATGACAATTCATCAGCCATCTAGCCGCTTATTCCACCTGTTTGATAAGCTGATCTTATTATCAGAAGGGCATCCTATCTATTTTGGGAAAGCAAAAGATGCAATGCAATACTTTGCTTCTCTTTATTTTTCTCCTCAACTTGCCATGAACCCAGCAGACTTTCTACTTGACTTAGCTACAGGAAATGTCGATGGTATCACACTCCCAGAAGATCTGAGGAACTTTGAAGTTTCTTTGAAGCAGCAAAAACAGCACCCTGTTGACAATCCTTCGTGGGCGGTGGAGAGAAATGATCAGTTCTCCAATGACATTTCTGTGGATTCTCAGCATTCCGAACATAAGTTCTCCAAAGAAGTAGTGAAGGTGTAGTTCTGTTTTTGTCATCTATGCTAAATGAAGAGCTCAAATACTACACATCTGGCTCCTCAGTGAGAGTTCAAGTCCATTCCCTGCACTGCTATGTGGTCATGCGAATCATATTGGTCTGCTGGCTTGGCCATGATGTTAAAAGACACTGTGTGTGTGCGCATGCATGGCGCGTGCATGTGTTTGTGGAGCACTGGTGTAACGATTTACTCTTCAGTCTTCAAGTGACACATTGGGCTAAATTCCATGAGATTAAAAGACTCATCTCTTCTCTCTCTCTCTCTCTCTCTCTCTCTCTCTCTCTCTCAACGTGTTGGCATAACAATTTACATATCAGGCTCCCATAGACCATAATTTGGTCTTTAGGGAACAATAATAGAGTTGTCATCATCATCATCATCATCATCATCATCATCATCATCATCTCTCTCTCGCTCGCTCTTTCTCTCTCTCTCTCTGTCTCTCTCTCTCTACGTGGTCATCTTATTACATCTTTATGTGTCGCATATACATGTGATAGTTTGACAGCTTTTTTCAATGTCAAAGATCCACTAAAACAGGCTGTCAAACCATTAACACTTCTGTCCCTCGTGTTTTTAACTTTGGGATGGGAAAAACAGTTATTGCAGAGTAAGTACAGAACACAGATTGAGCCTCAAGAGAAGAAGACATTTGAGATGATTGGGAAGGCACCAGAGCATCTGCAAGCAGTGATTCAACTTAGGAGGGACTGGACTTCATCTTGGATGACACAGTTTATGGTGCTATCAAAGAGAATGTTCAGGGAAAGAGCTAGAGATTATATCGACAATCTAAGGCTTTTTCAAGCTATTGGGGTTTCTATCTTACTTGGATTGTTGTGGTGGCAAACAAGGATTGAGACTGAGGCCCAATTGAGAGATCAAGTAAGAAACTATATCTTTAAGCATACTAATGCATGAACCCACTTGCAATTTCCACATCTTTTGAAGTAAAAATTAAAAAGTTTGTTTTGCACGTTTTATTTACACTATTGATGTATTGCAGACCCTTGTAAGACGTTAATAATCTCTCTCTCTCTCTCTCTCTCTCTCTCTCTCTCTCTCTCGACCAAAACCTCCTCTTATCTTAGTGTGGATGCATCTGGGATGTGGGAACTCTTTTCCTTATATAATAGATTTCTCTTGAATCCTTGAAGAAAAAATGTCTCCTTGTATTTACTTCTATTGATTTGTGTTTAGGTTGGGCTTATATTCTATATCTGCATCTTCTGGTCGACCTCGTCCATCTTTGCAGCCGTGTACAATTTCCCTCTAGAACAGGGCTTTCTTGCAAAAGAGAGGGCTGCAGACATGTATAGGTTGAGTGCTTATCACGTCAGCAGTACTGTATGTGATGTACCAGCCCAACTAGTATACCCAACCATCTTCATGACAATTGTCTACTTCATGGCGGGATTTCAACGAACTGCTGTCACATTCATTATGACTCAACTGGCCGTCTATTTGGTTGTGCTTACAGGACAGGTGTGAAATAGCCTAATCCTTTTTCTTAAAAGGACATATCGTGTTTTAAATGTTTGGATTATAGTGGAAGGCACCCAAGTATGACAAAGTAGTTTATATTCTTTATTGAACTCAAGAGTATGTATGATATCTGACTTTGTGTGTGTTTGTGTGTGTGAGAGAGACATCAGGGAGTAGGAGAGTTCTTCGGTGCAGCTATCTTAAATATCAAGAAGGCAGGGACCATTGTTTCATTAGTCCTCTTGATTTTCCTACTCACAGGAGGCTACTATGTTCAGGTAATGTATACCCCACTTTATTTGAGAGAGAGTTTTGTAACAGAAAGTGTAAGAGGTCAAAAACTTTATGAAGCATTCCTAAGAAGGTTGCTTCCTGTGCAGCACATTCCGGGCTTTATCAAATGGTTGAAATACATATCGTTTGTGTATTATGGCTTTCGACTTCTGTTGAAGGTGCAATACTCACCAAACCAGATGTATGAGTGCTTTGAAATAGGAGGGTGCAAGAGTCTGCAGATGTCCCCATCCTTTGCAGGGATCATTGACCTCAATGGAGGGGTAAAAGAAGCATGGGTATTGATTGCAATGGCGATAGCTTATCGCACCCTTGCCTACATGTTCCTTAGGAAAATAAAAATAGAAACATGACTACCCGAGTCTTATCCATCCTTTTGCAGATGTACTGTTGGTGGTGTGTAGCAAACTGAAAACCATGTCCTCTCAGCGAAGCATGGGGAGCCAGTTCCCCCTTATACACAAAATCTGTCATGTGTCTAGATAAAATTTTCACTTAGTAATGCATGACCTTATGTAGGTATCCATTAATCCAACCATCCATCCATAGGCCTTAGGTCTTCCCATTCTATGAGGAAGCTCTAAAGATAAAACATTTTTGTATCCATTTTGACAAATAAATGGTTTTTCTTTTCAAGGCAATTCGGATAATTTCATTATGATATTGTTCTAGGGAGTAGTAGTGCACTTTTTAGCAAAAGGCTATAAATGCTTATCAGCACCCTCTTCACATTCATGGAAATTTTCACCTTTTCAATATTTCACTTCGTCATAGAATCTGTCCTTATTTCATTGTATGCCTTGACACAATGAAATATCATGTCAAGAATGCACACTGCATTTGTAATTATGACAATGTCAATCAACCCCAAACTAAACACATAAATCTCAATCTCAAAACTCCACTTTGATCTTAATTAACACTAAACTAAACTTGCACCAAATGAGGATCAATCCAATGGGCAACTTACAAACCCAAAAGCTTTCATACTTGCTTCCAAAACACTCTCTCAAATGAGGAGAACAGACCCAAGCCAAGCTCTTTCTATTATTTTTTTGGGATGATGGGTGCGTTGATCTTGTTATTTTACTCACACACGCATGCCACGCCCACCTGCAAGCAAGGAGAAGTCCAATGCTCCAACTACTTGCGCCAACAACTACTAGAGCTGTGCGGCGGTCAGCTCTTTCCATTTCAATACAACTGCTTCAACTCAATTGTGTCACACCCACACCCACTCCTCACAAGGTATGGATAACTCGTAATGGAGTTCACATATAAGGGACAATTACAAAAGCTTAGCTCACATGAAAAGCCTTTAGTCACAGTGCTATTATCTATTACATATTAACCATGGCCAACCAAGGCACGAGGGGAGGAGAGAAAAGAGAAATCCTAGATTTCTAAAAAATAAGAGGAAAAAATCTCTTCGATCGACCCTTTGACCTTTTGTATTCCAACTTCCATTCTTGCATTTCGTTTCTTAATGTCTTTTACATATTAACCATGGACAACCAAGGCACAAGGGGAGGAGAGAAAAGAGAAATCCTAGATTTCTAAAAAATAAGAGAAAAAAATCCCTTCGATTGACCCTTTGTATTCCAACTTTTATTCTTGCATTTCGTTTCTTAATGTCTTTTACATACCGCACCAACGCACGGGTTGAATACTAGTATAGGTTACAATCTCATCCAAAAAGCTACCTAATTATCCACAAGTCACAATATGCATGTTCCCATGGGTTTCATCAAATGAGGTAGATCCATGTGGCCCAAATAACGAAAATAGTTATATATACTATGACCACTCAACAGACTATGGTGTATCCAATACAAATAAACAAGACTTTAGGCCTTCCTACCATGTGCACATGGGAATATACCATGGAAAATGCCGATGAAGCATGTAGATGTAGCGCATTCCCAAGGATCATGTTGTGAAGTGCACATCATGGGAATCCTGGAATCTCGAGGGGACCTAGGTAAGAAACTCCCATCTTTGATGTACATCCCGATCCTTTGGATGTGTAGGAAAGTGGAAATGGATGGCACCCCCATAGACCTTGTAATGAAGCAACGAAGTATAAATATCCATGACAACGATGTGGAGTAGGTGATGGAAATGTGGAGTGCTTGTGGGACACTCCTATAAACCTGGTGGTTGGATTTTTCAATGTTCTTAGGTACGTGTGCATGTGCAAAGAGAATAAATGAGCTAAAAAGGTATATGCAAGAGTACATGCAAAATGCCCAAAAAGGCATGGCAATGTAGCATCATGAAAGCCAAATGGAATGCTAGCTATGCTTGGGTAAGCAATGTGGAAATGCTAGCTATGCTTGGATCCCAAATGAAGGAGGATTGATGTGCTTGAAAGAAAGATGATGTGCATAGCTATGCTCTATGACATGTGAAGGGTCATGAAGATCTCCATGAGGTAGGAGATGTATTGCCAAATTGAAACTAACATGATGAAGATCACTAGATGACAGATCCCTCTTAAGAAGGATTGATGTGCTTGGAAGAAAGATGATGTGCATAGCTATGCTCTATGACATGTGAAGGGTCATGAAGATCTCCATGAGGTAGGAGATGTATTGCCAAATTGAAACTAACATGATGAAGATCACTAGATAACAGAGGCCTCTTAAGAACCTCGATCCCAGGAGTAAGCTCATGAAATAGAAGAGTAGGTTCGGTTTGAAAGTCAAATTCAAAGATGAGGTTAAGGAAATACAGCATGGATATGGAGTCGTAGACAATGATGAGGATAAGAAGATAGGGTCACATATACAGGTAATGTTATACTTAGCTTTACAAAGCCATTTGGTACCAATTATCTTTCTGTTTGTAGTGGTCAGTCAACTAGCTCATAGGCATTGTTCTTTATGATGGTGCCATACTCAGACTACGTCGTGGCTTTCCACTTGGGATGTGCTAAGGCTTCATCCAACATGACTAGCTCCTTCACTATTCCCATTATCCCAGCCATCATGGCCACGTTGACAATGAGATCAAATGCTCTTCTTTTCTCCTCTATTTTCCTTAATATGCATGGTCCATCTACTGAGGATTCAGGCATCTCAAGTATACTGGGTTGCACTCATCAAAGAGTTGTTGTGCCCACTTTGGAAGTGGCTTTGCATGTGGTGCAACAAAACAAGCTGATATGATGTGTGAGAGCCTTCATCCTTTGAAAACTCCTCCTCCATAAGAGGAAATCTAGCTGGTGGGTTGAGGTCATGGTGGATTATTTTTAGTTAATGATAGAGTGGATGGACCTATCTCCTCCACCACTTAGTGTGGTTTCTCCAAAGACACCACATTTTGATTTGTGATTATCTTCTTCACCTCTAGATTGTAGAGTCGATAAGCGTTTGACTCTTAATTATATCTAAGAAAGATATATGTCTTGCTTTATGTGTCAAGCTTCTTCCTGGATGCATCTAATATATGCACATAACATTTGCAACAGCCAAATGTTTTGAAATGAGACATTGAAGGTTTGTTACCAGAGTAGGCCTCTTAAAGTGTGATACCCTCAAGTGCCTTTATGTAGCTCTATTTAACTAATGTGTGTTTTGCTATCTTGTAACCCTTTCCCTTTTAGCATGCATCGAGCCATCTCCATGATGGTTTGATTATGACATTCTACAGCACCATTTTGCTGAGGTGTGTGAGCAGTGGTGGTAAGTTGGCACTTTTGATGCCAGTAGCTATCAAATTCTATTGAAAGGAATTCTCCTCCTTGATTTGTACAAAAAAATTTCACCTTCTTTCCTATCTCATCCTCCATAAGCTTATGCCATTGTTTAAACTTACTAAAAGCTTGTACTTCACTCAGGGACCGCTTCGTCGGCCCTCGCCCATCGTACCGGAAGCACACCATTTTTCACCATACCTAGGCTGGTCAAGACCTGGGCAGGTTTTTGCTACGTGAGCTGTCCCTTGAACACTCCATGCTAGCTGTTGCAACCGAACTTCCCTTAGATAAATATATATGCCAAATGCTCCCTCCAGCATTCTGGCGTAAGACAGTCCTTTAAGAAAACAAGGTTTCTATGCAAGTTTTCAGTTTTGATTTTTTTTTGAAAACCATGAATAATCTTAAATCCATATCTCAATACTTCTAGATCCGGGTCTGAATTCCAAACATAGATCCTCGAATTCTGTTAACTTGATCCTCAGATCAAAATCAGAAGTCTCAACTTAGTTTCAGATTCGATGGGGGATTTGAGTACATTTTTCTTGAACTGGGCACATCGTCATTGATTGAAATTGATGAAGGAATTAGGTCTTGGTCAATAGTCTGAATCAGAGTTTGGGTCTGGGAAGATTCTTTCTAAACTATCTTTCTCGAAAGATACTATTTCAATTTCTCTTTTTTTAAATTTGGTTCGATGAATATTTGCTTACAGATTTCTAAAACATGAATTTCTTATGAGGAATAAAATAATCATTTATCTCGATCTCCGACTTCGATAGTTTAATTAAATTTTCTCATTACCATCTTAGTGAATATGAAACGGTAGCATTTCTTCTCACAGATTATCTACTTATTCATTTTTTTAATTTTTACAAAAATTAAACAGAGGATTAAGGAGAGCCCTTATTTAATTATAAAGATTCAATATGCATCTAATCATGCATAAAATCCAATTCTGATGAAAGTCAAACTTTTATCATCATAAAAATCATTTATGTTGAAAATCACTCTTTTATGAAAGAATTTTTTTATGCATATAAATCATTTATGATGAAAATCACTCTTTTAATATAAAAGAATTTCTTTTATGTATATGTTTATGCATATAAATCATTTATGATAAAAATCACTCTTTTAATATAAAAGAATTTCGTTTATGCATATGTTTATGCATAAAAATCATTTATGATGAAAATCACACTTTTAATATAAAAAATATATATTTTATGCATAAAAATCATTTATGATGAAAATCATTTTATGCATAAAAATCATTTATGATGAAAATCACACTTTTAATATAAAAAATAAATCTTTTGTGCATATGTTTATGCATAAAAATCATTTATGATGAAAATCACACTTTTAATATTAAAAAATATCTTTTATGCATAAAAATCATTTATATGATGAAAATCACACTTTTAATATAAAAGCAAATATCTTTTATGCATAAAAATCATTTATGATGAAAATCACACTTTTAATATAAAAAATATATCTTTTATGCATAAAAATCATTTATGATGAAAATCACACTTTTAATATAAAAAAATATCTTTTATGCATATGTTTATGCATAAAAATCATTTATGATGGAAATCACACTTTTAATAAAAAAATATCTTTTATGCATACTTTTATGCATAGAAATCAATAATGATAAAAGTAACACTTTTATAATAAAAAAATATTCTTTTATGCATAAAAATCAATAATGATAAAAGTAACATTTTTATAATAAAAAAATATTCTTTTATGCATACTTTTATGCATAAAAATCAATAATGATAAAAGTAACACTTTTATAATAAAAAAATATTCTTTTATGCATACTTTTATGCATAGAAATCAATAATGATAAAAGTAACACTTTTATAATAAAAAAATATTCTTTTATGCATACTTTTATGCATAAAAATCAATAATGATAAAAGTAACACTTTTATAATAAAATTTTTTTATCAATATGTATCTTTCTATACATAGAATTTAATTCTATTGAAAATCATTCTTTTATAAAAATTAATCAATATGCATCTTTCTTATTTCACAAATTTTCAGAAAATTTCGTCATAACCTCCTTTGTATGGCTGACCATTTTTCAATTTTTAACTCTCTAAAATTAATTAGAAGTTCACCAAGAGTATTTAAATCATTCTAATGTAAATATTTTCTACTTATTTAAGAGAAACATTATGAAAAACTTGATTTTATCCAATAATCAATCATCT
Source organism: Cibotium barometz (assembly GCF_041138505.1). NCBI lineage: Eukaryota > Viridiplantae > Streptophyta > Polypodiopsida > Cyatheales > Cibotiaceae > Cibotium > Cibotium barometz. The sequence continues at coordinate 24,893,053 of NC_141108.1, forward strand.
AGGATAAAGAATGGTTGGATTTACTAAAGAAGAGAGGGGAATGCCTTTTTTCAATGAGGCATAACATCATTTCATTTTAGAGAAGGCAAAAATCATAAAAAACCATAAAAGAAATAGAAAAGAGAATAATCTCCAACTTACATAGATAATTTGAGAGCTTTCTTTTGGCTTGATTGTTTGAGGGTTCTACTCTTGTTTGAAACAAGAGTGGCCACCAATCTTTTAGAAGAGGGAAGGTCAAAAACTAATGAATTATGAGTAAAATTCACAGTTTTTGGCACTTGGGAGAGGTAGGGTAATAGTGCAAAACACTATTGAGTTTCAACAAAGGGGAAGGCTTTTATTTATAGGAAAAAGTGAGATTCTAACCAAGCCAACTGATTCTAGAATTTTCCAGATCAGTTTGGTCAATTTTTGACCATTTTTGGGTCAGTTTAGTCCACTTTTTGGATCTAGTTGAAACAGGAGAGAGGAGAGATAAAAATATCTCATTATTTGGGAGTTTAAAACTCATTCAAGCATGTGAAATAGGCACCGCCTTCATGAGGAGAATTATCCCATACTGAGATGTCAAAAATGCATCATTTCATCTAAATATCTCTCTTCTTGTCCTTAGTCAACTCTTCATCTTATGTGAGTATTTACTCAATTTTTGGGGGATTTTCCTTTTATTCTTCTATTTATCTCCTCCCTGCATTTGGATGAATCTTATTGGTCCATAGGAACCTTAATTTAAAATTTCGAAAAAATCTTGACCCCTAGGATAAGGCCTCTTGAATAGATTATAGTTGATTTCTAATGCACCTTCTGAAAATCTTTTTGAACTTCTATTTTGGGGAAACTTATTTTAATAAGAAGAGATATTTTTTCATCCAAAAATATTTAAAAACTGAATTACCACTCTCTAGAAGATTTTCTCTCTCTACGCCAAAACTGGTAGAAACAAGATCTTTTATATTTCTGAAGAGGAATTTGACTATAGGGGAAGATGTTAGACATCTTGAGAGGTTGGGGAGGAATCTTACAGTGGTGGTGCAGGCTCAAAATTTGCACTGTTCTGGCACTGCTCTTCCAGCCACTTAGGATTATTTCTAATGCATTTGAAGTTGAGTATATTGATTATGAAAAATTTACAAGATAAAAATACCTTTAATCAAGTGTGAAAATATATTATTTGTCATCCAATGCATTAGAATTGCTCCTGATGTGAAGGGCTGGGGAAGCTGTGCCAAAACAATGCGAATTTGGGCTCTACAGCAGTGGTGCAGGCTCAAAATTTGCATTGTTCTAGCACTGCTCCCCCAGGTCCCCAAAGTCATTTCTGATGCATTTACAAAAAAATTGATGGTACAAACTAGAGAAAACGATGATATACTTGATGAAAATAAGTTTGCAAAAACTGTATTGTATTCATAATAAGAAGTGATACATCATCTTTACAAAAGCTTTCTTACAATATTGAGCTTCCTTCTCTTGTTATTGGGTAGAGTGTGCTCAAGGAGTGATTGGGCTATTTCTTGAGGATCCTTTGTGCCTATGCTTTTGGCTATACCTATACAAGCAAGAAGCTTACCCCTAAATCTAGAACCAAAAACATCTAAGGCAAGGGATTTTTAAATCAGAACTATACATTTGGTGCTCTGTGCCATAGAGGCTACACAGAGCACCTTAGAGAGGGCTTTCAAAAAGAAGAGAGTGAAGGTAGATTGAGGGCTGTAGTCCCTATGGATAATGGTGATGCCATCCATAGGAAGCCGACCAAGATAGTGCGCCAATGCAGCATCATGTCCATGGACCTTGGCTTGGTCTTTGCTGCCGGCCGCCTCTCCCAGCAAATGCGTCAATTTCAACCACCCTCTGCAATCAAAGGAAAAATCAAAATATTCTCCTATACATAATTACAAATATATCTAAGTTGTGAAAGGTCGATTATTACCTCTTGCTCAATGTCTTCTTTTGCCAAAGTGCTGGTGGGGGTGGAGAGGTCAATCAAGGACTTAGCCTCATCTTTTTTAGGTGTTTTGGTCTCCTCCATCACTCCAGCAGAGCAAGGGTATCCTTTTCAGCCTCTAGCTTGTCTTGTAAGGTTGTGAATTCCTCCTTTGGAGAACTAGGGCTTGCTTCGTGGTCTCAACCACAGTTTCCTTGACCAAAGCAACTGTCTCTGTGATAGATTCTCCAAGGGGTAATATGACACTATCTAGGTGAGGACTGAGGTTGGACGTATCAAGGTCCACCTCACATGGTGTGCATATAATGCCCAAGCATTCATCCATTCTCAAGCTAGCTGCCTTTTCAAGGTCATGAAGAAATAAGTATTCTTCACCTTTCACCACAATGGTGCTCAAGAGATTGATCTCAAGCTCTGGCAGCACCTGTGTGGAAGATGGCCCCGCATCATCTACTATAGCCGGCTGCTCGGCTGTAGATTGTGCACCCTCTAGAAAGTGCTCTGATGCAAGCTGCTCTTCCACACCAGCACTCGTACCTAGTGCCTTCACTTCCTTGCCCTCAAATACCCTGTCAATTTTGCAATGCAGGCATCTCTACCTCCTTATCTGAATCCTCATCGCGCTGATGAGGAACGCAAAAGTGGCGAGCCACGAGAGGAACCTAGTTCCTAAATTGCCCTTCCCCAATCTCTTCACCTCTTGCTTATTGAAGGTACAGTAAGCTCCTGCAGGGATGCAGATGTCGATGAAGCGTTCAAGGCACTGGATGTAGGGGCGGGCATATTAGTGAATGTACTTAAGCAGCTCAACAGGCACCCATAGATCATTGGGGCAATGGGGAAAGGAGATGGAGTGGGGAGCCAAGTATTGCTCCATGTATGCAATCTGTGTCTCATAATGTTGGGATGCAAGGGCGAGCGACTTTTCAAAGTCACCTTCACGAGAGAACATGGCAAAGAGCTCGCTCTTGCCCGCGCCCAAGGGGTGGTGGGGAGAGGAACTCACATAAGTTGTCAAAGTGGGTAGCCATGTGAATGTAAAGAGATAGTGTGAGCTCGTGCTTGGTTTCTATCATGTGAAAATGAGAAAGAAGGCACCTTTGGCTATTTATAGTTAAAATTTAAAGTTTAACCTTTTCGCACTAGACCACTAGGACAAAAAAAATCACAGTTTACAAAATTACAAGCATGTCATCTAATCTAAAATTGTTATAATTGTTAGTGCCTGAGCTGTCAGTAATTACCCTTTACTTACTCTTTGGTAGAAATTAAGGTTGAAGCTTTGAACCTTAAAGGCATGTTTACACAAGTGCTTTGGTAGTTATATGTACTCGAATGATCTTGGCGAAGGAGTAGTTTTTCACGCTACATGAGCAGTTAGTTGTTATCATCCTGCTGTTGTACTGTGTGTTTTGGGACTTGTAGTTTAATGATGATGATGATGAATACAAGACAGCAGTACCTTTGATTCTGTGTGTTATGATGTTTATTGCTTCTATATTATGCAGTTTCATGCTTATATGTGCAGTCTATTGTTGTGTTTTTCCCTGAACTGCATGTGTCTTGATTGAATAACTGTTAGGGCGGTAAGCCTCTAACACTTTGGCGATCCTGCTATTATATCCTGCTATTATATGTGCAGTCTATTGTTGTGTTTTTCCCTGAACTGCATGTGTCTTAATTGAATAACTGTTAGGGCGGTAAGCCTCTAACACTTTGGCGATCCTGCTATTGTATCGAATTCAGTTTGGACCGTATGGCATTCAGGAATACACCAGGGTACTAACATGTTGGTTGACATAGACCACCTGAGGGAATTCTCGAATTGGGTAACCCCACAGGAAGAGGCTGAGGAGTATGCAACAAAGTTTTTGTAGAGGAATTCTTTCCAAACCTGCCAGGAGAAATCAAGATTTCCATTGCTGACAGGGTAGTTACATCATTCTTACCTGTTGGTGCCTTGTGATTTTTTCATGAATAAAGTAACCCCTTTTTCTTTATGGACTTACAGGTTTTTTTTTTCAAAATCGATTTAAATGTATTTCTATAAATTTGCTTTAAAATTTTGAATAAAAAAACCCCTTCATTTGAACTCACATGATATACTTACATATGTTTAGGTGAACCCCCTGAATTAGATATGTAGTCTTGTTCACTTTAGTGAAGACATTGATTTATTAGTATAACGAAAGTAAATCACCATATAAGCTCACATTATTGTCATGTTTTGGGTGTCAAAGACTCAATAACTAAAAAAGACTCCAAGTAATAAATATAATTGAATTAATTATTAATGTAATTTTTTTTCATGAAAAATATATGTCTTGTCTCTTAAATACTATGTAAGGTTTAGGAGAAATTTATAATGAGTTGAGGTCATTTTTTTCTTACATGTAGGAACCTACTTTGTAAATTCATAACCTATTTGGATTATGATGTTGGGTATACCTGTACTTACACAACTAGCTTTACACACCACCATAGCAACAAGCTATCATGCTAGCCACAACAGCTCAACACACTGCTGACCACCGACACATCAACCAATTTCAAGGGAATGCTGCAAATGTACCTTTGCCAGCACCCATATTAGGACATTCCAACCACCCCCTCCCAAGATCACACCACTTAATTAGATAGGTTTGGAGGAACCTACGGATTACCCAAGATATGAGGTGGACTTGGACGCTACCTCACATTTTCTAGAAGACTCCACAAAACTCTGTCCTGAGTACTATTATGTAGTTGATGCCCAAGGGGGAGTCAAACCTATGTACCGACTTGGTGCTACTACTACAGGAAGAGGTCATTATATTAACGTCGCTGCTGCTGAAAGAATGCCTCTTCAATGTTATCATTGCCAAGGACCACATAGAACCATTGAATGTCCTCTAAAGTATCCACAGCCACAAACCACTCAAGGTGCATCTTTTACACCACCACCTGCCACTTGTAGTCATTGCATCATAGGTCATATGATCAAGGATTTCCCCCTGAAACCTCTAGTAATAACTAATCTATAGAGTGGTCCAACCATCACACCATTCAATATGATTGATTTAAGTGACAAGTCAAAAAAGAACTCAACAATTCTTGCTATCAATGCCATAACCAGGCTTATGGCTAAAAACTAGCCAATTTTGAAAGAAAAATAGATTCTTCCTTCAGTGGGAGAATCTGAGAGTAAGGAAGGCCATAGAAGGAAGAAATCTATGAAGGGAGATAAGTCTCGTAAGACAAAAAGAGAAAAATTGGGAACAACTGAAGAACTAGTTTACATGAATAAAATAGATGAAGACTCTGATTCAATTGACACGTGAGCTAATTCCAAACAACATCAAAGAAATTCCTCTAAACTCTAATGAGACCCAAAAAGAGATTCCAAAAAAGGTATCATTGGGGGAAGCACCAAATAAGGTAAAACCTGGCTCTTACCCTAACTCGATAAAAGAAGTTGAGCAGGTGCATGAACTCAGAGATTTGGTTGTTAAGATCCAATAGGAACTAGAGCCAAAAACCAAGACATGTAAGAATATTAGACATGGTATACCCAAATAATCTCTAGTTCATGGAGGCACACAAATCATTATATATTCCTAGTGTCATCTTGGAGGAAAAAGAAAACTCATCGGCTCCAAGTATGGACTCTGAACTATTTAGGAGAATTTTTGAGTTTTAAAACCCTGACCCCATAGAAGAAGTGGAGATTTTAGTGTCCTCAGTGCCTTCATATGGTAGAGAGGTGTTAGAACTCCACTCAACAACCCTAAATTGTTGGAGTTCATGGCTTTTGAAACAAAGACCACAATGACTGCGTGGTTGTGTGGAGATCCCAAACTCTTCAAAGCATTGAAAGCTCTTTTAAATGGAGAACTCAATGTAGGACTACCACCATTTGTAGAAACCCACAAAACTCAACCCTACTATGGGGTTTTGCTGACTCAAGTCATAAAAGAACCAAGAACCCAAGTAGAGGATGAGTAGACCAAATCAATGGTCAAAATTCTATTAAATAAATTGGGTTAATAATTTGAAGGTGATGAATCTAATGCAACCCTACATGCCATCACTACTAAGGGAATCACACTATTGGGAGTCCTTGATGGTGGTGTAGGAGTTAGTATATTCACCAAAAAATGCTGGGAAAAAATAGCAAAACCCATGCTTGAAGTCTCTGACATTGTAGTTAAAATGGCTGATTGTACTATTACCAAACCAATTGGAATGTTATGCAACCTTAAGATCAAGGTGTTGAAACATCAGGTGAGGTATATGTTCATTGTGATGGACTTTTTGAAGAAACCTGATTTTTATGAAATGATCTTAGGAAGATAATTTATGCATGAAGCTAAAATGGTACATGATTAGTCCAAAAATCATGTTTGCCTATAATTTGATGACTCAATCATTGAAGTAGACCTTGTGACTGGTCATGTACATCCCAATGTGTAGTGGTGGACTATTCGACCAGAGATCTGATACTACCATCCATTCAACCCCTTTGTAATACTGCTACACTTGCATGGAGGAGATCGATGTAATCGATGTAGGGTACAAGTCAAAGGTCAGGATGATCTAAACTGGATAGAAATGATGGCCACAATTGATACTTGGGATAAACGAGGTTCAACATGGGTAGCCCCTGATGGTGGGGAACTCCCTTAGGCTAAACCATTACAAAAGATTCATGCTCTACCTTCTTGTGATGCCGAGGAGAATGGCAATAGTGACCCACATGGGATGACTTGGACACAAGCACCAATGGTGATGGTGAGGAGTTTGAAACACATACTGGAAGCGACACCAACTCCTTAGTTACCACAAGTAAAACAAAGCTGACAACATCAAAAGAAACTGTAGGGAGTAGCTTTGAATTTGATATAGATTCCCAATCTAAATAAAGGGATGAATTCAAAACACTAAGGAGCATCTCCAATAAAGGCAGAGACGTAAACGCTATGTAGCCAATCATCATAGAAGGTTGCAAGAGAGGAAAACTACCGCCCAATGGCTCCAGTACATGGGTGCAATAGACTTACATTGAAAGTTTATAGACGATTGGGGAGAGGAATTACAAAAGGTCACGTATGTAGGCCATCCCTAATTGATATAGCCAAGGTGAAAGTCTCTGAGATGAACCAAAATCGAGTCTGCCCAATGGCTCCAGTACATGGGTGCAATAGACTTACATTGAAAGTTTATAGACGATTGGGGAGAGGAATTACAAAAGGTCACGTATTGTAGGCCATCCTTAATTGATATAGCCAAGGTGAAAGTCTCTGAGATGAACCAAAATTGAGTCGCTCAGCTAGGAGGAAACAAAATCTTAAACTCACATAGAAGGAAAAAGAGGCTAAGGCAGCTGAAGCAACTGACAAAGGAAAGGAATATGAGCCTGATTTGTGCCTAGCACACTTGAGCATTACAAGTCATACACCATAGGGGAATGCAAGTTAGTGTTTGATAGTGAAAAATTTAACTCCATAAGTGAGAGTGGAGGAGTCTATGATGGGCTTGCAGAGGTCAAGGAAGTAGACTTGGCGAACCAGGAGAAGATCAGAAGCCTATCTACATAGCCAAGGACTTAAGGTCGAGGAGGTTGAACTTGTGGCTCTCCTTAAGGAGTATAGGTACTGCTTTGCGTGGACTTATCATGACATGAAGGGAGTGCTTGCTAGTGTTGTACAACACACCATCCCAATGGTACCAAATATTAGACTACTCCAATGACCCTATCCAAAAAATCCTAAATATGCCAAAATTGTGAAGGAAAAAATTGACAAGCTTATTGAATGCACATTAATTTATAATATTGAACACTCAAGGTGGGTTTCACCTATTGTGGCTATGACCAAGAAAAATGGAAAGCTTAGAGTGTGTGTCGATCTCAAGAAGGTGAATGTTGCCACCCTCGGGATCACTACTCTTGCCTTATGAGAATGTGTTAGAGAAAGTTGCAAGCAAGGAAGCTTATCCTTTTTAGATGAATCCTTAGGCTATAATTAGATTTCCATTGCACCTGAAGACCAAGCTAAAATGGCATTTGTTACAGAAGGTGGGGTGTATGCTTATTGTGTTATGCCATTTGGCTAAACCAACGCACTAGCCACATTCCAAAGACTAGAACATCTAGCATGCTTAAGAAAGATCTTTGAAAGGTGTAGGCTTTGTCCCATATCATCGAACCCTTTCAAATGATAATTTTGGGTCAAGCATGGAGTGATCTTGGGACATAGTGTCCAAAAATGGTATTTCTATAGATGGGAAAAATCAGTCATTTTGGACTTCCCATCGTCGTCCATAAACTACAAGGCAATTTAAAGTTTTATGGGTCATGGTGGTTACTATCACGACGGTTCATATTATTCTATGGTGAGATAGCTAGATCTTTGTACAAGCTACTCATTGGGTTTGTGTGGACCGAGGAGTGTCAAGCAGCCTGTGATCTATTGAAGAAAGACTTGGCTAGTGCCCCAATCTTATGAGTGACAAATTGAGATGTCGTCTTCCATGTGAATATTGATACATCAAACATTGCCATTGGATGTGTCCTAGCCCTAGCCATGTGATTATAAATTGGACTACACTATTAGTTTTGCAAGCCGTCATTTGAATGAGACAAACTAATTATACCACCACAAAGTGTGAGGGGTTAGCAATAGTTATGCTATTAAGAAATTTAGGCATTACCTTCTCTAATAGATTTATTTTATATGTTGATCATCAAGCCCTCTTGTACCTTGTTAACAAACCATGCTCCACATGGAGAATTGCAAGGTGGTTATTTATTCTTGAATACGATTTCACCGTAGTTGTGAGGCTTGGAAAAAAAACATGTCATGGTGGATAATCTATCACACATACCTAATGGTGAAGCACCATTTAGAGTTAATGACAATCTACTTGATGCTACACTATTCAGGACTAAAGCTATACCAGAGTTAAGTAAGAGAATTGTTAACTTTCTCACTAATGGATTCCGAACACTAAAAAAGTTAAGGCATGATCTAGCAAGGAAATTACTGAAAGAAGCAGAGCCTTAATTGATTGTTTTGCTGGAATGCTTTATAGGATAGGTAAAGATGATATACTAAGATATTTCCCCAGGGAGGATGCATACTTGTACATCTTGGAACAAGCACACCAGCGGGTGTTAATTTTGCAGTAGAAATCACAGGTAAGAAAATACTTCAATTGGGGTATCGGTGTTGATGCTCTTCAAGGATTTTGCACTCTTTGTTAAAGGTCAAAGTTTGATGAGTGCCAACGCTGTGGCAAACTGCAAAGGAAGGACACCATGCCCTTACATCCTGTTGTTCCTTTTGAAAAATGGGGTCTAGATAATGTTGGACCAATTAGTCCTACTGCACGAGGAACACAAGTAAGGTATATGATTGTCGCAAAAGATTATGTTACCAAATGGGCTGAAGAGCAAGAGCTTCAAGGAAGGCAGATGCCTATGAAACTACCAAATTTCTTTATGAGAAACATCATAACATGCCTTGGATAACCATTCAAGATAGTGAGTGATCAAGGGACTCATTTTATTGATGATGTGATCAAATATCTAACTACCACTCTCATGATCTCACATTGCAAGTCAATAACATATTACTCATAGGCCAATGGTCAAGTAGAGAGCACAAAAAGGTCTTAATGTATATACTTACTAAGACAGTAGAAGCTCGACATAATGACTAGGTGCTTAAACTCACAACAACAACTTTACGGGCCTATCGCACTACATACATGGTTGTGATTGGGTGCACAAACTTTAAGATGGTTTATGGACTTGAGGTAGTGATGCCTTGGGAGTTCATGGTACCTACCTTAAAAGTTGCTATAACTGAAAATCTTGGGGGTAATGAGTTAGCTAAATGTTTACTCACTTTGTAACGACTTGAGGAGGAGAGACAACTAGTAGTGCAAACTATGCTAGTTGACAAAAACAAAAGAATGCTTAAATAATGGGGAAAGGACCATTCAGGGTATGTGAGGATATGTCCCAATGGACAATACGTGTGGAAACTCTAGATGGAGTTGAAACCATTGGCTTCTTAAATGGGAGTAAATTCAAAAAATACTATGGTCCTCTCATTGAGGAAGCATTATGTGTTGCCCATGATTAGCAAGCTACAAAAGAACGGATTACTCAAAAGAAAATTCAAGCTCAAGAGGAAGCTCGAGTTAGACAAATCAAACTTTGGCAAAGCGGCACAAAGAAAGATTGAAAACTACACAAGCTTATGTAAGAGAGATTGTTGGAGAAACAGAGGATCACATTGCACCTCTCAAAATGCAAGTTGAATTACCTAGCCCTTAAGGTAATTCAAAACTTAGCATTGGAATGTCGTAAGGATGAAGCCTCAACATTGGCTCAACCCAAGGCTACTTCCTCCATACACACCTCAATGTCATTACCAACTAGGTCTTTAGCTTCCAACTTTGCATCCACATCTTTCCCTAAGAGGGACCAATTACCAACAAGGAAACCAGCCAAGAAGCATTAGCCTATCTTCAAATGGGTTCCCAAGGCTACTCAACCTACTCCACTTCGACAACAAATGGCCTAAAAGCCTAGGAAAAGTTGTCGATCAAAGAAAACCAGTCCTAAGGTTACTTCGAGGTGGGTTCCCACTTGTCTTCTTCAAGCTCAAGGCTTCTACAAAGGTAACAAATTGGATTTGGGTTCCAAAGCACACCTTGGTCATCCCAAGATAAGTTAATGTGTAAGCCTCACTATCAGCTCGTAAATCCATCCACCCAAAATCAAACAAGGGAAAGAAGCTAATGATTGAACCCTTACCATCCCTCCCTCAAAAAGTATGGATTTCCAAATGCTTTCAAAAATTGGAATCTACCGTTGGGAAGGGGGGAAACAGAGGATGCTTCCACTTCAGCAACTTGTGCTTCACTAAGAGAGGCTTCACATGTAGCTTCTTTATCAAGCTCACCCTTACCTCTACGTGTTTTGTATGATGAATCTACTATAATGGAGATGCTTCATGTACCGCACGAACTTCAACTTCCCAAGCTTGATTAGGTCTTATGAGAGTCCTTTGCCACCATTACAACTAGATGTCAACATTGCTATGGTGCCACAATGTTCTTCATCATCATACCTACATCATCCTCAAGGAAGATATACAAATCGGCTTCAAAAGGCTTACATTACCCTGCACGAGAAGTCCATGGATGATGAGAATCAAGAAGGGGGTGTGCAACCATATTTTTATCTCCAAATAAAATTTTGACTAGGTAATTTTTTTTTTCTAATTGCCACAATTATTGCTCTCACTATTGCCATCCTAGCAACCGGACTGAAAGTCTCCTCTTCAGAATAAATGTCATAGGTCTTTGCATATCCCTTGGCTACCAATGTTACCTTGTATTTGCTCATAGACCCATCTGAGTTTTGCTTTACTTTATAGACCCTTTTGCATCTAATTGCCTTCTTCTCCTTAGGCAAAGGCACTAACTCCCACATCTCATTTTGCATCTCTTCATCCATGGCATCTTCCTAATTTTTATATCCAAGTGCCTCCTCAAAACATGTGGTCTCTATTTTGTATATTTCTTTGACCATATAAGCATAATGATGGGTTATGTATCCAAATTCTTGGAATTTTGCTCCACCTTCTCAACCAAGGTCTAACAACAGACCCATTGTTGGAGGACTCTCCATTTCCTATAGCCACATTGTTGTTTACATTAGTCTCTATGGAATCCTTCACTGGTCATAAAAATCTCACATGAGTCATGGGGTTATAGCATTTATAACCTTTGTACTCAAGGGAGTATTCAATAACGATATATTTTTCTACCTTAGGATCTATTTTGCTTCTCACTTCATCTGGCACATATATATATGGGCAATGTAGCCAAATATTTTCAAGTGTGCTAAATCTTGTTTTTTGCCAGTAAATTTCAGTTCAGGCATCATGCTATGAACTTTAGTAGGAGTACTGATCATGCCATGAACTTTAGTAGGAATTCTGTTCATAAATAAATTATTGCTTGTTACTACCTTTAGCCCAAAAATAATGAGGCATCCCTTTCTCATTCATCAATGAATGAGTAATTTCTATAATATGCATGTTCTTTCTTTCTACAACCCCATTTTACCTATGGGGTGTACTTACATGTGACTTACATCTTTATCCCATTCTCTCTTAGATAATCACTAAATTCATTAGAGAAATATTGTCCCTCATCATCTGATCTTAGGCATTTTACGTGCATGTCTTTGTCCTACTCAACATAGCCTTGAAGCTTTGAAAGTCCATAGACACTTTTCTTCTCTTTTATGAAATATACCCACACCTTCCTGGTGTGATCATCAATGAGATATATGATAGTGGTATCCTTTGATTGATGCCATCTTTTTTGGTCCCCAAACATCAAATTGCACCATATCCAATGGTCTTTGACTCACATTCTCATGTGGAAATGCATGCTTAGGGTGTATTCCCAATTTCATGCTCGTGCATTCCATCTACTTTGAACTTTGGCAAACTTGTAACAATGCTTTCTACCTACGTATTTTTTTAGCCCATCTTGATGAATATTGACATGGCCAATACACTTATGCCAAATGTAAATATCACACATATACCATGTGTAAACATTACAACCCTTCACTTCACGCATGTTTACATTCAATGTAAACATTCTTCTAATTTTGTTTCCCTTCATAACCACGTGGCACTGGTTATGGAAATCTTCTACATAGCCTGTTAGTATATATTCAATGCCCACCTATCAATATGTATCTCACATCTATGTTTGGTACACATTTGTAAAGTCCCCCATTATGAGGAGAAGCCATTGGCGTGTGTGTGCCTTTGGTGGTGGGAACCCCAACTTAGACATTGATGGGGTTGTTATTGTGACCATTGATGGGTAGGAGATGGTCAAGGTAGCACCTCGGCTATGGGGTCCCAGGGGGCCAATGGCCCCCCTAGTGGTGGAGGTCTAGGGGTTGGAGCCCCCAACCCAATGGTATGGATTCATTATTAGGAGAGGCGGTGGGGCTCATCGACCATGTTTTGAGGGTGGTGAGACCGTGTCTATGCTACGTAATTTCCCACATTGTATACATGTATACCACACCACCTACTACAACACTACATAAGGACATAATTATCACTAGCTAAGGCATCCAATGCTTGTGAGTATTTGTACGCTCTACACTTAGTTTTTCCTCCATCCAAAGTCTGTCTAGATCACCATCTAAGCTCTACTTGAGAGTGCACGGGTGAGTGTCCATTTTTATGAAGATATGGAACCAATCCTCAGAGTCATCAGGCTCTAGGAAAGTCTCATAGTCATCAAGCTTTGGAGAGGTTTGTAATCTTGGTTCTCATCTTTGCCATTTCAACATTTATACATGTTGACTGAAGTAGTTTGGACAGTTGTTTCATAGAATGCCTTGGCCCATGGGATGAGTCTTTAGGTTTATCTTTTAGGACTGGTTGCCTTTACGTATATAGATGTGATTAGTTTCTAAATCATGAACTAGTCTTGCTTGTCTAAGGACAAGAAGGCTATGAGGCTTGCGATGTCTTGTCGATGATACTCACACTCATCACACTGGGCTTGTACTCACTCTGGGGTGGACTAGGACCTGTGAATGTGCAAGGTATGTGCATTGATCCTTCCTAGGAGGCGGTGCCTCTAAAGGTGACGAGATAAAATCATCATCTACCACCTCAAAAAGATGTTACGTTAGCTATGGTGACCGATGTGGAAGGCGAGCTTTCACCTTCCACTGAGTACTTCCTCACTGCATCCAGTAATGTGGGGCTTGGTTGGATTGGTTCCAAAGGTAGAACTTTGGAACTACTCTTTTTTGTGGCCTCTTAAGAATGGATGCGAGTATGTCTCATGCCTTGGGTAAAGTCTAAGGATAACACCATCACATTGTACCTATCTCAGAACTTAAATTCTCTCCATTCTCTATCTATTGCATTGTCTAATACACTTTGTTTTTCTATCTATCTTTCCAATGTGCTATATTCTTATATGGTATTAGAGCTTCGGTGCTTTTAGCTAAAATAGTGCATGAAATCTAGTTTTTCTTTGCATAGAATACTAGAAGTGATGGCATCTACCTCCACTGTTGTTGTTGTTGTTGCACTGGTCATGCGTATTTATCCACACCATCGTATCCTCCATTGTTGTTGTTGCTGCACTAGTCATGCGTATTTGTCCACACCACCGTATCCTTCACTGTGAAGGCAAGCTCGATGGGACAAACTACACTCTGCAAATTCAAAATCAGTGTCATTTGCTAAAGGAGAAGTTGTTGAAGCATTTATCACACATATAAAAAATTATGTGGGATTAAATGGCTATTGTGGGTATTATAAAGACCAGTGAGGTAATAGCCTGGTGGTCCATCCAAATTCTTCCATAAAATACGATAGCTTGGTTACAACACTAAACACTCAGGTTAGAGTATCACCTTTATCATTTGAAGAATTTAGTGCTATGTTGCTTTAGGAGGAGATGAGGCTCAAGACCCGCAATGGTGGTGATGCTGCATTTTTGGCCAGTGCTAAAGGTAAATACGTGGTATCTTCTGATGATAAGAAGAAGACGCTAAAGAAGAAGAAGTTTCAAGGGAGTTGCTAATTATTATGACAAGAAAGGTCATGCTATCAAAGACTATATAGAAAGAAGTAGGTTGCTAATTATTGGGACAAGAAGGGTCACGTTGTCAAAGACTACATAAATAAGTAGGCTACTAATTATTGTGACAAGAAGGGTCACACTATCAACGACTTAAAAAAGAAGTAGGGTGCTAATTATTGTGACAAGAAGAATCATGTTGCCCACCACGACTACCAAAAGTAGGCTAATGAGAAGAACGGCACTCTGAAGTCTTCATGGAAGGGAAAGGAGTCAATTAAAAATGTTGAGACGACTGAGCTTGAACTATGCTCACTTGCTCAAGATCTAGTTGTTGATGATTCATGGATTTCGGATAGTGGACCATTCCAACACATGACTAGTAAAAAGTGCTAGTATAGTGGAGTATCCGGATACATGACTAGTAAAATAGGCTGGTATAGTTTTTGGAAGCCTCTACATAGGAACCCATCAATGTTGTTGTTGGGAATAATGCTAAATGTTTAGCCGAAGGGTTTGAAACCATGTCCTTTGTGGGAGCCAGGTGAAGAGAAGAAGCTGTTAGATGTGCTCTATGTATCTCAAATCAAGACGAACTTGTTGTTGCTACTATGATGAGACAAATCGTGGGCTTGAAGTACGTTTCAAGAAAATTGAAGCAAAAATTCTAGATGCTACTAGCAAAATAGTTGACAAAGGAGTAAGGCGCAACAATCTATACAAGTTGAGTGTCCTTATAGAGAGATTACAAACAAGAGCACAGGCAGGCTTTGGCACGATTGATTTTGTCACATTAGATTTACAATGCAAAAAGGGGAATGATAGCTAATTTGATTGCATTTTTAGAATTGCAAGAACAATATGAGGCTTGTATGATGGGCAAGCAACAGTGCAATGCATTTCCATAGGAGAGGAGCAATATAGAAAATACTCCTCTAGAGCTAGAGAGTATTTCAATAGGAGAGTAGCAATATGGAAAATACTCCTCCAGATTTCGATAGGAGAGTAGGAATATGAGGACACCTAAGGAGGATCCTGGAGGGTTCTGACCAGGCGATGCATGGGCTCGCGGTTCTTAGGACACCCATACCTATGTCGAGGAAGATATATATATGTATGTTGACGAAGTGATTATTGTAATCTGCTGGATCTCGTTTTGCTGACCAGCTGGTCCCAACGGAGAGTCCAGAGTGGTACTGTTTTGAAACAAGGGATTGAATGGAAATTTTGAATTATGAAATCTTTGATCATATCTATTTTGTCAATGGATTATTTTTATATTAAAGTTTTAAAGAGGAGTGTGTGCGTATCTATTTTCTAAAGCTAAAGTTAAGAAAGGCATCAATTATGGGTGGGTGAGTACTTGTTTGGTTCCACCGATTCCAGTGGTAGGGTGGTGGCTAACCCATGGGCAGGCTGGAATCAGTGGAGTTTTAATAATCAAACTGAAAAATCTTAGTATTACGTTAGGATTCGAGTAGTTAGTTAATTCCCTGATAAATTTCTCAATTAAGTGAATCAACGGCTGTGCCTGATCTTGATTAGGAAAAAAGCGTTGAAATTACTCAAATGATCAAATTATATCAGTGATAGTTTTCTTCTATCTCGTTTATTCAGGTGAAGAATAGTTTAGATTTGATCTCGTTAGAAAAATTTGTTAAGAAAATTCAAAAAGGTGGAATCATCCCCGCTTTTTGGGCATGGGAAATTTTCTCGGTTTCGGTTTTTGGAGTGACCACCAGCCAAGTCTCGTGCCCGGACATTCGTGGGCGAGGCCCCGAGTGAGAAACCCTGCCCCGCGCATGAGGGGGCTGCTTCCGCTGTCAGCTATCGGGAGTCCAGTGCGTGGAGGGGGCATAGGGATCTCACAGTTGGTATCAGAGCCAAGTTGAAAGCTAATAAGGATAAACAAATTCTTATCAGAAATTGATAATAAAAACTCAAAAAAAATATTTTTCATAATGTATTTTCATTCCGTAAGCTTCTTTAATGAAGAATTTTTAATCAAAGAAATTATTTTTATAGATGGAAGTTTCCTATTTATCTGGTATTCCTGACCTCACCCAGTCTCAAGATATGACTGTGTTCGCCTTCGAGCATCTCATTTCTTCCGCTGCAACTCGAACAAGCCGAGCTAGACTCGCACGCCTTTTTGAGGATTTATATTTTCCTAACTTTGCAGGGCAGTATGTCCACGCCTCTTGCGACCGCCGTGCAATGCTGTGGTGGCAGAACCTCTCATTGGCTATGATTCTGTTAAAACTGAAAATGGTACGTGCGTCATTCTATATCATTCGATGCCTCGGAATTTCAGATTTTCATGCCAAGTCTACAGACTCCTTAGTTGTTTTATTCCTAAGGAGAAAATAATAGCTCCCTTGTCAGTAAGTGAACCTTATGTCAGGGCATGGCTATGGCCCAGTACCGTCGTCTAATGCGACTCCCGAGGAGATTTTGAATTTTGGAGCCGAGCTGCTCTATGTACATATTGCAACTTTTATATAAATAAAGAAATGTTTTCTAGAGAAAAATTCCCTGTTGTATAAGTGATTGTTTATGGACGATCTGATAAAGAAAAATCTGTTATCGGACATATGTCATAGATCTCCAGTAAGATCATTGTCTTGTTTAAGAAATTGTTTTCTGAACTTCTTAAGTCTTAGGATCTCGTGAATGATATCAAAATAAAAATTCAATAATATATAAATTTTTGGCAGAATCATGAGACAAGGAAACCGTGGTCGTCAGCCAGACCCTCTCTCTGAAGATGACGAGCTTGACCCTGATGTTTGCAAGGCTCTTCATAGGACTCAGCCAGGACCCTTCAAAGGAGAAGGGGAGAACCTGGGTGAGGCTGTGGAGAAATGGGTGGAAGCCATGGAAGAATATTTTGACATCATAGGCTACAATGAGCGGAGCAAAATGGCTCTTGCCTAGCTGAAAATAGTGGAAACAGCCAGGGTAGCATGGAGGAACCACTATGAAACCAACCGTCTGGACAGAAATACTCAGTCTTGGAACGACCTAAAAACCTATCTAAGAAAGAGATTTTGTCCCCCTGGATTTTTGGAAATCAAAATGAACGAATTCTTAGAGCTAAAGCAGGAGAGCAAAACCATCGAGGAATATCACCAGGCCTTTGCTCTTCTACTCAAATATTCACCACCTCTAGATAAAGAACAACTCATGGCCACGTTTATTCGGGGAATGAACAAACCTTTAGACACATTGGTCAAAAATGCCAAACCAATGTCCATAGTGGTTGAAGCAGTAAGAATGGCAAGGGATTTTGCCAAAGCCTTTGTAGTAAAGGTCTCGCCAAAGCTTGCACCCTCTAACTTTAAAAGATTCCAAGCCCAGGGAAGTACTTCAAACTTTCCACCCCCGAAGAAGCAGCAAGGCTCGAATCAGAATCAGGATGCAAGAAGATTCTGAAGTGAAGGAAGACCCTTCCCCCAGAATACTTTCTCAGGATCCCCCCCTCTTTCAAGAATTCAGAAGGATGAACTCAAAAGTGAAAACCGATGTTTTGGATGCCAAGGTTTTGGTCACCAACTGAAAGACTGCCCGACTACTACCATGTCAAGGGAACAGGGAAGTCAAGGACCCCGAATTCAGAGACCACATTAGGAAAAAAAGGGAGCTCATTTTGGGGCCTTTTATGGTTTGGAAAAATAAGCTCTCAACCAATCAATAGAGGGCCAACGTAATGTTGGAAATTCACAAAAATAAGAGAAAATAGATAAAAGAAACAATATTTTATGTAGGTACAAGCGTGCTACATTAATGTGGAGACTGGTTTTTTATTCTCACAAGATCTTTGGACATGAAGATAGAATCTAGTCTGACATTTTCTCTGACAAGGGCCTTCCCGCTTCCACCTTCCTTTGAACTTTGAAATGTTGTGCTGCCTTTCCTTCGAAAGGTCTACCATTCTACACCACTGCCTCATTGTGCAGCAGCCTCTTCTTTTCCAAAACTGCTCCCTTGATCCTGTTTGGCTTAGAGTAAGATGTTTCTTGTCAACTGTCTGTCTGCCCACTTTCTCTTTCTTGAAACTTCACTTTGTTATCTTGTTTACATTACTTTGCTATGGTTACAGATTCACAAGGTCTCCATGGTGAATAAAAACTATGGCCGTTCTTGTGGAAGACGCTCTGTGGGGATGATAATGCTATGAAGGTAGAATTATACCACACATCCTTACCCGGTCGACCTGCTGCTTCTATTTCTTCGGTAGAGAATTCAAGTACAGTCAAAACGGAAGGAACTTGGGAAAGGTTTAATGTTTCGAAAGGAGCATGGGTGCTCATGCAATCTAGCAAAAGAAAGAGACCCCAGACAAAAAACATTTTCTTGGCATCATGGAAGGGAAGAGTACGAGATTTTAAAATCACCAGAGGGAAGATATCGGTGAAAGAAGTTTTGATTCAGCATGTGTACATGCATAAAGAACTTGTCTTGCGAGACTATCCAAATGATCTTCCACAACACAGGCCTAATTGTATATTTTTCTATTGTGGTTTTGTTCTTTATGAGGTGTATGGATTTTTAAGATAAAGCTTTCTTTCTTTGCTTATTGACATTCTTGTGTTATTTTATTTCAGATTTATACCCTTCATCGTATGAGACATGGCAAAACATCGATTGTATTCTGGGATTTATAGATGTTTTGCATGGATCGATAGGAGAACAACAAGACCAAGGTTGATGTGCAACAGAGCTAGCTCAATCCGGTATATTTTTTACTGATCATTTTTATCAGTTGCTGGACAATGCTAACACACATGGTGTGTTAAGAAAACAAGACCTTCCGACATGGAATTCAGTGGATTGGCCTCTTCCACATTTTAGTGTTCCAGAGGCATATATGGCCAAGCTTTTCAAAGAAGTACAGAAATCTCTGAGGCCCAATATTGCCACAAGGATAATAAAAATTTCTTTATGCATGCCTCTCACAGTTTTTGTAGACTTGTTTAATACCTTTCCAGTGAAGGTTTCAAAAACAATGTTCACAGTTAAAGCAACAACTCTAGCATGCATGCCACAATTTTTGGATAAAGGTTGGGATAAGAAGACATGTAGTTCAGTGTTTTGTGAGGTTGTCCAACCTTCTATGCAACTGAAGTACATGGTTGCATCACAAAATTTTATTTCTTCTTTTTATTATAAGCGCAGTCGAATGCTAGGTACAAAACTAGTCCCAATGGATCAAGATGAAGATTCTTTTGGTGCAGAAAATAAACTTCTTGATATTGATGTTGTTGAGAATGGTGATGTGCTAGTCAATATCTCATTAAGACAATGTTGCTCCCTAGCTCAATTGCGCAATGACATTCTGTTTAAGACAGAAGGTTCTATTTCAAAGGACTTTTTATTTATCTACAACAATAACGAGGTATACTATCTGACTTATCCTAGTCTCATTAAGCACTGCTATTAGTTTACTTTACCCTATTGTTTCATATTGCTTTTTTGCAGGTGCTCAAAAGAAGAGAGAGTTCAATAAAATGCAAAGACATTGAAAATTTAAAAATTGAGATAACACAGACTCCATAAACAAAGGTATTATATTCAATAAAGTAAAATTCTGTATAGAAGTGTTTAATTATATATGTAGAACATATTCTTGACAACCATTTTCTATTTATCTACAGGCTGATCTAGAGGCTGCTCTACATGGTCCAAGCTCACCGTATCATCTTTATTTGGAGAATCTATTTTCTGCTGCTCCATCCTGTCGTGTACAGTCTCTTGGTGCTGCTCCATTGTCTCCTCTACTGCCCCTGGAGCATCTGTTTGCTGCTGCTCCATCATCTCCTCAATAACATCAGCGCAGCAGCACAGCAGGTCCTTGTTCTTGTGGCTTCTCCTCATCAGCACTAGGTCCTTGTTCCTGTGGCACCACATCAGCAGCATCACAGCAGGTCCTTGTTCTTGTGGCTTCTCCTCATCAGCACTAGGTCCTTGTTCCTGTGGCACCACATCAGCATCATCTGTGTCATCAAGGTGTATGACACCTTCTCGGACTTTAGAGCTCTCACCCAACTCGACAGTAGCTGGTACAATAGGTTTGGGGGAGGCATACTTTAAAAACTTCCAAATTGTATCAGCTCTGAAACTATATACATAGTTCGAGCTGAAGCTATCTTCTCTCATCTGCAATGAGATATGATGATTTAGAACACTTTGTACCAATATCAAATTTTTTGAAGCTAAATGAAAATTATTTTTTCTTACAAGCTCTGGCTGTCCTATCTCAAAATAGCTTGAAAGTATATATTTGGCACTAATCAGCACTCTCCAGCCCGCAGCTCCTTGAATCATCTTGTTGTAGTGTCTGGATAGTTGGAAAGATATGTTAGAAACTGTTAATATCTGAACAAAACAAAATTATTCAATAAGTTCAAAGGCATAGCATGAAATAGACATCAGTAGAGGGAATGACTTTCTACCTCTAAATCTATTGGCTCTATTGAATCCAAAAGATTGACATTAGGAGGACAGTGATCAAATGCATCTAGAAGCCTTCTAATACAACTGCAATACATATAATTCAGTTAGTGTGCATTAAATCAAAATAATGAAGTTTAAAGTTAAAAATAGCACACAAACCACTTACAATTTCAACTCTCTGTGTGTGTTTCTAAGAGAGTTGAATAAAAAGCATTGCTTCTGCTGGATGTCAATAGAAGCAAAGCTCTAGTGGTCACTGCATAAGGAAAAAAGCATTAAGAAATCAAAGGCTACAAGAGTTCTCAATCTTGAAGAAAAATCCCAAAAGAAACAGTCACCCACATACTTGTTATGGTATGGAAGTAGCAAAATATCGACAACATCAAAATCGCAGTGTCTGAACCAATTGGAAATATCCATGGGAGTTTCCTTTGGATCTCTTAACTTGAAGGAAATGGCAGGATCAATAATATGAACTGTATGCTGTACAGCATGGTTAAGCCAGCTTCTCATCATGCTACATTGGACCAAACAATAATTAGGGTAGGGTGTAAAGGAGGAGGTACAATAAGGATTGTTTTGCAAACAAATGTCAAATAAAAGACACTTACTAGAGCATTGCAAGAATGATAGTATCTGAGCAATACTCATTCTTATGAGCCAATGCTGCCAAGCATGGTTTTGTCAAGTCAAAATTATTCTCTGAAGTTTCATCCTCAATATGGACAACTATGTTAGGGCCCAGCTCCTGCAACCTTCTCTGTATCTGCAGCTCCATCTGTACAGTCTCCACATCTATAGCAGATTTGGATTCTTTTATTTGCTGTTTCAGTGACTCCTCATAAGCAGCTTTCCCTCTGCTTTGAGTGGGTTACTTCAACAACCTTCACCTTATCTACCTTCAATTTTCTTGTAGGTGGAATTAATAATATGTCTCTCATTTTTATGTCCTGCCATTCCACAGGATGGACCAGCTTGTCATACCTGCATCTCACTCTGGACAAAGTGTTGAAGTCTTTGGCCATCAGAGTTACCCTGTGAGCATGGGCTGCTACCAGCATTGCATCTTCAAAGTATTTCTCCAAGTAATCCTCTGCCATTTCCTGTAAGGAAAGAATGGCAGTCCTGTTCCACCTGAAACCAAGGTGCCAACTATCACATATTTCTCTCACTAGTCTCTGAAAAGGTGCCTTGGGGATTGCAAAGCCTATAGCTTTCTATTGCTTCTTGATCTCCTTTAGCACACCTGCAGAATGTTTCAATCTCTTGGACTTTTGCTGGAGCAGGCTCATTGGCTTCCCCTTCCTGCCATGTGCAACTCTTCCCTTTGGAGGCACACTAGATTCCTTGATACCTGCCCCAGCTGCTGCTGCTGCAACCCCTGGCCCCTTGCGAGCCCTCCTTGCAATTGACTTGGTTCTTGCCATTACTCTGAAAAGCTGCATACAAGCAATGGAAAGAGATTACAGCCATGGAGAACATGGAATGATACAAGAAGGCAATGACAAGGTGGATAAAGCAACATTTATAAATTTGTAACAAAACGCGATTTTGACAATTTGAAATTCCTAACAGCTCACCCTTGCGTTTTCCTGCAAATACTTGAAACAACATGCTATTACATTCCTACAGTGAATTATCTGTCTTTACAACTATAAATAATATGGATTGAGTTTATGCAAGGAGTGTACAGCCTTGAATAGCCTAGAAAGACACAAAATCACAATGATAGGGGTAGATGAAGCAACAATTTTATATTTGCAACAAAATGCGATTTGGGCTGTTTGAGATTCCTAAAGCCTTCTCCTCACATTTTCCTGCAAATTCTTGAGGCAGCATACTGAAGCATGCCTTCAGTCATTTCACTATGTTTGCAACTTGGTGCAAGGTGGATTGAGTCTATAGAAGGCAAGAAGTGATCAATCTCTCACTCAACAAGCCCAATTCAAAAGTCTTCCTGCTTGATTTTTGCAGTGGAAAAAGCTAAGGAATGCATATAATATTTATCATAATATCTAAGCTACATCACATCACTCAATACCTTATCCTAATATACTATTAAACAAGAAGAAAAGGATATAGAGTGTCTTGCTGACCTGGAAGCTATCTGTAGGTGTGCTGTGCTGGTGATGAGTACCCTGTGCTGGGGATGAACCTGTGCTGCTGGTCAGGATGCTGATGGTGCAGAGTAGGGAGGTAGAGAGGCAAGAGAGCTGAGATAGGAGAGATTAAACAGGAGTGAATAGATTAGTGCAAAATACAAATAAAGTAGCTAATAAATACCACACATGTGGAATGTTGTCGTTTTTTCACACGTGTGGATGGGACCCAGATCTTTTGGAGTACGTGTGAATGGCACTTTTTGCCTTGGAAATTGTGCCAATCATGATTTCATAATCAGATCCATTAACACTCTTCCCTCCCCGTCTTTCATCCCTGCCAGCACCCTCCCATCATCCTTTTCCTTCCCCCTCTGATCACTTCCTACCCAACACACTCCATCCACTCTGCAACCTGCCTGAAGACTACTACCACTGCCAGATCTCTAGGTTACCTAGGCTGCAGCTCAAGTTTGGAAGAGAGCAGAAGAATCACCACTAGGGCAACTCCAACAGTATGGAAGAGGAAAAGAAAGGTCAGAGATCTATATTCTTTTCAATGTTTTTTGATATATATTTCTTCCATCCATAGAATTCTTGAATCTTACTGCCTAGGAATCTGGTACATAACCCTAGGATTTGATTGGAGATGGATATGAATAGGACCTAGAAGTTTGCAACAAAATGCGAGGAGAGTGCTTTACATTTTCCAAATGGCCTAAATCGCGTTTTCCTACAAATTCTTATATTAGTTTTAGTTTTCATTTCTTCCTCTTTGTTTTGCTCTCTTTGGCCCTGGGGAATTCCTCCTAGTATCATTTACTGTCCAGGACACTATAAGATGTTTCTAGCATTTGATTGGGATGGATGTCAATAGAAATGGAGAATTTGCAACAAAATGTGAGGAGAGTACTTGACATTTTCCAAATGGCCCTGCATCGCGTTTTCTTGCAAATTCCTGTGTCCCTTTTGGTTTTCACTTCTTCCTCATTGTTTTGATTTCTATGGCCTTGGGGATTTCTTCCTTGATGATGAGAAAAGTTTTTGCTTGGAATAGTTGATTCTCACGCCCCTCCTTTCAAGCGGAAGCTGGACTTTTCTGCTGCTATACTTAGACCACAGCAATCACCAGGTGATTCATGTGTGCTCATGAAGAGAGTTGTTTGGTGATATCCTATACATTCCCTGATTGCATATGTCAGCATATAGAATTCATGATATATAAATTTTTGTTCACGCAAAAGCAAGAGACTGGAGCAAAAAGGTGAGTCTTCCCTTTCAAAACAAAGGGAACCAGAAGAGGACAAATCTCCAGATTTGCTCCTATTTGACTTTCTTCACAAGTGCAAGGCTCAGAGGAACTTCCACATATACCACAATATTTTCAACAAGAAGTTCACTATGAGCTCTGTACTGGAGCATCACAGAGATTTTCTTTCAGACCATTGGGATACCTTCAAACAACTGACAGAGGCAGGAAGAATTGCGGAAGGTGAAAAGGTTTTTGTGCATATAAATCATATTGTCTCCATTGACATGCTGAGGTACCATGTGAATAGAAGATTTGACAGCCTGCCTGAGGAATATAAATTCAGCTGTACCTTGCACACCAGAAAGTGTAGAGTGCTTGAGGAAACCATGGCATTCCTTATGTACATTGTCTTCAGCACTCTTTACAAGAGCAAGGGCAGGAGGCTGAAGAAGAAGATACATCTGTAGCAGAGGAAAAAGAGGATGTTCCTATGGTAACAGATATGGCAGAGCAGGAAGAAGATATCAACCTCCAGGATGAGGGGCTGCAAGTGGCTGCTCTTGACCTTGTTCAACTGAGGACTGAAACTCTTAGGGCAGCACAGCCAGTTGAAGATTTTGATGTTCAGAGCAGCAACTATGCAGTGCCCATGCTTCCAGGTGTCTTGATTGGTGGTAAAGATTATGTTTTCCTCCATGATATAGAGTGTATGTTCAATTTGAGGGAGGACTATGCCATTTCCCTTATTGCCCAGGCTTTAAGGCTTGACAAGGAGGTTGGCATAGAGGATGACCATTCACTACTGGCTTTGGAAACAACTTTTGATCCTGCAGAGGCCCTTACTATTTGTTTCAAAGAGGCTGAAAAGTTCCAAGAGCCAGATGAAGCTGCCTTCCAAGAAGCTATGAATCTCTCCACACTTCACAAGGGAAAGCTTAAAGAAGAGGCTGGACTGGAGGGGAGAGGAATAAATCTTTGGAAAGATGAACTTCTTGTTGCTGATGAAAATGAGAAGGTATGATCTTGTTACTTCAAATCAATGGCTTTAGGTGGACATGATCTTCCATGGCAAAAGGAAAAGATCATTTTAATAGAGAGGTTGTCTGCCATAGATATATTTGGGGATTATGTGAATAAGCAGGCCTCTAGGGCCTCTTACTTTTTGTCTTATACTTCTTATGCATTAGCATGTGGTGTTAAGGAGCCCAAATGTCTGGAGGGCTATGGAAAACACAAGCTCATAAGGTTTCGAGAGCCACCCATGATTGCATCAGGCTACACAATCCAAGAAGAAGAACATGTGGAGATAGCTGAAGACAAGGATACCCCTCCCAGACAAGCAACAGAGGCAAGCATTGATAAACAGACAGTCGACATCAAGCCAACAAGGAAGAAAAAGAGTCCAATCAAGTTCAAAAAGAGAGTTCCAACTGGCAGGCCCTGGGAGTAATAGGATTTAGTCATCAAATATAGCACAAACATTATGTTGAAGTTGAACTGATTTGTACAAAGTCTTTGGTTCCTTGTCCGTACGGACGATCAGTACCCTTTTGCAGTTGTCCCATCACTGTACGACACTTCAGTACTCTTCCCACACTCAGTAGCTTCTAAAAGCGTTTGACACTCAGTACCTTATTGTTGGTAAGGATCAATAGTGTGTCTAGCATAATTAAGTAGTATTGATTGAATTTTTTGTGTGTAGCTCATGGATGTATTGATGCTTGTTAATATAGATCACATGTTTCACAAAAGAAATACTTTTGATGGAGTCTCAAAACATATAGGCATAACACCAAGAGTCACTTGTTCCACAGAATAAAAATCTATTGATTGAGTTTGAAAACATGTGGACATAATACCAATAAGTTACAAACTGCTATTCATGTTTACTTGTCCATTTATGGTTTCTAAATATCTTCGAATCCCTCCATTGTCTATGTCTCTCTGCTGCCATTGAATTGTCCAAAGTTTGTCTTCGTCTTTGCTTTTGGGCTAGAATAAAAGCAAGCTTGACTTTGGAACTAGCAACTTTTCTTTTAGCATGCAGCCTCTGTAGAATGCCTCGATAAAACCATTGGAAGACTTCCTTCAGACTATTTGCCTTTTAACTCCCTCCATAGTGTTGTGTGTGTCTGAAAAATGCATTACGTGCCATGTAGTGAGACTTCTCCATGCCTTGGGTAGACCAAATTGCTGGGCATCCATACTTTTTGACAAAATAGGGAAGGTGGTTGTAGATGATATGTTGTTTTCACAGAGACATAAGAATGCATAGTAAGTTATAAAAAAAAGAGCATCACACTTAAGTAAAAGAAGAAGACATCACTTTACCATGTAGTGAGTTATATTGCAGGCTGTCCACGCGTCTTTCATTGACTTCCCAAAATGTTTAATTGCCTCTTCAAAGTTCTTGTAATCACTCTTTGTCCATGTTACATTGTCACAGAACATGAAGAGTTGATCAAGAGACCTCCACACCTCTGCCTTCACATTTCGTGCTTCCCCATCTGCCTCATGATCTTTCACGGCATTATGGACTTGCTTCCACAATCCATAATTAATCCTTGAAACTGTTCTACCTTGCCTTACTTGCTTACTACTGTGTTTGGGTCTTGCCTTGACACCACCAATAGAGGGCTTGATTGGTACCTCCTTGCCATTGGTAGACTTTTTAAAATCCTTTGTGATATGAACATCACCTCCATGCGGATAACACTTTTTCCAATGCTTGAACAGCATCCTTTCTATTTTTTGGGGACGGAGTTTCCAAGCAAATCCAATATACAAAAATACCAATTTCTCAATAATTCGACATAGAGCATGCAATGTGCATATGTGAACATTACATAGTGGAATGTCAAGAATGGCCTTGAAGTCAGGGTCAACTTTTTCTCTATTAGGTGCTCTCTTCCACCATTTGGAATCCATTACTTGAGCTGATTCTTTGCAGTAAAGACAAGGAGACTTTGAGTTACCTCCTTTACTAATGTTATACATGCACTTAAGTGTTTTAAGATCCCCCGCCATGTGCCACTCTACTTGAAAATCACCTTTTCCTGCAACATGGAGATTCTCTCCTTGCACTTGTCTTTTAATTATTCTTGGTATTTCCGTGTGGTGAAACACCCAATCTAGTGTTTCATGGTCTTCTGTCTTCACCTGTGATTATAGAAAACAAAAGTCTTACTATAAAAGATTTGAAAACATTGACTAAAATCAAGTACGAAACAAAAAATGATCATACCTGGAATGAGCCTAACCACCATATGTATTTCTATGACTGCACACTAAAATACTTTGAACTCGCTTCAGTCAATGATGTATCAAGTGCTCCATTCATCAATGTAATAGTAATCCTTTCCATTTTCTTTTCCTTTACAACCTCACACTCATCCAGTTTGATAACAAATTTCAAAATGCCTTTGCACTCCTCAAATGTTATTCCATAAAACTCGACCATTCTTCTGAAGTTGTTGTAGATCTACAAATATATTGTTCCAAGGGTCATACACAGTGGTTCCTTTACCACCATGAAATATTTCTTCAATATGGATATATTATCCAATAAACTCATCTATACTTTCATTCAAATGACCTCTTATCCTCCACACGGTTGCTAGATTTGGCAGTAAAACTTGTTTAATCCTTTGATCTCTCAAAGTTGAGGATGTCGCATGGAAAATCGAACTATATCCCTTCCTGCTAACTCCACTAACATCAAGAGCCTCTTGGATTGTAGTACCATCAACTTGATTATTGGATATAAAGTCCTCTACAACATTGCGTTTGATTGTTTTGTATTTTTTTTCTTCAATCAAACATTTTGCTACACCACAAGAAAGCAATCCTTTCATTTGTTTAACTGGAAGAAGGTTGGGATCCATATTTTCTTTTGCAGGCTCCAATAGTTTCCTATAGTAACAACACAATATGCCTATATTATTCAACACTTCCAATCTTGTTTTGCGTTAATGGACAAAATAGATATAGTCATTTGAGAGCCTTTTTGAGTATAAAAAATGAAAAATTACAAACTAACCTTGCTTCTTGAATTCTTCACTTGCATCCACCAGTCCCAGCCTTCAAATTTGCAATGTTTTTAATCTTCCTGCTTCGTTGTCTGTCTCCAAGCACGGTTCTCTTCCTTCTTGCTCTTGTCAACTCTTTTTTACTCTTTGATTTCCTCAATTTCATTCTGCAAACTGTTGCTCCAATTTTGCACGAATGGCTATCTCTTGCATCCTGGCCCCCTTTTCTTATAGGTACATCGTTTTATATGTTTCTGCAAATGCAGACTGTGCTGAAATATAACCAAGAAGTCCATTTTGTCCATCGCCCGCAAACCTTAGTAGTGTGGTTGGATTGACAAATGGAGGTGTAGAGTTTTTTACTAGACATTTTGGATATATGCTTCCATCGTACCATAAGTCAATATGTTGAAGCCCTTCTCTTCTCATATTTTCCCGTTGTTGAGCATTCAGCACCATATCCTTTCGTCTTTTTTGTGCTGGAGCATATTGTTCTTCTAAGTCGATGTGAAGATGGTGTAATCGCTTCTTCTGAGATTGTGACTCACTAGTATCGGCCATTTTTTGTGCTTCTGAGGTTGCAAAGTTTGCTTGTCAAACATAGTCTTTTTGTAACATGAATCGTGGAAGTGTGGCGGTATCCATGCAATCATTAAGTTCAGTGATGGATTCTTTATGAGAGGCCTGCATACGTCGTCAAAAGAGATGCGAAATCTTCGAGAAACAAAAAAAAAACTAAGGAGATATTTAATGCAAAATCGTGTTAGTTAGACAAAAGATTATCTTATTCCTTTCTGAGCTGACAGTTCGGTAGTCTTTACTGACAGTTCTGAGCCACGTTTCCATATTTTATTATTTTTGAGGTCTTTTAGGAGAGAAATAAATCGAAAATAGTGAATTTCTTACAAGGCCCCAAAATGAGCTCCCTTTTTTCCTAATGACCCCTTCATACCAGTCCAATCAAGGTCCGTCTCGCCCAAGCCAGGGTAACTCCAGCTCAGCCATCTGCCTTTGTCCAAAGTAACCTCAGAACTCCTTCCCAGAACTGGGGCAACCAAAGAGAAAGAGTTCCACCTCAGACTGCAGCAGCCAGAGCAGTCACAATTTCAGATGTAGTAGAAGAGGAAAGAGGGAAGATCTTTGCTGTAATTGAAAACCAAGGACCTAACCGTCAGTTCTCAGTCATCCATTCTCCAGCAGAATATCAGGGTAAGCCTTTTAAGCTTTTGATTGATTCAAGCAGTTTTCATTCATTCATTTCCCATGGGTGCTTGCGTAAGCTAGTCTTAGAACAGAAATCAGGGAAACCTATGCAAGTTGAATTGGCCAGTGGGAAGACTCTTTTCACTCACCATGAGACAGATCTTATCCAGTCAATCTAGATGGTAATGTAACCGACTGTCAGTTCAAAGTCTTACCTCTGGGAGTTTTTGAAGGGATCCTTGGAATGGATTGCCTCCACAAAAATCAAGCTGACATACACTGTCACAATGGAACCATTACCTTCCATGACCTTCACGGGAACAAAGTTCAAGGAGCTAGAGTTTCCGGATCCCCAGACCTTCAATTAGTAAAAGCTTCTAGGTTGCTGAAAGGACTTAGAAAGAAGCAGCAAATTTATGTTGTCAAAATGAACCCAGTAGACTCAAAGCTTAAGGCTAAAGAACCAGAATGGTTAAATGAATTTGATGATTTATTCCCAGCAGAATTAACAGCAATTCGGGAAGTAGATCATGTGATAGAATTAACCCCCGGAGTTCAGCCAGTAGCCCTACGCACGTACAAAATGCCAGTTCCTGAAGCCATCGAACTCACGGAACAGCTTAGACAACTGTTAGAACAAGGGTTTGTAAGACCCAGTGTTTCACCTTGGGGTGCGCCAATTCTCTTTCAAAAAAAGAAAGATGGAACGCTTAGACTCTGTGTGGACTATAGAGGTCTAAATTAGCTGACAGTTAAGAATAAGTATCCTATCCCAAGAATTGATGAGCTTCTGGACAGGCTAAATGGAGCCCAGATCTTCACAAAGATAGATCTCAAATCAGGGTATTACCAGATCAGGATTAATGAGCAAGATATCTTGAAGACAGCCATCAATACTCGGTATGGGCATTATGAATTCACTGTCATGCCGTTCGGATTAACTAATGTCCCAGCTACATTCAATCGCCTAATGCAAGACATCCTCAGAGAATACTTGGATGATTTTGTTCTAGTTTTCTTTGATGACATTCGGATTTACTCAAAGAATGCAGCTGACCACCATGAGACTCATGTCAGAAAAGTTCTTGAGATTCTAAGGAAGCACCAACTCTTTGAAAAAAAGAGCAAATGCACTTTCTCTGTCGACCATATTGAATACTTAGGCTTTCTAGTATCCAAAGATGGAATTTCTCCAGATTCCGCAAAAGTCCAAGCAGTCATAGATTGGCTTGAACCAAAGACAGTGAAAGAAGTCAGAGGATTCTTGGGATTGACTAGTTGGTATAGGATTTTTATACCAAAGTATGCTCTGATAGCTTCCCCCCTGACTAACCTTCTCAAAAAGAATACCCCATTTCAGTGGTCTGCCAGGTGCCAAAGTGCTTTTGATAAGCTGAAGACTGCCTTGGTAACCAGTCCCGTTCTGAAGCTGCCAGATTTTTCTCTACCCTTTGAGGTAGTAACTGATGCAAGTGGTTTTGCCCTGGGAGGTGCACTCATGCAGGAAGGTCATGCAGTGGCCTATGAATCTCGAAAGCTCAAAACGCATGAGAGGAATTATGCTGTCCACGACCTGGAATTACTTTCAGTAGTGTATGCCTTAAAGTTGTGGAGACATTACCTACTAGGAAAAAGATTCACTTTGATGACAGATCATCAGAGCTTAAAGTGGATCTTTACTCAGAAGGACCTCAACATGCGCCAAAGAAGGTGGATGCAAACCTTATAGGAGTTTGATTTTGAAATCAAGTACCGCCCAGGCAAAGAAAATGTGGTAGCAGATGCCCTCAGCAGAAAAACCTCCTTGCTTGCAATTACTGTAGTATCAAATCCTTTGATTATTGAAGCAAGAGAGAGAAGATCATGCAGGATAGATTCTTTGGCCCTATTGCTACCCTACTTATGCAAGAAAGCAAAACTCCACAGGAGTTGAACAGAGTTCAAGGGTATAGCCTGGATGATGGCATTATGTATTATAATCGCAGGCTATGCATCCCCAATGATGAGGGAACCAAGAATCAAATTCTGAATGAAGCCCATGACAGCCTTATAGTAGCAGGACATCCAGGTTTCATCAAAACCTACATGTCTGTAAAGAAAAGCTTCTTTTGGCCTTATCTGAAAAAGGATGTACTAAATCATGTATGTCAATGTCTGACATGCCAAAAAGTCAAAGCTGAAAGAGTAAAAATGCCTGGGAAGTTACATCCATTGGGCATCCCCCAGATGAAGTGGGAATGTATCAGTATGGACTTCATTACTGGATTACCTTCAGTGCAATCAGGTTACAACTCCATTTTTGTGGTAGTTGACAGACTAACCAAAGTTGCCCATCTGATCCCAGTAAAAGAAACCTACACTGCAATGGATGTGGCCAGAGTGTTCCTCAAAGAAATCTTCAGATTGCATGGCCTACCCAGGAGAATAGTAAGCGAGATCCCAAGTTTACTTCAAGGTTCTGGACTGCATTTTTCGAAGCAGTGGGAACTTGGATCTCAGCACAGCTTATCACCCTGAGACGGATGGTCAAACTAAAAGGGTAAACCAAGTAATCGAAGATATACTTCAGTCATACTGTGGCAGGGAACCTAAGAAGTGGCTAAGCTATCTGCACCTAGTCGAGTTTGCCTACAATGCTTCTTATCACACTGAAGTATTGGGATGAGCCCCTTTAAAGCTTTGTATGGACAAGATTGCTTAACTCCATTAACTTGGTCCGAGCCATTGATTAGGGTCGAGATGTCCAGACAGATGCTTGACATGGAGCAGCAGATGCAGTCAATTCGTAAAGATATTAAAGCTGCCCAGGATCGACAGAAGCAGTATGCAAATAAGAAAAGGACAGACAGAAAGTTTGAAGAAGCGGATATGTTCTTCATTAGAGTATGGCCCAAAAGAAGTTCTCTATCTCTTGGGAAGTACAAGAAGTTATCCCCCAGATATTGTGGGCCATATCTGATTACAAAGAAAGTAGGTGACTTAGCCTACGAGCTTCTTCTGCCTCCTCATCTCAAAGTTCATAATGTATTTCATGTAAGCCTTCTAAAGAAATATGTGCCAAGCCCAAATCATGTTGATGATAAAATCCTAACCTCTTCAACCCAAAGACAGATGGAACTCCAACCTGAAGAAATTCTTGATGTTCGAAAAAAGATTCTCAGGAACAGAATTCTCAGATAATTATTGGTAAAATGGAAGTTCTATCCTTTTGAAGATGCCACCTGGGAGAATGAAGGATTACCCCTAGTTTGCGAGATGAGGACATCTCGCATTTTTTAAGTAGGAGAGAATGTAAGATTCCTCCCTAGCCTCTCAAGATGTCCACATCTTCTCCTGTAGTCAAATCCCTCTTCAGAAATATAAAAGATCTTGTTTCTACCAGTTTTGGCCTAGAGAGAGAAAATCTTCTAGAGAGTGGTAATTCAGTTTTTAAATATTTTTCGATGGAAAAATATCTCTTCTTATTAAAATAAGTTCCCCCAAAACAGAAGTTCAAAAAGATTCTCAGAAGGTGCATTAGAAATCAAGTATAATCTGTTCAAGAGGCCTTATCCTAGGAGTCAAGATTTTTTTAAAATTTTAAATTAAGGTTCATATGGACCAATAAGATTCATCCAAATGTAGGGAGGAGATAAATAGAAGAATAAAAGAAAAATCTCCCAAAAATGAGTAAATACTCACATAAGATGAAGAGTTGACTAAGGATAAGGTTAATAGTTTAAGAAAGAGAGATATTTAGATGAAATGATGCATTTTTGTCATCTCGGTATGGGATAATTTCTCTCATGAAGGAGGTGCCTATTTCACATGCTTGAATGAGTTTTAAACTCCCAAATAATGAGATATTTTTATCTCTCCTCTCTCCTGTTTCAACTAGATCCAAAAAGTGGACTAAACTGACCCAAAAATGGTCAAAATTTGACCAAACTGATCTGAAAAATTCTAGAATCAGTTGGCTTGGTTAGAAGCTCACTTTTTCCTATAAATAGAAGCCTTCCCCTTTGTTGAAACTCAATAATGTTTTGCAGTGTTACCCTGCCTCTTCCAAATGCCAAAAACTCTGAATTTTACTCATAATTCATTAGTTTTTGACCTTCCCTCTTCTAAAAGATTGGTGGCCACTCTTGTTTCAAACAAGAGTAGAACCCTCAAACCATCAAGCCAAAGGAAAGCTCTCAAATTATCTATGTAAGTTGGAGATTCTTCTCTTTTCTATTTCTTTTATGGTTTTTTATGATGTTTGTCTTCTCTAAAATGAAATGATGTTATGCCTCATTGAAAAAAGGCATTCCCCTCTCTTCTTTAGTAAATCCAACCATTCTTTATCCTAGATGATTGATTATTGGATAAAATCAAGTTTTTCATAATGTTTCTCTTAAATAAGTAGAAAATGTTTACATTAGAATGATTTAAATACTCTTGGTGAACTTCTAATTAATTTTAGAGAGTTAAAAATTAAAAAATGGTCAGCCATACAAAGGAGGTTATGGTGAAATTTTTTAAAAATTTGTGAAATAAATTTTATCTTTTATTAATCCAAAAGAGTAATCCCCATTGTTAGAGTATTCTAAAAGTGTCATTTTCATTCATGCATAGAAAGATGCATATTGATTAATTTTTATAAAAGAATGATTTTCAATAGAATTAAATTCTATGTATAGAAAGATACATATTGATAATTTATTTTTTTATTATAAAAGTGTTACTTTTATCATTATTGATTTTTATGCATAAACGTATACATAAAAGAATATTTTTTTATTATAAAAGTGTTATTTTTATCATTATTGATTTCTATGCATAAAAGTATGCATAAAAGAATATTTTTTTTATTATAAAAGTGTTACTTTTATCATTATTGATTTCTATGCATAAAAGTATGCATAAAAGAATATATTTTTTTATTAAAAGTGTGATTTTTATCATAAATAATTTTTATGCATAAACATATGCATAAAAGATATTTTTTTATATTAAAAGTGTGATTTTCATCATAAATGATTTTTATGCATAAACATATGCATAAAAGATATTTTTTTATATTAAAAGTGCGATTTTCATCATAAATGATTTTTATGCATAAAAGATATTTTTTTTAAAAGTGTGATTTTCATCATAAATAATTTTTATGCATAAAGATATGCATAAAAGATATTTTTTTATATATTAAAAGTGTGATTTTCATCATAAATGATTTTTATGCATAAACATGTGCATAAAAGATATCTTTTTTAATATTAAAAGTGTGATTTTCATCATAAATGATTTTTATGCATAAACATATGCATAAAAGATATTTTTTTATATTAAAAGTGTGATTTTCATCACAAATAATTTTTATGCATAAACATATGCATAAAAGATATTTTTTAATTAAATAAGGGTTCTCCTTAATCCTCTGTTTAATTTTCGTGAAAATTAGAAAAATGAATAAGTAGATAATCTGTGAGAAGAAATGCTACAACAAAAGTTCACGGCATGAACTAATTAATGCACCTTCACCATTCTTGATTTTGTCAGACCTTGTAGCATCAAAGGTGTCAGGATAAGGGGGGCAAGGTAATCTCGTGATTTGCGACGTTAATCGACGCTTATGTCAAGAGCCGTTCGCAGAGCGTGAAGTTACAAAAAGCGGTTCGCAGTGTGAACATTTTTTTGCAGTTTCACGTGAAAACTTCCCGCGTTGACTATTATGATTTTTGGTATAAAATACTTATCCAACCGTTCCCAAAATGATTGTGCCACATCTAAGAAGTAAAATTTATACAAGTTCAAGGCACAGTCAATGGCTCCTTATTTTTTAAATTTTTGTAGATTTTTAAAAAAGAAAAAAATAGAACACCAACCTGCTCATTCACGTTGATGCTTCCAATGATTTACAAGAAAAAACAGTGAAGCTCTAGTCCAAGACCACTCCACCACAAATACACAACAAACACAATCGATTTCACACGATTTTTTACTTCTACACAATTTTTATCCATTCATTTTATACAATGCACTACCAGAATGCAAAGGCAATCATGAATCTTATGCAATGGGAGCTGAAACTCCAAGAGGAAGGGAAAAACAAGGTGTTTCCTTGACAACGACGTCAAAAATGTTATGGGCTACCACACCTCCAAGAAGAAACTCAATGCATTTATCTAAAGGATGAGCAATAGATCACAATCGTCGTAGGGGACTTACCAATGCTTCGAACTTAAGTCCCTTATGGCCTCCAAGATCACTTGTTAAGCTCCAAACCTCCAAGCTCCACCTCCACGCTGTCACCGTAAATCGCTCGCACCGTCGCATAAGGCAGTCACTCTCTCACTCTTTTACACAAGCATGATTCATACAAGCATAAAAGAGGCACAATGCTAGAATGCTCTCTCTCA
Source organism: Cibotium barometz (assembly GCF_041138505.1). Taxonomy (NCBI): domain Eukaryota; kingdom Viridiplantae; phylum Streptophyta; class Polypodiopsida; order Cyatheales; family Cibotiaceae; genus Cibotium; species Cibotium barometz. The sequence goes on from NC_141108.1 coordinate 24,929,055, forward strand.
ATCTCTCTCAAGATACAAAGAAAAGCTCTCTATAGCATAAAAAGGGATTGTGTCTTTTCATTATGAGAAAATGTCTTATATACGTTTGACCCTTATTCACTTGGATGCCTAAAACTTACTTAACTAGGCCTTGGATAGCCAATATCTCATAATGTACAACTTTTATAGTGCCGTTTCATGACACTTATTAATGTCCTTAATTGGAGGAGCATGCTTGTTAATCCAAAATTGGAGGAGCATGCTTGTTAATCCAAAATAGGATTAACAAATACCACATGGAATGATCTTCTATTTAAAGAGAAAATTCACTTCACCATTAAGATGATGCCATGTGTATTAATAAGGTAGCTTCGTTCTACTCAATGTAATGCTACCCGTGTACTAATTCAAAAAGATATCAAGCATATACACGTACATATAAAAATACTTATAATAGAAGTATATTTTATACAAGTAAAAAAGATTTGTACCATAACTGAATCTTTAGCCAATAACACTAAGGTTAGTTTTAGGCAAGCCATGAAAATCAATTTTGCACTTTTTGAAAGAGGCCAAGTTTGAATTGATTATTGTTTTTCAATCAAGTACTATAACCTTTTAAGTTTTTAATGAAAAATGATTTCCAATAGTCATCATTTCCAACAGAGTCATTTTCAATAGCTTGCAAATTATCTCCAATAGTGATTTTAAAAGAGAGAAAAATACTCTACAAACACAAATCAAAACACATCGACATCAAGTCCAATTTTTTTAAGAAATAATGAAAAAATATATCCATCTTTGGATTGCTTATTTCTTGACCCCAAAGCCTAGGATTGAGTCATTTGCCCCAATGCTCGCAATGTCTTGCATAGGGCGACGAGCGGTGCAGAACCAATTACATATGGCACAACTTGCTAAGAAAGCAGACCTACCAGACTTGCCATCTCACAACAATCACAACAAAAGAGCACCGTGTGGCAAATACGTGTGCATGTTTTTTTTTTAATAAGGCCAAAATGGTGAGTAGTGAGAGTTGTAAGTACATGGATGCAAGTGAAAGATTTCGCTCTATGAGGCATTTCTTCTTCTTAGGCTCCTTTTCTTTTTGAATGATTTTCAACATGTTGGAAGGTCTGCTGGTGGAGGAGGAAGCACTTGATCATGTTTTTCCCCATCGTTCACAATTAAGACAGTGGCCAAACCCCAGCTGGTGTGAATCTCCAAATGGCAATGGATGAACCATACTCCTACACCAACATATCTCATTAGGCCAAAAAAGCAAAGACATTAATGTAGGGTAGGATTGTGAGAGCATCTCATTGTGGACCATGGAATTTTAGTTATCAAAACTAACGAGCATGTCTTGTGGGCCCATTAAAGTAAAAGCATTAATTAAATTGTGAGAGCATCTCAATGGGCGATTAGTAAATTGGTTATCGAATAATTACCTTAAACTTTCTAAGATCCTTAGAACCATGTTAATAGAACAAGCTTATTATTTCGTGTTAATTGTATTATTATTACCTGGATTGTTCGCTGTGAATCTAATAGCCACCCAACCTCCAGCCGGGACACCGATGGTGTTGATGTAGGGAGGGTCCACGAGATTGAAGCTTGAAGAATCGGACGGCTGGAAGTTGCCCTGGCCGTATCCGACGAGGTAGAAGCTGTAGCCGTGCAGGTGGATAGGGTGGTTTTCCTTGGACACAAGGCTGGTGCCTTGCAGAACAAGCTGCACGTTTGAATTGAACGCAATCACATCAGCCTTGGTGCCCATCCGGGACGCATTAGAAGGTGAATTACCCGTGTAATCAAAGGAGGTTAATGGCTGATCAGGGAAGTCACTAGTAAAGGAGCCATTGATGCCGAAGTAGTAGGCTTGCAGCATTGCTAAGGTGGGCTTTCTGAAGGTGATATTGTTCATGGATGCCTCAAATTTGTTGTTGTTAGGCCCCCCACACGTCTGGTTTTGTGGGCAGGCATCTAAATTGAGGCCAACAGCATACAGCAAGCTCCTGTCAACAGTTTGAGGGACTGACTCAGAATTATAGGCTATGGATAAGCTTCTTAAGCTGTTCACATACTGAACAATAAAGCCAGTATCATTTCTTCCTGGTATGTTAGGCCTTGGTATGGATGCTAAGGGTAGATTATCTGAGCCTTTTTGGCATGCTAGAACAGCAAGAGCTGATACATTATTGACGGGAACATTGGCAAACATGTAAGGCCCAATCTCCATGTAGTAATACTGGCCACTGCATGATGGTTCTATTGTTAGCAGAACATCTGCTGTCTGGCCTGGTGTAATGGCTATGGCACTTGTGCTGAAAGGCTTTGTGTATTCCCCATCCACTGCCACCACAGTCAGCATGTGGTTTGCAACCCCAAAGAAATGCTCTTGGTTCAAAGCTGCATTAATTATCCTTAATAGATAGGTCTTGCCCGCCTTTACATTGAGCACAAATGTGTCTGCATGGATCGCCCACCACCAAACAGACAAAAGAACCATCAAAACAGGCACTCTCCAAAACCTTAGCAAGACTTCCCAAGAGAATAAATCCATATTACCGATCTCAAATCCCAAACTGCAATAATTGTACTAAGGTTAGCGGAAGTAATGCAATTGATGTACAATTATCAGATAGTCTAATGCATTTGTTATAATTCTAACGTTTTAGCAGAGAGAGTACATATATTATTATCCTAAGGTTAGTGGAAGTGCATGGAATGATTGTAATCTAAGGTTCGTGAATTGAATATTGCAATTATTATTCTAACATGAATGGATGGAACGCAGTGATTGCCCTAAGGTTAGAGGTGCAACTATATTTAATGCCAAGGTTAGTGAAAGTAATGAAGCCTTAATTGAAGCCTAAGGAAGCCTTACTTCAATTGCCCTAATGAAGCCTTAATTGAAAATGCTGAATTGAAATGATTTGCGAAAGGAGCTGGCGCAATCAGCAAAATGAGATAAATCGATAACAGAGAGGATTGAAGTGTGGGATATAAAAGTAGACTGCACAACATGTAAGGTGAGTTGCTAGCCTGCACTAACAATCGACTGCAAAATGGCGAATTAAGCTAGTTGGGTTATGATTAACACAATGTTTTAACAAGAGATTCAGGTAGTTTTTAGGAGTACCTTGGCTGGAGCAATTATAGAGGGGGCCTGGATGACCATTGATGAGGTAAGCGTCGGATACTTTGGGCGGTCCCCCGCTCGCCATAATCTGCCTTTCCAAAGTCTCTGCATCCGTATTCCACCATTCTCCTGTGCTTACCGACCAGCACAAATTAGTGCCATGTAAGCACACTTGGCACCCCTCGTGTGACCCACCCTTATCACAACTTTGTGTTAGCTTTTGATACTAAAACCTGTTTGGAATTTCAAAACTACCCCACAATCTTCTATTTCATGTGTTTTAAGTAGTGTATATTTTTCTCTAATGAATATCATTGTTTATAATAGCAACCCTTCAAAGTAACAAGAGAGCCTTTTTCAAATGAATATTTGCATAAGTTTTCGATTTCTTAGTGATCTTTCCTTCAAGTATAATGACTCGCTAAATGAAATGTTTAATATGTTAATAACTATTTTGATTATCCTCCAATTTTCAATTGGCACTTACATGCTGCATTTGTTTCCTAACCCACAAGTATGCCATGAGAAAATGTGTATGGTAAGTAGTAGACATATTTTGTGGTATAACCTCTTGGGCACATACCTCTTAAATTACCGGCTAACCACTAGGGCAAGAACCCACCGAAGACAACTAAAAGCTTTTGGGTCACTCATGGGTAATTTTGCCTCCAAAGTTTGTGGTGCACACTTATCACATATTTGTGTTAGTTGCTTGTTTATTATGGCCAAAGCATAAAAGGCTAAAGCCTTTTGGTTCAATCATCATAGTGTCCACAAAATATATATATATATATATATATATATATATATATATATATATATAGAAAATTCATATAGTTAAAAATGGACTTATTCTTATAGCAAGTTCTTAGCTTCTAAATGATATAGGAAAACATTTATGCATATGTTTTTTTTTTTCAAAGCCCCTTTTCGAGGGTTGCAATATAAGCATTAAAGCACTCACGCACACCATGGATGTTAGGATTTGAACCTGGATCCATTCGTTTGGGTAGGGTAGAGTGGCCCACGCTAGACTACTTAGGCTAGAGCCCGTTGAATTTATACATATGTTCTAGATTGTTTTAAAAGAAAAAGTTGGCTAGAGGACCACATTTGAATGTAAGATGTATCTATTTGCTTACCTATCCCTCTCTTGACTTTTTGATCACATTTGAATGTAAGATAAATCTATTAGTTTACCTATCGCTCTCTTGAATTTTTATGATAATAATCAAAACAATATTTGAATGTAAGATGTATCTATTAGTTTGCATATCGCTCTCTTGCCTTTTTTGAATATAGGATGAATTTATTAAAGCATCAACTTCACAATTAAATTCAAAAAACAAAAACAAAAAGCAAAACAAAGAAACAATAACAACATATCGATCAAGATAACATGCTCCTTGTGTGGGAAGTTCTTCTCTCTCTCTCTAGATTTGGTTTTGATGTGTTTTTAGTAGTGCATATTCTTCTCTTCTAACTAATGAAAATGATTGTTTATAACAACAACACTTCAAAGTGACAAGACAGCCTTTTGCAAATGAATAGTTGCATAATTTTGCGGTTGCTTAAAAGTGAATTTTCCTTCAAGTATAATGACTTGCTAAATAAAATGTTTAACTAGCTTGATTATCCTTTTATTGTTCCCAATTTTCAATTGGGAACAATAAAATAGATCATGTAAGTGCCAATTTTCAATTGGCACTTACATGATCTATTTGTTTCCTAACCGACAAGTATACCATGAGAAAATGTGTTTGGTAAGTCGTATAAATATTTTGTGGTATACACATAAGTGTTAAATTCCTAACCAACAAATATGCAATGAGAAAATGTGTATGGTAAGTAGTAGAAATATTTTGTGGTATAACCTCTTGGACACATAACTCTTAAATTATAGGCTAACCACTAGGGCAAGAGCCCATTGAAGATGGCTAAAAGCTTTTGGGTCACTCATGGGTAATTTTGCCTCCAAAGTTTATAAGGTGCACACTTTCACATATTTGTGTTAGTGGCTTAGTTATTATGGCCAAAGCATAAAAGCTTTTTGGTTCAATCATCATAGTGTCCATTAAAAAAACATATAAATAGAAAATTCATGTGGTGAAAAATGGACTTATTCTAACTTTTGAATGCTATAGGAAAACATTTATGCATATGTTGTTTTTTTCGAAGCCCTTTTCGAGGGATGCAATGCATTGCCCCACTCACGCACACCACAGATGTCAACGTTTGAACCCGAGTCAATACGTTTGGTAGGGTAGAGGGCTAGACCACTCGAGCTAAGCCCACTAACTTTATGCATATGTTTTGGATTGTTTTAAAAGAAAAAGTTGGGTGATGTATCTATTTGCTTACCTATCCCTCTCTCGACTTTTTGATCACTTTTGAATATTTAGAGCATCTATCACTTTACCTATAGCTCTCTTGAATTTTTATGATAATAATCAGGACAATATATATTTGAATGTAAGATGTATCTATTGGTTGACCTATCGCTCTCTTGCCGTTTGGAATGTGCATTAGCTTCTCAATTAAAAATTTGAAGAAAAAACAAAACAAACAAAGAATAACCACATACCGAGCATGATAACGTGCTCCTCGTGTGGGAAGGGGTAAGGGTAAGGGACGCCTGATTGGGGGTAGATAACGATGGCGCCGTGGACAGTGGCACGAAGCCAGCTAATGTGGGCGTGCCAGAAGAGAGTGCCCTTCTGCTGGTACAATGTGAACTCGTACGTGAAGGAGCTGCCTGGTTGGATGGGGCATTGTGAGATGTAAGAGGGTCCGTCTGACCAGCAGGAGAAGTGTTGCCTCACACCATGCCTTCACAAATCCATTACACATACAAGCTGATCAACAAGCCACTCGATCTGTTGCCAAATACAATTGTGTGTGTGTGCGCGCGCACTGTGTGTGAGAGAGACACACACGTGTGCGTACTGTGACACACACATCCTTTAAGAGTTCAAACACATTGAGACCTGACAAACGCACAAATAATTGATCTAACAAACACCAACGATTGATCTTGCACTCTATTGTAAAAACGTGTGAGAAATTGTAAAAACGTGTGCGTGAGAGAGATAAAAAGAGAAGTGCCTAGTTCATTGGTCTTCCAGGGTCATGTCTATGTTGATAGAGACTACTAAACTAATGACAAAAGCATTTCTATGTTCGAATCTCTGAACGAGCTTGTTAGCTTGGGACCCAACTCCGAAAAAAAAGAAAAAGAAAGGGCCCAAACACTCGGGAACATACACTTGGGTTGCTGCATTGATTTTTTACCAGTGGATGGTCAAGTTGAACTGCATGGCGTTGGTCACACGCACAATCACGCGGTCACCATCCTGTGCGTAGATGGTTGGGCCTGGAAACTGGCCGTTCACAGTGATGATGCTTCTACGCTGGCACAGCTTGGTTACGGTGGTGTTTTGGACCTGCTCATAGGAACAACCCCTTGCATATGAGCCTCCAATAGCTTAGTTCATATGTAAGATCTTGTTTTATAAAGGCTACATACGCCTAGTCCACACAATTTAATAATGGTGTTATAGTGATCATCATTATCAATCAATTAATTCATGTCGTTAATAAAGGCGTTAATTAATTAATGGCAAATTATTTGAGACAAGATTTTTAATGTGAAGACTCGAGTCATGCCTGTAGAAGCTTTTTGCAATCCCTTTGTTTATTATCTAATATAGACTTTGCTTTTGGGACATTAAAAAAAAAACCTTTGATATAAAGTTTTCTAACCTTTGCTCTGAGGTTTTTGAGCCCAAACGGAAGGAAGAGAAAAAATAAATCAATCACCCCCGCATGTGTCATAATAATAATAATAATTCGCATTCCAAATTTCCCATCATAACTATATAAAAAAATCTACCAGAACTTGTTTGCTTCAAGGTTTAAAACCTTAATCTAAAGGAACATATATATCATAATGCAAAGCCAAGGTATGAAGGAGTGTACATTGCTTATATTAATTACCGTTATTTGATTCATAACTGTATTGCAGTGTACAGATAATTACCTGAAAGTCATAGAATCGAGTTGTGACTGCTTCGCACATGAAGATGCATTGCTGCAAGAAGGCAGCAGTGATGAGGGCAGCCCACAAGAGGTGGCTGAAACGAATCTGGCCAGGAGATGAATGATTAGGAAAGAGATTAGCCATTGATTAAGACAAAATGCAGGAGCTGGGTGATTAAGCAAGCTTCAACTCCGACACTACTAGAACAGGTGAGCTGAAGAGAAGATGAAGCTCTCCTCTCTTCAGTGACAAGAAGGAATAAGGAGAATGCATGCGTTGATCTATGGGTGTGTGTGTGTGGGGGGGGGGGGGGGGGGGGGGGGGTTGTACGTGCACTCTGTGTGAGAGAGATTGATCAGTGTTGGTGGGTGGTATGGAATAGGATTAGTGATGGTGAGGGGCAGACACTCGAGAGGGATTTGGCAACAGTTAGAAAGGGTGGTGGGTGGGCTTTATTTTATGCTGACATGCGTATGGAACCGCTCGGAAGGACGACTCTCTACCTCATTCCCCCCCACACAGTAAGATGAGTGTTGCAATCCAGCTAACCACCTGCGAGTAACACCCTTTGCCCATCTCATGCTCCTTCCAAATGCAATTTTAATCTCCTTAGCAATTATAATCACCAGCTTAAAGCCTTTAATTGAGCCACTTAGGCATTCATTACCTTGTAACAACAAGGGCATTTTGTGAAATCGGTTAAAAACTTAATTATAGTCTAACCTCCAAAAACTCAGGGTATTTATTTATTAATATCATGAAAAAAGAACCCGAGTGGGGGGGGGGGGGGATTTTAATTTTTCCCATTAAATCCACATACTACTTCAAGCGAGAGAGGAGAGTCGTGTATAGTCTAAAATCTGAGGTTGATGAGGGGCCGGTGGTCCCGGGGCACGGACTTTTTCTTTTAGAAAAGAGCACCATCATAAAGGGACATTACAGATTCCAAGTTATGAAACCTGAATTCTTCTCTTCTTTTTTCTTGTAAATATAAATTACCAGTGTTAGAAAAAAACCATCTTTTAGTGTAATTTTCACAGTTCAATTTGAGAAAAACCGGTTATAATTTTGCTTACCTTTGAATTTAAAGATTCAAAAATTTGAAGTTTTAGTTATAAAACTGATTAATCAATGCATTTTTTCAATGAAAACAGGTTGGGCTTGAAGGTCGTCCTTTTTTCACTGGCTAGGGAAAAAATTTATTTTTGACACTCAATTATTACTTCCTTTTTTTCTCTCTCTTGTATTTGAGTTGTGCCAGTGTGTCAATGTGTCAGAGAAGAAAAAAACTGTTCAGAGAAGAAAAAACCCATCCTTTAGTGTAATTTTCATAGCTCAAATTTTTTTAAAAAACAATTATAAATTTTACCTTAAAAAAACAAGTAGGCTTGAAAGTCATCCTTTTTATATCTATGCATACTTTTGTCCTAGATTGTCTTAGATTTTTGCAAAAAAATATATTATATTATATAAGGGCTATTACATCATCACCATCCTTTCATCTCTCAAAAATTACCCATATAGATCTATAATTTAATGAAGTTAACGTTGCCAAAGCTTATATGAATTAAAAGAATATAGATCTATGATTTAATCAAGTTAACGTTGCCAAAGCTTGTATTAGGGATGAAATTTGTACATTTTAGTTATAAATCCCACAATTACTAAAATAAATCTTGGCTATTACATCATCACCATCCTTTCATCTCTCAAAAATTACCCATATAGATCTATAATTTAATGAAGTTAACGTTGCCAAAGCTTATATGAATTAAAAGAATACAGATCTATGATTTAATCAAGTTAACGTTGCCAAAGCTTGTATTAGGGATGAAATTTGTACATTTTAGTTATAAATCCCACAATTACTAAAATAAATCTTGGCTATTACATCATCACCATCCTTTCATCTCTCAAAAATTACCCATATAGATCTATAATTTAATGAAGTTAACGTTGCCAAAGCTTATATGAATTAAAAGAATACAGATCTATGATTTAATCAAGTTAACGTTGCCAAAGCTTGTATTAGGGATGAAATTTGTACATTTTAGTTATAAATCCCACAATTACTAAAATAAATCTTGGCTATTACATCATCACCATTCTTTCATCTCTCAAAAATTACCCATATAGATCTATAATTTAATGAAGTTAACGTTGCCAAAGCTTATATGAATTAAAAGAATATAGATCTATGATTTAATCAAGTTAACGTTGCCAAAGCTTGTATTAGGGATGAAATTTGTACATTTTAGTTATAAATCCCACAATTACTAAAATAAATCTTGGCAATTATATGAGTTTTAGTGCTTTTGAAGTCTAAATTCAGATTAGCCTAAACATGGCCTTTAATTTGAAAAAAAAAACATTTACATTTTTTGAAAACCTTTAATCTTAAGAGACAAGGACAAAAAAACATGAATTAAAAAGAAGGTTTATCATAATATAATTCACCAGAAAAGCATTGCATGGCCCCTGCCGCCTTAAAATAACAGTATACAGGCCAGTTGGCCATCAATCGAGGTGTACAAGTGCTTACAAATACGGCCACCTCAAAGGACCGACTCACATGCTCTACAGAGCAGTGATGAAAGCCCGGGGTTTTTAATTTTTGGCGTTTACGAGGAACACATTTTTTTTTTTTGCATTTTAGTTATTATTTTCTATATCTGTTTTTTGGGGGGTATTTTTACCAAAAAAAATTAATTTTAACACTAGTTATTAAACACGCATTAGTTAACAAGCCTTTTCAGCAATACACAATAATAAATCCAGATTTATGCAGATTCGCCATCTTATAATGTAGGTTATAAACTCTACATTAAAAATTCACTAAAAATTAAAGTCTTTTTCTCTCTCTCTCTCTCTATATATATGGGTGCTTCAAACTGTGCCTACGTGGCAGCATAGCATGCTTTTTGGTAAATGATACGACCTTTTATCTGCCCTCAGAGGCTCAGAGACAGCTTGCCCATGGGACATAGGATGGGCCATCAGCATCAAATTATTTAAATACCTCTACCTCGACAACTATAGTCCATTTACTAGCATCATATTATTTAAGTCCCTCTACCTTGACAACTATAGTCCATTTACTGCATTCCCACATGACCATAAATCTACCCCCCTCTCCCCTAAATTATAATGTTTACACTAGTTGGTCCCAAGTCAATACTACTCATTCAATGCATTAAAAAAGGTATAATGTTTACACTAGTTGGTCCCAAGTCAATACTACTCATTCAATGCATTAAAAAAGGTATAATCTCTGAGATTGGATTACACCTCTGATAAGCTCCATCATTAGCTTTACCTAGCTAGTGGTGCCTTTCAAAGCAATATAATCTAAATGGCTTGTGTAAAATTCTCTCAAAGGGCCACAAGGTGTGCGCACGCCCTCGCACATGCACATGTCCCATCACAAGACACCCCCCAACCACCCCTAAATAGCTCTCTCATGATAACCTAATTAAGAGGCGTTCATCACTTTTAGAGTCGGAAAAATATGTAGGGAGAGAATTGAAAGTTCCTGCCTCATGGTGGGAAATTCGTTAGGCCAAGCAAAAATTCGTTAGGCCAAGCAAAAATATGGGAAGGAGTGGAAAAGCAGTTTTTGCATAGGGAAGATTGTGGAATATGATGCATGGAAGGAAAATTGGGGTGCTATTTTTTGATGATGACCCTCTTGCATTTGACTTCAATTTATCCAACTCTTGCAATTTTCAATTGGTAACAATATGCAAGTGTCTAATAGTGACTTGGAGTTTGACAACCATTTCTGCTTATATATGATTGCAATCTTCACACCACATGTGTGTCTATGGGATTGAACATGCCACGTGTCTACTCGCGTGACAACGTGTCTGCTCACTTGACAACGTGTCTACTTGCGTGACAATGTGCCTACTCACTTGACAACGTGTCTACTTGCATGACAATGTGTCTACTCACTTGACAACATGTTCTCACGTCTTTGCCAACACATGTGCCTTCATAGCTTGATTGTAGCAAAATCCTAAACCTCACAAGCTTGGCTTGATTGCACACCTTCATAATCACACTAGAGGCTCTATCAAAACTAGAAAGAATAGAACACCGTTTCCTTAAAGATATTATAGGCAGAGATTCTTCGTCCTCACCATCACTCGCCAACCTATGTTGTTTGGGGATTGGCAAAGTTCAGCGAGCTTGACCCTTTGTAGCGATTCCTACAAGATATTTTTGAAAAATGTAACAATATTTTCAGTTACGTTATTTGCACCTTGTTAGCAAGCATAGCTATTCTCTATCATCTACAAGAGTAAAGACAAAGAAGTATATGCTACAATCCCTCATTTTAAATACAAACTTGATTGGTTCTCAAGTCTAGTAGCTACATGTGCATAGTCATAAAAGGAACCACATAACATTCCTAACTACTTTATGGAATGGTTTTGCCAAGACAAAATCTCTTTCACTTTTTCTAAGAAATTCATTCCATATAAACATGTCTTTTTGTTTTCAATTTCAAGCACAGTCATACTAGAGTTTGAGAAAGAAGATGGTTTTTCAAATAATGTTGGCCTATGTTCCTCACCTAATACACATGGATATCTTTAGAGCCACAGACATGGAAAATCATATAGTGTTAAGCTATGTTTATAACCTTTCAATTGTCACATGTGTCTAAACCCTCAATCTAGACTCGGCTTAGTAATAAGGGACAAAAAGGTGCCCCTTAGGACCCTCTTGCATGCCCTTTGAACTCCCAACTCCACATCACAGGTGTTTCCTATGTTTGTAATCTTTCAATTGCCACATGTGTAGAAATCCTCAATCTAGACTTGGCTTCATAAGGGACAAAAGATGCCCCTAGGACCCTCTTGCATACCCTTTGAACTCCAAACTCCACATCGCATGTCTCCAAGTTGAGAGGATTCAAAATGCATGTTTATCCTTTAAACAAATGGGAAATCACATGAAGTCTTCCTACCAATTACACCTTTCATGAAAATGACAAATATAATTTTTAGCTGAATGAAAGATGTTCATTCCCTTTCTGATCAATAGCACAAAGTATTTTCCATGTGAGATTCATATCCCCTCCTTATTCCCCACTTAATCATCTATAGCACAAAATATTGTGCTAGTTGAGATTTATTATACTTGGATGCTAGAATCTTCATACCCACACAATTCTAGGTTTAATACTCATACTATAGAGCTAGTTCATTAGTTTTTTTTGCTAAACTTATATTTTTATTACTTTGATAATCTAGCTTCTCAAGAGTTTCTATATGAGATACTAGTATACCAACACAAGTTATAAATGTTAGGCCTAAATGAGAACATAAACATTAAAGTTGGAGTGTGGAAAAGATAAATTAATGGCCTCCTTATTTATCAACACCATGGAATTATTATGAACACCTATAATTAAGCTCCAAAAGCTACACACAAATGGTCATAAAGTACGTCTAAGTTATTACTTAACTAGACATAAAGCTTTACATTAGTAAGTCATTTGTCCCTAAATTATGTCATACACTTTTCTTGAAAATATAAGTTTGAAAATTTATGAATGGTTCATTTACATTTCATTCTGGTGCTTCCACCCAATGGGAGATATCCTCAGTACCCAAAGAAGATGTAAAGATCTTGCAACATTTATTGAGCTATATTAGAACCGCATACTAGATTTTATATTTAAAAATTCAACACATTCAAGCCACACTTGTAATCCTTATGCTTCCACGCAATGGGAGATATCCTCAGTACCCACCAAAGAAGATGTTAAGATCTTGCAACATTTGTTGAACTACATTAGAACTACATACTAGATTTTATATTTAAAAATTAAACACATTCATCAAAGGCCACTCATAATCTTAATGCAAAGTGGTGATATTGTGAACTGATGTTAGCTTAGTAAGGTTATTGATGATAAAATTAATAAGTAAGGTTATTGATGATAAAATTAGTACGAGATAGATTTATGAAGTTATACATGTGTTAAGGTAAATGATATTTACCAAGATATTGTACAAAGTGTTGAGTTGTTTGATAAGATTATACATCTACACAAATGTAGCCAAGTTATATATAGAAATTATTAGGATAAATCACAATTCATTTTGCACTTTTTTTCACAATCTTTTGTTTTTTATCTTCAAATATTTTCAATGGCCAATATACAAATATTCCATGAAACTTGAGCATTTTACAATCAAGACTATGATGAGATAAAACTACCCTTTGTTTTTCTTTCTCTTCTTTAATATGATATTGGTTTCCATGGTTTATCTACTTAGCATATCCTATGTTGTAGATGAATTATCATAGTTGGAACAACTCGGTCCTATATGTTTGCATGTACAAGGGGACAAGCATACACGTGCAATATAACTTGAGGCTCTCCACTTCCCACTTTAACATTTATGCTTATAATACCCTTCTCACAACACCTCAATCAACTTGTGGCTTCAACACATTTTTAGCTCATTATCATTAGAGAGAGTCTACAAAACTTTAATGGCCATCATGGACATCTAATTCGACATGTTCAGTTACACAGGGGAGATATGTAGGTGTTTTAAATTCAAGATGAGACCATAAGGACACTCTACATAGGTTGCATTCCTAACATCATGATTGGAAATTAATCAGTTGGTTTGCTCAACATGACTAGGTGACATGCCAAGTGACAAGGTTTTTGATGGAGCAAGCCAACAAAGTCATGCACATGGGCAATCGTATTTGATATTACATAGGTAATTGTAATATACTTGTGCTATGTGCAAGACTTATCACAGAGAGAAGAGATAATGTAGTGGAATACAACATGACACAAAACATACACATAAACATTTTGTATGTTCATGTAAATGAAAAGGTTACAACTGAATGATTACAAAATGACACTCAAAATAAACTCCCTGATCTCAACCTTGAACACTAATGTTCGGGACTATCACATATGCAGCCCAACATTTGATTGAGATTATAACACTTAGTCAACCCTTCCCATTGTGCATTTTTTACTTGTGAGATCTAGAACATGAGGACCGAATCCCCCTTTTTATAGAAAAAAACACGCCAAATCATACTCCACCCAGGCCATTTTAGCATGAAATGTCCTCTCCATGGGTGCCTTTCCTAGAAACTTCTAGGCACCTATTGAGTTTCTAAAATAGCCCAAAAATCTACCCCAAAGCTAGTTATCCAAACACAATCCAAACTATAGACAAATCTTGAGTAAAATAAGATGACCATTTGGGTCTACTACTACCTAATGATGCCAATCAAATATTCTCTAAGGTACATAATATCCCGAGATTTAGGAAATCACTTTCAAACTCCTTCAAGCTAAATTTTTAGGAAATCACTTTCAAACTCCTCCTAGCTAACTTTCATGTCGTGCCTCCTCAACACCAAAACATGCAAAGAAACTCCCCATCAAATTTGCACCACCTAAACTAGCACCTCTTGATGTGACATCTCCTAAAGAGTATCCTTTTATGCAAGATTGAGAACAATGACATTTCATTCTAAATAAAAAAATCTAGCTACTATGCATCGGCTCATATGGATCACCAAACCCTTTTGGATTAGACCTAATGCAATCTTGAAGATACAACATTAAGGGATGGGTTAAACAAAACTGGGCCCTATGGATTGTCCAATGTATCTTTTGTGGAATATTATGATACAAGGTCAATCATATCTTATATAGTTGAGGGTTCACATTTAGAAAAAGGAAAAATGTTAGGTGTATCTCTATCGATGCTCCATGAGCTATTGTTGGGCATGGGACTCGATTGTCTTGGCTCTCAATCATGGTTGCCCATCCTAATTGATTAGCACTATGGGTTCAGTTGGGGCTATCAACCTGGTTCTTTTGAAAGGCTCTCTCCTAATGGTTCTCATTCTTGTGGAGATTGAATGTTCCTCCCTGATTAGGTCTAATGTGGAGGGAAACCTCACCTTGTCGGCTTTGGGTATGTGGTTTGTTTCCCTTATGGAATAACAAGAAAATTATCCCCTTGCTGCCGCTATGCTTCTTGGTCTTGACGTTATTTCCCCTAAGAGGTCCTCACTTCACTTGGCCTTGAAGTCATATTTTCTAGGTCTATGTTGAATGGGAAAACTCCCCCTGCCCAAACCTTTCCATCCTTCTCACTTTCTTGGCCACCCCCTCAGGATTTATGTGTTATCGTCCTTATGTATGTAGTTAGATCACTGGTGGGATGATAACACTTGACTAGAGGTGCATCCGGAAACTTGTGTTTTTTCTCCACATCTCTTTTTATTTTTGAGATTTTTTCTCAATGTTTCTTGGGTTTTTTGACATGATAGGTTTGCTAAGCAACACTCCAATGTCATGATTTTCAACTTAATTTAACAAAAAACAATAACTACTAAGCTTTCCTCAACTTAAAATATTACAAATGTTTGACTGGCCATCTGTTGACTTGGATTTTAAGCTTTCATTTTTCCATGAAATTTGATGTGAAAAGCCATCTATGGTATGAGAGGCCATGTATCAAATTCTCGGATACCTTGTTTTGGTGATAAAAAAGACCCCAAATGCCAACCTTAGGATGGGGCCCTTGTATCAAAGGCATGGGATTGTGATAAAATTTGATGTGCATAGCCATCTATAGTATGAGAGGCCATGTATCAAATTCTCAGATACTTTGTTTTGGTGATCACAGGTCCCCAAATGCTAGCCTTAAGATGGGGCCCTTATTGGCTTTTTTTTGGGTAAAACTTAATGCATGGCCTTTAGTAAGGTAGGAGAGTCCATGCATCAAGTTCTGGCGAAAATGCCAAGAGGGCCCCAACCCACAAAAGGCTGGCCTTTTGGGGCCCTCTTTTCATTAAAAATAGTCCCAAACACGAGTCTTTGTTTGGGGACCTCTACGCATTTTTTTTGCTACAAATTTGATGCATGGCTATTGGTACCTTAGGTGGCTATGCACGTCAAATTTCATCACAATATGACAACTTTGAATCCATGTCCCTTTTGGCCTTGCTTGTCCTCTAAAGTGTCCACGCCTACGAGGGGCCCCACACAAAGGATGACAATTGGGGCCCTCCTATAAGGTTCCAAACACAACCCTTTAATTGGGGCCCTCTAGGCATTTTTTGGGTCAAAATTTGATGCATGGCTATTGGTACCCTACGTGGCTTTGCACATTAAATTTCATCACAATCTCACATTGGTACTACCCTAAGGTCACAGCAAGAGGCGTCGCAAGCGTGGTTCTCAGGCACCACCTCCCTTGGATCCTTTTCCCGTCCTACAGTCTGCCAAGTGTGGCAAGTTGTCTCTCATGCCCGCCCCCCTGGTGCGAGTGATGGGAAGACCTCCTCGGATCTTGTACCTCAGATAGATGATGTTTCTAGGCAGAGGAATGTATCAGCTCATGCATCTTTGCAGGGAGATGATATATCAGATCAAGATGATTTTGTTGAGTCCTCTCTACTTGGAGGGGGTGATATGCAAGATGTTCAGTGCAGTGGGAATCATGTATTGTAGGATTTTCAGCATGATGCCATTGCCCTTGATGCCCCGCAAAAGCGCAGAGGTTTCTCGTACATATGCAGATACTATGCAAGGCCTTGGACAAGGGCATGTCAGTGGAATTTGCCGCGTGGATTATCCCATCCTCTAGCATTATGAGAGGCGTCCTCAAGCTGCCCATCATCTTCTTAGATCGGGGGTCAAACCCTCTTCTCTTCCATGAGAATCGTCTCATAGAATGTTCAGGGCCTTGGAGGGCTTCCCACTCGTGTGGTAGAGCACCTTTTCTGAAAAGGACTAGCTTCACCCTGCTGCTACAGGAGGGTCTATGGATATACTTTTGTTACAGGAACACAAATTGAATAGATCTCAATGTGGCAAAACTGGTAAGATGCTTTCTGGCCACACCTTCTGGTCCTCAGCTGTTGGGACTAGAGGGGGTGTTTGCATTTCAGTGGGGTAGCATCCGATATGCCTCATGTTATTGGGCACGGTGTTATCATCCCTGCTAGAGCGTAGTGGATCTTGATCATGCATGAGGGTCAGAAATTGGAATCTTGAATATCTATGCACCTAATGTGAGAGGGTGGCCTTTTGGGACACCATTACAAATGTCATTCCTCGGGTTGATCATTGGATAGTGGGAGGAGACTTCAATATGGTTGAGCAACCTTCTGACAAGAAGGGTGGACGCGAAGGGGGTTTACACCCTTTGGAGTGAACCTCATGGGAGAGGTTCACGCTCTCTTTTTTTGTTGGCAAGGATTGCTGGACTACTGAGGATGACTTCCAGAGAAGGCCAAATTCCTTATCTTTCTCTTGGCATAACTGTAGGAGCGGGGATGAGAGCATCTTTGCATGTTTGGACAGATTTTCTGTGGATGATTGGTCCTTGGACGACAGAGGAGGCACCATTGCTATTATGCATGGCACCACCAAATCCGATCATTGCCCCATTGTTTTGTGTCTCAAGGAGCTTGGGGCTCGCTCGTCCTCTCCCCGTGTCCGTATCCCGTGACTCTCTTTATCTAGATGCTGACATCTCCCTTGAGATCAGAGAGATATGGAGATCTTGTGATGACGGTCCTCATCCTTGTCTCATAATATTGTGCTGGGACCAGCCATCGTTATCATAGCGCTGCCTTGTCCAAGAAGAAGGAGACTCTGGAGGACAAGGAGAGAGCTATTAGGCATAGGATTTCTGCTCTTCAGAGGGAACATGAAAAGCATCCACATGTGTCTTGGATTACAGACCTCTTGATGACCACAGTTAGAGCAAAGCTACAGTTGGCCATGGACAAGAGGGCTGAGTTCGCATTTCATGCGAACAAGGATTTTTGGACTTAGATGGGTGGCAAATGCAACAAAGAATTTTTTTCAACCCACAGGCCTTCCCATAGCAGGGATTCTGTGAGATATTTGCAAGATTCATAGGGTGAGGTTCAGATTGAGCCTGATAAGGTAAGGGGTATTGCTTCAGATTTTTATCAGTCTGTGTTGACTGTAGAGGTGCCCTCTCCTCCAAGAGATGTGGCATGACAAAAAGTTTGGGAGTGCATGCCTAGGCTCATTACAGATGCTATGTGTTCTTCCCTGGATGCCCCTTTCTCAAAGGATGAATTCCTTCATGCACTGCATGCTCTTTCCAACGGTTCATGCCCAGGGGATGATGGTCTTTCTCTTGCCTTCTTTATTCTTATTGGGGATCATATTGGAGATGTTATCACTGTTGCCCTTCAGGAAATGTGGCTGTCAAGTATGATGCCACCATACCTCACGGAGGGGCTGATTCACCTTATCCCCAAGAGTGGGGACAAGACTGACATCAAGCAATGGAGGCCCATCACTCTCCTTGGATCTGCATATAAGATCTTAGCTAAAGCCTTGAGTATAAGGTTGCAGCCGATTCCCCAAAGAACTATCCATGATACACAGAATGGATTCCTCCAAGGAAGGAGTATATTTGATAACATCTTTTCTTTCTGGGAAGCTGTCGAATGGGCAAAGTCTAGTCAGTAGCCTCTTGCCATTCTTTTGCTTGATTTTGAAAAAACTTATGATAGAGTGGATTGGGATTCTCTGGAGGGCACTATGGCACATATGGGGTTTTCCCAAAACTGGATCAGAGGGGTGTCCTGCCTATACAGGGAGGCTCATAGCACTGTTCTATCTTGTGAGGGGCGTGGCGAGCGTTTTCAGATTTCCCGTTCGGTGAGGCAGGGCTATCCCCTCGCCCCTTTACTGTACCTCATTATAGCTGAGGCTATGAGCAGGTTTCTTCGGGCTGCTCCTAGTGTTGTAGGTCTCAGGCTGCCTTTATGCACAGAGGAAGAGTTTTTGGACTCTGAGTTAGCAGATGATACGACGTTGTTCCTTGAGGCTTCACATGCTTGTTTATGTGCTTTTCGGATAGTCTTGGAGGCCTTTTGTTTTGTAGGAGGAGCTACTATCAATTGGCATAAATCAGTTGGTTTTTGGATCAGTGATTCTCCTCTTGCAGATTGGGGTACAGATGTTGGTTTTACTTGGATTGAGAGAGGATGCTCTGCCCAGATACCTTGGTTTTCAGGTGGGCGTTGACATCTTCCCTGCACAACAGTTTGCTCCAGTGCTCTTAAGCATTAAAAGCAAACTTCATCACTAGAGTCGACTTGGCCTCTAGAGCTTTGGTGGTTAACCAAGTTTTACTAGCCACACGACTTGGTTTATTGCTTCGTGCTGCATTTTTCATAAGGGCTACATTGGCCAGCTTCGTCGCCTTATTCGAAACTTTCTTTGGTCAGGGCTTGATGGAAATGCACACACCAGGGTCAGAGTTGCTTGGGAAACCATTATCAGGCCTAAGCAAGAAGGGGGATTGAATATCATTGACCTTGAGGTGCAATGTAAGGCTTTGCTCTGTAAGCTTATTGTTAGGGGCTTTCTTCCAGGCATTGAGCCGTGGAAGGACTTTCTCATGCAGCAGATCACGAAGTGTGTCCCTATTCGCGAAGGTTATTGGACTCTCAGCTCACGCTTTATTTTTTCAGATACAGTTCACCGCTACCCTTCATCCCCCCTGGTTAGGTCTCTCCTACACACCTGGGATTGCCTGAGGAGTTTTTTGGTACACATCTCCCCGTGTTCAACGGAGGAAGCTAATCGGCATTCCATTCTGTGGAATGATTTGATCTTAGATGTGCATGGTAGGCCTCTTGGGGCAGATATGCATATTCTTTGGGCTGGCTAGGAGACCCTATGCCCCATAGTGCTGGCTTGGAAGAGGTTTCAGAGCCTTACCGAGGTGCAGAGATTAGATTTCACGCAGCTATTTTGAGAGGCTCTAGCCGGAGGATTGCACAGATTGATGGCAGCCATTCCCAACAACCACTAGATTACTAGATCTTTTTGGAAGGTCGTGATTATTATCGGTTTGGGGTTTTCTCTAGGAAACAGGTGTTCCTCTTCAGGTTATGGGTATCTCCTTGCCTAGGGAGGATGATGTACCGGTCTTTTTTTCTGTACAGGATGGATGGCAACTGGAGAGATGTGATGTGCAGGACCTTATTTGAGGGCCCCCAGATTCGTCCAATTAGAGTTGTTGGCAGGTTAGGGAAGCACGTCTTTGTTAACCCCCTCCAAGGATGATCACAGTGAGTGTTAGCCTTTGGTTGTATGGTGGCTACCCTATCAGACATTTGTATTGGGACCCCGGTGAGTGGGAGTGGAAGGATGCTTGTAACCCTTTGAAAAGCATGCCTTTTTTTAATTATACGGTGCAGAATGCCAGACATCTTATCTTGGGACACATTCAGAGTGTCCCTACTCTTAGACCCCCTTGGGAGTCTTACGGCATTTTGACATTCAGAGGGTATTTTGGCGGAGATTGTGGTATTCTTATAGGAAGACACATATTTCCTCCTTTATCTACGTTTCCCTTCATGGTGGTCTGGCCCCACCAATCAGTGGAGGTCTGTATACTGGTGCTTGCCCACAGCATGCCCTAGATGTGCAGGAGTTTCGGAGTCAGTTTACCATTGTTTATGGGAATGCAGGCAAGCACAGAGGGTTTGGTTTGCGATTGCACACCTCTTTGGTAGGATTAAGAAGGATGCTATCATTTCTTTTGGTTCTATCATTTGGTTGACACAGTCTGGGCCTCAGCTGAGATTTGAGGGGACTGTTAGGAGCTTGGCCATTATGGTTAGGCAAGGAGTTGCTCGGTAGTGTTGTCTTCAGGATTCGCCACTTTCACACTTCCCCTACGGCACAGAGGTTAGACAGTTCTTGGGAGATTATTGCTAGCATCTCAGCCTGGAATATCTGGAAGGCTAGATGCACTGAGGCCATTGAGGGTACTCCCATTCTTGTTTCTCACTGTCTTTGCGTAGGATTTGGAGTGATATTATTCACACCATTATGGCTACCTGGCCAGAATCCAGGGATCTTCGAGGGCTGCGGAGGAGAGGAAGCGCAGCCAATTTTTAAGAGAGTGGTACATTGGTATCTTTTTCACATCCTCTCATTCGAGATCCTATTGGCAGCACAAGGCTCCTAATTGGTTGAGATCTCCACCTTGCTTGGTGTGAAATATCCATTTTGTAAAATTTTTCATACTTAATAGAAGTCTCCTTTCTGGAAAAAAAATAGCTAAAATATTCATGAAATGTTATTTGCACACATTTTATACAAGCTCAAATGATGTGGTTGAGATTTTATAAGTCAAACTTGACCAAAGAAAGGCTCATGTTAGTGTGAGTGTACCTTAAGAAAGGGTATTGAAAAGTTAACAAGCATTACTGACAATAATGACAAAAAACAAATTAATTAAAACTTATAGTATGTGTATTATTTTGTAAAATTATATATATATATATATATATATATATATATATATATATATTATAGGGCTTCTTCCCAACGCCCTATAATATAATATATATATATATATATATATATTATAGGGCTTCTTTTTCCCAACGCCACATGGCATGTTTTTTAGGTGGTTGGGCCACCCCCTACTACGAGCCGCTTGTGCCATGCAAAAGAGGCCCCCAGACCCACCTTCAAGCCGCCTTCATAGTGCAGAAGAGGCCCGCCTTCACAGTGCAGCATCCCAAGGCATTCAAAGCATTGCTCATTCATAGCCTTCTTGTCTGAGTCATTCCCCCCCCTCCGCCACGCAGAAGAAGAGACCCCGCCTTCATTTGAAGGAATGTGCAGGATGTGATGCTAACAACCGTCGCCTTTGTTTAATTTTATGCAGTTGGCTAGCGCAGAGATTTGAATCCCGCTCCTTGGCCTTTTGAATGTGGCTCTAGCTCCTCTCCTTCATGATTTGGTCGCCTGCATGTTACCTGGTATGTTTCCTCTCTCTCTCTCTTAGCCCATGCTAGCTCTGCGGTGATGAGACTCTATTTCGGTTTTTCTGCGAGCTCTGGTAAGACTTCACTCTCTCTGCGGGGATAACTCAGTGTTGAGACTCCTCGCTCTCTCTACACGCTATCTCTGCTTCAACTCTTGACTGATTTTGTTGGTAAGTTTCCTCTTGCTCTGATTACTATCTCATTCCCGAGCGAAGGTGACAGCCTGCATGGTTAGACCGAGGAAGCGGTTAGCCTACATGATGAATATTCTCTCTCTCTCTCTCTCTCTCTCTCTCTCTCAGGCGGGGTGGTGTGCATGGTCTTTTGGATACATGCATGTCTCTATTGTGTACATGTATGATTCAGAAAACGGTGCATGCATGTCTCTGTGTGTATGATTCAAGAAACGGTCTGCATCGTCAGCACACGACATGCATGCATGCATGTGTGTGTGTGTGATTCACATAGAAGACCTCAGTATTTTGAATCGCCCTCCTCGGCCTCTAGCTCCTCTCCTTCACACTTTGGTCGTCTGCACCTCAACTAGTAAGTCCCTTCTCCTCTCTCTCTCTCTCTCTCTCTCTCTCTCTCTCTCTATACGTGATGTCTATTTTTTTTTTTGCAAGATAACTCGGTGGTTAGCCTCCTCACACTCTCCAAGTTTCGTGCTGGTCAGCCTCCTTGCGCTCTTCTTCAAGTTTTTTGCTAGTGGTCGCCTCATGTGTTGCTGTTGTTTTGCTGGTGGTAAGTTTCCTTTCGCTCTCTCTTGCTATCTCATTCTCGAGCAAAGGCCGCAGCGTGCATGGTTAGACAAAGAAGGCGACAACCAAATATTTTTTTGTTTTGTTTATAAACACCCTTTGTGTGTTATATTTGTGTGATTTTAGTTTGTGTGTGAGTAGGCCATGTTTGTGTGTGTGTGTGTGTGTGTGTGTGTGTGTGTGTGTGAGAGAGAGAGAGAGAGAGAGAGAGAGAGAGAGAGAGATTGTATACATTTTATTGCCTTCTTCTTATTGTTACTTTTTTAATTATGATGTTTAATATTATTAGTAAGTGAAATCTTTTAAATTCTTCTTTTTATTTAAGTGTGTGTGTGTGTGTGTGCGCGCGTGTGCGAGAGAGAGAGAGAGAGAGAGAGAGAGAGAGAGAGAGAGAGTTATAGCATTAACTTCATCGTGTGTGTGTGTGTGTGTTTATAAGGTAAAAGAATTTAAAAATATATTAGAAATATGAAAGTTAATTAAAATGTTTTTTTAATAAAATTTCATATTATGAAAGTTTATAGAATATGGAAGTTTATTTAAAAATTTAATTTGAATAGCAAAAGTGTGTGTGTGTGTGTGTGTGTGTGTAAGAGAGAGAGAGAGAGAGAGAGAGAGAGAGAGAGAGAGAGGGTTATTACATTGACTTTGCCCTGTGTGTGTGTGTGTGTGTGTGTGTGTGTGTGTGTGTGTGTGAGAGAGAGAGAGAGAGAGAGAGAGAGAGATTCAGAGACATAATTTAGTTATTCGAATAGAAAAAGTGAGAGAGAGAGAGAGAGAGAGAGAGAGAGTTATAGCATCATTAACTTCGCCATGTGTGTGTGTGTGTGTGTGTGTGTGTGTGTGTGTGTGTGTGTGTGTGTGTGAGAGAGAGAGAGAGAGAGAGAGAGAGAGAGAGAGAGAGATTCAGAGACATAATTTAGTTATTCGAATAGAAAAAGTGAGAGAGAGAGAGAGAGAGAGAGAGAGAGTTATAGCATCATTAACTTCGCCATGTGTGTGTGTGTGTGTGTGTGTGTGTGTGTGTGTGTGTGTGTGTGTGTATTTTTATGTTTTTTTATAAGGTAAAAGAATTTTAAAATATACTAGAAATATGAAAGTTTATTAAAATGATTTTTTAATATATCATGGAAGTTTACAAATTTTTGTTTAATTTAAATAGCAAGTGTGTGTGTGTGTGTGTGTGTGTGTGTGTGTGTGTGAGAGAGAGAGAGAGAGAGAGAGAGAGAGAGAGAGAGTTATTGCATTAACTTTGCCATGTGTGTGATTGTGTTTGGGGTGTGTGTGTGTGTGTGTGTGTGAGAGAGAGAGAGAGAGAGAGAGAGAGGGAGGGAGGGAGAGGGAGTCATAGACATAATTTAGTTATTCGAATAGAAACAGTGTGGGGAGGGAGTGTGTGTGTGTGTGTGCGCGCATTTTTTTAAAGGTGAACGTATTATAAAGTATTTTAATTATTTGAATAGCAAAAATGTGTGTGTGTGTGTGTGTGTGTAAGATGAATATTTTAGTGATTTTTTTTAAATGACAGTATTTTGAAATATTTTAGTTATTTGTGTAGCAAAAGTGTGTATGTGTGTGTCATGTGTATGAGAGAGAGAGAGAGAGAGAGAAAGTGTGTATGTGTGTGTATGAGAGAGAGAGAGAGAGAGAGAGAGAGAGAGGTAAATATTTGAGAGGGGTAAATATTTTAGTTATTCAAATAAGAAAAGTGTGTGAATGTGTGTGTGTGTGTGTGTGTGTTTCTTTTTTAAGGTGAAAGTATTTTAAAAGCGTGTGGGGAGGTGGATACGTGTGTGTGTGTGACAAAGAGGACGAGACGGATAATTATTTTGGCGTGTCTTAAGTTTGTGTGTGAGAAAGAGAGAGAGAGAGAGAGAGAGAGAGAGAGAGAGAGAGAGAGAGAGAGTGATAGTTGAAACTTTGTGTATGTGTGTGTTGAATGTGTGTGTGCGTGCCGTGTTGTGTGTGTGATGAGCATGACGGTGGAAAGTGCACCCGCCGTTACCACCACTGTAGTTAGTACAACACCGCTACCTAGTGGTACAGTACCTACAACAGTGCGTATCAGTGCATATCGACCATATGTACCTATCGCTACTCATGCTCATGTAGCTCCTACGCCTCCTGTTATGCCAATGGCGTATGCTCCATGAATGCCTTATCACAACCCTTATCCAAGAGGAGCTATGCCTAATCATATATCATATCCTATGTCAGCTGCATACATATCAAGACCAATGCCAACTCCTGTCAACCAGGCCATCCCAGAAGTGCCTCCACCAGCTATGCCTGCTCACCTAGGTGATCTAGCAACGTTTGCTCAAACGATCGGACGATCTATTGTGGAAAACATGCGTGGCATGCCTGAGAGAGAGCCTAGAAGCAAGGCGGTACAAGTTGCCAAGCTCACTCAGAACTTCAGTGGTGGTAACGAAGATGTTAAGAAGCACATTGAAGTTTTTGAACACGTGTGTGATTCCTTGGAAGAGCACAATGAGCTACATAAGTGTAAAGCCTTAGGCTTAACCTTGAGTGGAAAAGTCGAAGATTGGTATCGAACTTTAAGGGTTGAAGAGCGTACTCACTATCCCACTCTCAAGAGATTGTTCTTGAAAGAATACATACGTGAGGGTGTGCTTTGGGGAGTAGCATATCAACTCCAAAAAGCTGAACGCGAGGAAGGAGAGTCAGTGAGAGACTTTATTAGTCGACTAAAGCATCTAAATTCTCGTTGTACTCCCGATGAGCGCTTCAATAACAACCAACTTCTTGATAGATTCATCTGAGGATTGCGCCACGAGGACATATACATTGGCCTAGTCATTAGAGGTCTTACGACGTGGGAAGCAGTCACACTGCCAATGCAATCCAGTTAGAAGACAACTTGATGATTGTAGGTAAAAAGGTGTCTTCGGAGACAAAGTCTGTTAGTTCGCAAAAGTATCTGGGCACGAGCCAATGATTGTAAAACCTATTGCCAAGGATCCCAAGATATCCGAAATGTCTATAGCCGACCTTACTAAGGCTCTCCAAGAATACTTTAGGGGTAATCGAGCTCCTCAAAATAGCCATATGTACCCAAGAAGAGAGCAACAATGGTGTTCGGTTTGTTTAGGACCACATAGCACGAGTGAATGTCCCACATTCAGAGTCAAATTCAATGGGACTTGCAATACATGTGGTAAGTATGGCCATCAATCTAAGGATTGTCTAGTACTTAAGCATATGTTAGCAAATCAGGCACCACTAGCCTGGTCAAACACACCTCAAGTACCCGCATTGATGCCTGCACCACCTGTCGCGAGCAACCGTCACAACACATAGTTCCAAGGAACCCAAATTTAGTCCAGTCTCTGTGCCGTTACAACCGAGAGTGCTAGGACCGCAATCTCCACATCCAAGGATTACCCCTATAAACCAGATGGGTTGTGAGTCACATAGTGCATGTGGGGATTATGAAGAGGATATAGACCCCACTGTTCCATATGGGATTGATACGTTTGAAATGACTCCCCAATACTACATGGAGGATCATTTCGGGCAAGTCAAGCTTGTATATCAAGCGGCTGCTCTCGCCCCACAAGAGAGCAAAACCTTAATACCTTGGCGAGGAGACCACCTCTTCAATGCTACGATTGTGGTGGACCGCATCGTGTAGCGGAGTGCCCTAATAGGCTACAGAAGAGCGCTGCTCAAATGCAACCAAATCAAGGGAGCACGTCGAGAATGCCAGTACTTACATGTAATCATTTTGGCATAGATCATTTGATTGCTCAATGTCCACATAACCCGAGTGCACCCAAGATTACACCATTGAATTTGGTTGAGGTCACCAATGAGGCACTAGGAACCACACCTATTATACCCGCGAATGTAGTCACACAGTCAATGCTTCAAAATCAAAACTACATTCTTGAAGAGAGGGATACTGCATCAATTGCTCGAGCAAAGAAAAAGAAAACGCGATGTAAGATATCGCTTAATGCCACAAGCTCCAAACCTAGTTCAAAGACTAATATAGGGACACGAGACGACCCAGTGTATATGAATGATCCTGAAGATGATTCTGATTCAATAGAAACCATGGGGACTAAAGCCACTACTTTAAGGGAGGAACCCACTCAGGAGCTCAACGAAGGAGAATCAAGCAAATACATAAATCAGGGGAAACAAAAGGAAACTCCTCCGGCCCCACAACCAAGTCAGCTAATGCCCTCTCGGCTACCCAGACTGACTAAGACTCCCAAAGACAAGCCACGTGGGCCAAAAACCCTCAAGAAAAAGATTGGAACTTACCCAAACCCAGTAGAGGAGATTGAACGAGTGCAACACTTAAGGGGTTTGGTGAAAGAAACACAAAGAGAATTGGAGCCAGCACACCCTAGAAAAATCAAGATTCCAGATGACACAGTGTTTCCTACACAAGTTCAGCCTCATAGGAGCCATAAACCATTAGCTATACCTAGTATCATTCGAGAAAGTGAGGATAGGACATCAGGAAGTGGGCAGACACCTTTCTTGCTTGAAAGAATGTTTAGTGAGGGAATGCCTGACCCCATCGAAGAGGAAGTGATTCCATCTTCACCAGCCCCTAGTCAAGGGCCGATATCTCAAAAAGTACCGTTGAATGTGTCCAAACTAATGGATTTTATGTTCTCTGAGATCAGAACCATGATCATATCCAAGTTATACGGCTATTCTTAGCTCTTCGAGCATTTCTCAATGGAGAACTGAAGGCGGGGTTACCACAATTTGCAAATATGGATAGACCCGACACGCTTCAAGATGAGGAGGAACATTTGGACCTACAGCCCAACCTAGATGAAGACTCGGTCGTTGAAATACCTGTTAACAAGTTGGGACAATACTTTGAAGGTGACGAATCTAATGCAACCCTCCCCATTACTACCAAGGGATTAACTCTAAAGGGAATCCTTGATGGTGGTGCTGGAGTGAGCATTGTGACTAAAAACTATTGGGAATCTATGGGAAGACCTCACCTAGAAGTCACAAACATAGTGGTTAAGATGGCAAACGGAACTATAGCTAAACCTATTGGAATGTTAAGGGACCTTAAGATCAAGGTTCTGGGATACAAGGTAAGACATACCTTCATTGTAATGGATTTCTCTAAGCATCCTATGTCATATCAAATTATCTTAGGACGTCCCTTCATGAGGGAAGCACAAATGGTGCATGACTGGTCGAAAAACCATGTCTACCTACAATTCCAGGACTTTGTCATTCGAGTTGATCTTGAGAATGGTCGCGCGCATCCTTTAGGAAGCAAGGTTATCATCGATAATCGATCAGATACCACTATTCACTCAGCCCCATTAAAGTATTGCTATACATGCAAAAAAGAGACTGATGATGGGAAAGATTCTCCTTATATGGATGTCCTACCCGGGCATGACTAAGTCGGATAACATGGATTGGGTACACCTAGCGACAACTATAGACACATGGGAAAATAGAGGCACAAGCTGGGTAATGCATGAGGGGCAAGATATGCCACCATTAGTGCCAGTAAACATGATAGGTGTTATGCACTTGACTCCTGATGGCAAGAAAGTGGCAAACTCCCTTGACACTGAAAGTAGCGAAGACTCTAACCAATGCGACTCTGAGTCTGAATCTCAAGAAGAAACTGACTCTGAGCCTGATAGGGGGTATAAATCAAATATTCACCCAAGTATGAAAGCAACGTGCTCAAGGCCTAGGACAGTGACCTCTTGTAGTTCATCCGAGAGTGAGGGGGACACTAGTGAAGATCAACCAAGTGAGTCCGAATATGATAGAAACAAAAATCAAAAACTAGAAAGGAAGAAAACAAGACATAAGCGACAACGCTATTGAGCTAATGTATGAACTACAATAAACAAAGAGAGATCCACTGCAGAATGGCTTAGTTATGTAGGAGCATATGACGCTCATTGGAAGTTAGCAGATAATTGGGGACAATACCTCCAAAGTGTCATGTGTGTATTCCGCAACCTCATGACATTGCCCAATTAGAAATCGAAGAGAAGCCGAAACTAAGTCGTACTGCGAGAGGGCGTCAAAACCGAGAGTTAGCTCAGCAACAAAAGGATGCAAAATTAAAAGAAAAAAGCCTGGCACAACAAGAACCGGTAGACTTACACCCCGCACCCGAGCATTTCAAATCATTTACCACAGGGGAACGTAAAGTCGTCTACACAAAAGCTCAACGAACGCCTACCAATGGGAGTAGCGGTGTCTACGATGGCCCGGCGGTAGTTAAGGAGATAGAACTAGCAGATCCAGGTGAGGAGTCTAACCCAGTTTTTATTGCTCAAGACCTCACCAAGACGGAGGAAGCTACACTTAAGAGGCTTCTTAAAGAATTCAAGGACATATTTGCTTGGACATACCATGATATGAAGGGTGTTCCACCCTCTGTGGTGCAACATACAATTCCAATGATTAGCACTATGCTAAACGAGTCCAGCAACGTCCCTACCTAATGAATCCTAAGTATGCAAAGATTGTACAAGAGAAAATTGAAAAGCTTATAAAATGTGGATTCATATACCCTATTGAGCACTCAGAATGGGTTTCTCCGATAGTCATTGTACCAAAGAAGAATGGGAAACTCAGAGTGTGCGTTGATCTCAAAAAGGTTAATGCAGCCACCAGAAGAGATCATTATCCCTTGCCGTATTCTGAACATGTGCTTGAAAGAGTTGCAGGTAAGGAGGCTTATAGCTTTTTAGATGGGTACTCTGGTTATAATCAGATCACAATTGCAGTAGAGGACCAAGCTAAAACAGCTTTTATAACGAAGTTTGGAGTGTTTGCCTTTCGCATCATGGCCTTCGGCTTAACCAATGCACTTGCAACATTGCAAATTGATAAACACAGCCTTTAAGGAATATCTAAGGGACTTTTGTGAAGCTTTCTTAGATGATCTTTGTGTTCATCTTTCTTGGAACGAGCACTTGATGTGTTTACGAAAAATATTTGAAAGGTGTAGATTATATCGCATCTCATTGAATCCTTTCAAATGCCAATTTTGGGTTAAACACGGAGTTATTCTAGGGCATATAGTGTCCAAAAATGGGATTTCCATATCGAAGGTTTATTTTATTCTTCGCTGAGATAGCTCGACCATTGTACAAGCTTCTCATCGAGTTTATTTGGATCGAACCATGCATATGAGCTATTAAAGAAGGCCTTGGCGAGTGCTCCAATCTTGCGAATGCCTAACTGGGATTTAATCTCCCATGTGCATATTGATGCATCAAACTTGCTATTGGGTGTGTGTTAACTCAACTTGGAGAACATAAACTAGACTACCCCATTAGCTTTGCCAATGTCGCCAGTTGAACGATGCTGAAATGAACTACACCACTACAGAGCGAGAAGGGTTGGCAATGATATATACAGTAAGAAAATTTCGTTATTACCTCCTTGCCACTAAGTTTGTTTTCTATGTGGATCATCAAGCATTGTTGTACCTGGTAAACAAACCATGCTCCACATGAAGAATCACACGATGGTTATTGATTCTTCTTGAGTTTGATTTCACTGTTGTTGTGAGACCTGGCAAAAAACATGTCATGGTTGATCATTTGTCTCGCATACCTAATGGTGAAGCTCCTACGAGAGTTGATGATGACTTACCTGACACTTTGTTGTTCATGGTGGAGACAATGCCTGAATGGAGTGAGAAGATTGTTAACTTTTTGGTTAATGGATTTCCACCCAAGGAGCTTCGTAAAGATCTAGCTCGAAAGCTGATCAAGGAATGCAAACCCTATTACCTGATGGCCGGGACTCTTTATAAAAGAGGAACGGATGACATTCTTAGGCGTTGTGCCCCGAGAGGATGAGTATCTATATATTTTGCAAGAGACACATATGGGCGTAGCCAGTGGTCACTTTTTAGGAGACTTAACTGCGCGAAAGATCTTACAATCAGGGTATTGGTGGCCCACTATGCTCCAAGATGCATCACTTTTTGTGAAGGGTTGCGATGAATGCCAACGCTACAAGAAACCCCAGCGAAAAGATCAAATGCCCCTACATCCAATTAAAGTAAACCAACCATTTGAAAAGTGGGGTTTAGACTTTGTAGGTCCAATTAGCCCAGCAGCCCGCAACACACAATCTCGCTATATTATTGTGGCCACTGACTATGTGACCAAATGGGCTGAAGCGAAAGCGACACGTAAGGCAAATGCGAGGACCAACCAATTTCCTCTTTGAAAATGTAATCACACGCTTCGGTTGTCCTTTTGAACTTGTGAGCGATAATGGTACGCATTTTATAAATGAAGTGATTAAGGAGCTCACAACAAATTTTATGATATCCCATTATAAATCTACTCCTTATTATCCGCAAGTGAATGGCCAAGCCGAGAGTACCAACAAGACCTTAATCTCTATTCTGACAAAGACTGTAGAGGCTTATCACACGGATTGGGATCTAAAGCTTACGATAGCTTTATGGGCCTATCATACTGCGTACAAAGTGGCTATTAATTGCACACCATTCAAGATGGTATATGGCCAAGAAGCAGTCATGCCGTGGGAATTTATCATTCCTAGTCTTCGTGTTGCTAATCAAGAGGGTTGGGATGGTAATCCCTTAGTAGAGTGTTTGTATATCCTTGAGAGACTAAACGAAGAAAGGCAATTGGCAGTGTACAATGCCCTTGTGGAGAAGGATAGAAGGAAGAAATGGTTTGATCGCCACCTGAAAGACAAGGACATCAAAGTTGGGGATAAAGTCCTGATGTATGGAGTGCGTAACGAAAAGAAGAACCTCAAATATGTTGGTAAGGAACCGTATAGAGTATGTGAAATTACCCCGCAAGGTACCATCCGAGTGGAAACTCTCGACGGAGTTGAAACCATTGGATTCCTTAATGGGAGTAAATTCAAAAGATACTATGACTCCCTGAGCCAAGAGGAGTTACATGCAATCCATCAGAAGAAGGCAGCTAAAGAACAAGCTGAGCTTAAGAAGATACAAGCAAGAGTTGAAGCCAAAGAACGTCAACAGCGTGTTAGGCGCCAACGAGAAGCCAACTTGGAGATTACGCAAGCATTTTTTGAGGAGGCAGAGGAGGATTCACTGGAATCTGACCCACCTCTAAGATACCCAATTGAGCTACAGAGTCCTTACGGCAGGGAGGTGCTGTATAATGCATTATTGGATACAGCAAAGTTAAGGGTATCAATAAGAAGAAAACCCCTGTCTCAAGAATTCTGCACACTCCTGTTGCCTATGACAAGGGGACCGTAATTCAAAGCTTTTTGGTTATGATGACTGCTGGTACCATGGAGGGGACTGTAAACTTAGGGCGCAAATGGATGTTAGAGCCACCAAGTGCAATATTGATTGGGCAACCAGGCGAGTTACAACGCAAGAACCAGCTCTCAGTCTGACCGCTCAAAATCCCACACCTAAGCCATCAACTCTGGACAAAATGCTAGATAACGAAAAATCACAAAGTCAAGTGGCCACACCATCTTTGATTGTTTGCCACCCCTCTAACGCTTCAACGCCAAGAGTGGAAACAGGCAGTGTGGTCTCCAAGGCTCTGCTTACTATACCAAAGAGTACATACAAATGGGTCCCAAAAGCTTCGTTAACGGCTACCTCCACTGATCTCCAATTTACAGGTGTAATTCTTCTATGCCCACTCTCTTTAATTTTTACTGTTCAATTAATTGCATGAACTATAATGCATGACCACATGGAATTTGTCAACACACTACTTAGATTTTGAAGTTGCCTAACGTGTTAGTGTAAATCATGAGTTTAACCTTATTTGAGAAATTCTTGGGAATGCATAAAGTCTTTAGTTAACCTTGGAATATCGTTGTCTTAGGTCTAGGGTGAAAACCATCTTAATGTTTGAACAACCTGGCCATGTGTTGCCCTCTGAGACATAGCTTTTACCCCTTTGTCGAAAGGATGTAAGAACACATTATAGTTCAGGAGCAAAAATCCAAAGAGAGAAATAAAATAAAAAGAAAAGCCTACAAAAAATGGCAATGTAAGTCTATTATGTGCTTTAATGTCGGCCTATCGCCCTATTGGTAGGCGAGGAGTATTCTACTCCAGACCAATGCCCTGGGTTGGTAGGGGATAGCCTTGCCTAAGGTGAGCTAATAGATTCTTGGAGAATGCCTGTGTTAAACATGGCACCAGGATCGACACTAGTTTTGCCTTAGGGAGGTCGCCATTATGTATAAAAATTATCACGTGCATAAAAGAAATAAAGGCAAAAGGCTCCTATGACTCTGATGTTTCTTGTGTCCTTAGGCTCTTGGGATTAGCTTGTTCTTAGAGTAGACACATTGTGGTCATTTGTTTATTTATTAAGCTTGGTAATTTTTTTTGACTTAGGCCAATTATTATAGACCTTGATTAACCTTCGACACCTTGCTAACTCTTGAAATACTTTCAATAATTTTAAACTCCTGTTAATTTGCTACGCTAGCTCATTCATGTGACCCCTTAAACTAAGTTCTCATGGTAAACTTCCTAACATGCTTGATTTTATTACACTCTATATCTTTTGAATTCCAGCATACTTTCACTCTACTTCCCTGTTTTGTAGATACAGTCTACCACAACAAACCCTGTCGACCTTACCATACCATAGCTTCCGAGGACGGAATCTACATCAGGAAAGGGGGCATGTTAACCTATGGTGGCGGACATTGAGACGTATTACTTTTTACGTCATATAATTAATTTAAGTATTTTAAGTCATGGGCCGGGCTTGTCGGCACCACATGTAAAGGATAAAGGGATTGGGTGATAGCATTAAGCCAACTCAACATAAGATATTACAATTGAAGGTGTTCATCTCCCAAGCTAGCCATGTGGATGTCCGTCATCTTCCACAATTGAAGGTGTTCATCTCCCAAGCTAGCCATGTGGATGTCCGTCATCTTCCAACAACAATATTGCATTAGCTTGCCTGTTGAGTTCCCTTGTCTGTGTGGAAATTGACATGTGGATGTCCGTCATCTAGCCACTTGTTTGATAGTCTCTATCATTCTTCCACTCGATCATCACAGCACTTGCCCAAGGACATCACACAAGCTTAAAATCATGTCTTTATGGAAATTGACATGTGGATGTCCGTCATCTAGCCACATGTTTGATAGTCTCTATCATTCTTCCACTCGATCATCACAGCACTTGCCCAAGGACATCACACAAGCTTAAAATCATGTCTTTATGGAATATAGATTTGATTAACTTAGAGAGAGAGAGAGAGAGAGAGAGAGAACCCCCTTATCTATAATGGTTTCTTTACTAATCACATCTTGTGCTAACCCAAGTAATGACCATAGGGGAAGAGGCCATTGCCATGTGAGAGAGCTCGCACTATCGCCACAAAAGTAATGACCTTTGATTAACTTAATGTTAGAAAGTTTAGAGAGAGAAAGTAACGACCTTTCATTAACTTAGTGTTAGAAAGCTGAGAGAGAGAGAGAGAGAGAGAGAGAGAGAGAGAGAGAGAGAGAGAGAGAAAGAAAGAAAGCTGTATTAACATCTACTAGAGGCCGAACTAGACCCATGAGATAAATCAATGTACAACTGTCAATGTCTTCTGGATGTCCAAAAAAAAAAAAGGACAAAATGAACATGAAATAAACTATGAAAGTACTGAGCTAGTGGGGGGGTGTGATGGATGGAGCACTACTGCTAGAGGCTCAGTATACAACCTATATGCGCAAGGTATACAAGTACGCAATGCAAATCTGTCTAGCTCCAGCCAGTACCATAATGGGGGTGTAATATGTGATACATAGGCAATGGCGAGGCAAAAATACCTCGGAGCATGATCTCTAGGTGTGAGTGTAAGTGAGCTAGCCGCTCCTAGATATGGTGCTGATGTCAAGCCCGTATCTCTATGATCTCCCTCTGGGAGTCTGGTAGCCTGGTGCTCTCGGTCTCCGTCTAGCTCGAGCTCTCCCTCTTTTCCTGTGTTCTATCTGCATTCTTGTAAGGTCGTCATCCAAATAGATGGGATCTCTCTGTAATCCTCCCTGCTCTCTTGCCCTCTTTTCCTGTGTTCTATCTGCATTCTTGTAAGGTCGTCATCCAAATAGATGGGATCTCCCTGTAATCCTCGTAGAATCACCCTCTTCCTCATGAAGGTGACCCTCTCCGTCTCTCCTGCAAACTGTAGGATGAGGGCTCGCTTGCGTGTTGAGTCTTTCCCGGCTCTCCATGCTTTGGTGAAAGGGAGAGGGTCCTCTTCCCTGTAGCCGAGCTTCATGCATAGAAGTTGTCCATCTTTCTTGGGAGTGGAGTCGGGTGTCTCGCTTCGAGGGCCATGATGTGAGAGTGTAGTTTGTTCTCCACCTCATTGAGGTTGGAATCGGATGTCTTCTTGTTCTCCTTGATTAGTGCCTTCATTGCCGTCGAGGGCCTCGAGCTTCTCTTGGAGACTCGGAGCCATTCCCCGAGATTACTCTGCAACGCTTCCCACAGGGCAGGGAGGAGAGAGAGAGAGAGTTATGTTGCTGCCTTGGGGCTTGAGGAAGGGTGGGTGGGAAAAGGGAGGCGGAGGGACTAGCGACGGACAGGCAGATGGGCCAGCATAGTGCGAGCAAGGCAGCGAGGCGAACAGAACAGCATAGTGGGTCCAGACAGAACAGAGCCAGCTCAGGCGAGAGAGAGGGCGATGAGCAGGGGCGAAGGCGACGGATACACACAGCGAACAAAAGGCGACGACGAGCAAGGGCGCGAACGACGACGAAGCGAAGGCGCGAGAGAGGGAGAGTCGCGGGCGACGAACAGTAGCGAAGCGAACAGAAGGCGACAACGAGCAAGGGCACGAACAATAGCGAAGCAAAGGCGAGAGAGAGAGAGAGAGAGAGAGAGAGAGAGAGAGAGAGAGAGAGAGAGAGGTTGTGTAATGAATGAGAAAGTGCCTTGGTGCCTTTCAACAAGACATTGTGGTTGCTCGATTTTTATGTTTAGCTTGTTTTTTGTTGCCCGGTGTTTTAAAATTCTCTTTAATAGTTTCTTTACTACTCTAATCTTGTACCAACCCAAGTAATGACCCTAGGAGAGGAGGCCATTGCCATGTAAGAGAGCTTGTGCTACGGCCGCAAAAAACCTTTACACATAATGTAGTCTTATTTTTTAAATCCGTAGAACATAACTAATTAATGGATTTCATTTTTCAAAAAACTTCAGTTCCCTAATAGGGCTCTACGATGAGTGAAAGATGCAAAATCATAAATTAATTTTGCAAAAAGACGTTAAGAGAGTTATTTGCTAAGGTTGAAAACCTTTGCTTTTTATCCATAAATTAAACCACAGAGTCGTGCCCGTTGATGGTCTCTCATCGCAACTGCCTCTCTCTCTCTCTCTCTCATTTGCTAAAGCTTTCTCTTTTCCAACCCAGCTGACTCTTTAACACTGTCTTTGGCCATCGATTTCTCTCTCTATCTCTCAAGGAGCCATACACGATCGAAAGCAGGCTCATGGCCATCTTGCTTGCTCTAGAGGTATAGAGACGAAGATCAAACTCACTCTTCGACTAAGGATTATAGTGTTGGAGTAGCTCTCGCATTTAAGATTGGAAATAGTAATCAATGGAACAATATGCCCATTGATGTTAATAGCTCGCTTGCAACCTGAGGCCATTCACACCCAACCACGTGAGCTCTGCCTCATTAGTGCACCACATGATCCTTCCTTTTTGATTAATCAAGGAGAATAGCGAACCTTACAAAAATGGGATTCATCAAACTTGTATGCATGTGTTGAGCAATGGTTTTTAAGGAAAAAATCTTCCCATGTCTATGTAAAAGGTGCAACACGTGGCACCTTTTCATGCTGTCCAATGCCCATACTTCATGCGGTATCCATTGAAGGTAATCGTTTATTGTACGATTGTGTGCCTTGTTAATTATGCTCCTTGTTAATTACGCTCTATGCCTGCTTCATCTAGTTAACTAACTTATCTTCTCATCAAAATATAATCTAACTAACAAACTTATCTTCATCTAATTAACTAACTTATCTTCTCATCAAAATATAATCTATTGTGACGCAAGGTTGCATGTGCCACAAATACTAGATTGGGTGACAAAGAGCACGATCATGTTACACACAAGGCTATGTCTATGTAAAAGGTTGCATGTGCCATAGGTAACTAGCAAATGGGTCGATCTACATGGTTTCATTTAAGTTATTTCCCATGGTCTCCATGTTGCGTTTTTAACACTTTAGCTCTTGTTTCCATGGCAAAGAGTCTTCTGTGCTGCTACATTGTTCAAGCTTCTATTGGAGCGTGTGGAACCAACACAAATTACGAAGTAAATTTCCTTGTAGGGAGTTGAGATTCAACTTCAAATCTTCAAGAAAGGGATAGTGATTTTGTTTGAAGGACACATGGGGAAGGTAAATGCTGGCACATTGAATAAACGATGGGAGTACTTTGTAAGTTGATACTTGGAGGTCTGAGAGGACGACATTATCAAAGTCAAAGGATTGAAGTACTGAGGAGCCTAGCAATTGAGTGTATCATGGAGTCGGATGCCATACACCAGTTTGAACGCATGGGAAAGTAGGCAAAGGTATTTCAAGCAAGGGCACGTAGACGACTCAACCAAAAAGTGCAAGTTGAAACAGAGGTCTAAGAGACACTCAGAGAAGAGTATATCTATTTAAGGTCTCTCAGTGTCCACAATGCAGTGTGGTCTTAAGGAGAGTAGACTATCTATTTAAGTAGTTTTTCTCATAGGGTCCTCAAGGGTGTGAAGTCTTAAGAAGAAATGAGCAATGCTGAAGCACATATTGAAAGGCTTAATTAAGCCCAACGGTCAGCCGTAATCCGCACCACCATTGGCGGTGTACATGACAATTTTCGTATAGACAAATTTGAGATATTACACGACACAACATAAATGTGAGATATGTAAACCGTCGTCTATGCTTAACACAATACCCATACCTCTAGGGGACAAGAAGCAATGTCTGGGCCTTGATTTGGTTTGAGGACACCATTGGGTTCACGTTGTTAGTGATCGAAGACCTATTGGGCTGGCTGCTTGCACCCTTCTACCACTTCTGGGGAGGAGCTCGTTCCTGCTCGTGGTCCTAGAGGGAGGCCATGATTGTCTCGCTACTGGGTAGGATTCTGATCTCTGCACGGCCCTAGCTTTAGGATCCTGGTCATAGTCCTACAGGGAGGTCAACTTCAAGCAAAAAGATAAAGAGGAGAGGACCCAAGATTTTGCTGCTGCCCATCACACTCCCCCTGACGCTCAAGGGGGTTGGCATCCACACTACTTCCACGTGGCCAAGCCCTTAATAGGCCACGTGGCGATAGTGAGGATAATAGTATTATAGATAATGAACGTCTCAAAGGCACACCTAATCTTGGCTTCTCGAAGCATATAGTTTTCTATATACTTTATGCTGATTGATTTCTGTTATATAGTTTTTTATATACTCTATGCTGGTTGATTTCTTTTAAGACAGGGATCACCAAATGTGGACAGTCTATTTTGAGTACTTGAACTCTTGAGTTTACACGCATGATACAAGGAGACTACAAGTTAATGTGCTCTGTATCGAGCAGTTTAACTTGCTCTGCATAGACCTTCCTCTATTCATCTACGAGGTGACGATCTGTAGGTAACTTGGGGTTACCGCCTAGATTGTGATTAGGTACCTATTCAAAATTATTGCAAATGCTTGCTACCTTGGAGACTTCATCAAAATGACATCATGTAAAATTTATCATAGGCTTAAGCAAATGTAGCCTTGTGTGTACCGAAAACATACAATCATGATGATACATTAGAATGCTATATACATTGATTTGGCATAAAGTGCAATTGCTCCTGCATGCCATGTGATATCCTGCATCCCACTTTAAATTCAACGTAACAGAGACCCTTACATTACTTCAACATGTATAAAATTGCAACCAGCAAGCCCCTATAGATGTAACATACTAGGACGATTGAGGCTTGCGAGACCACATCCATCCTACATCCCATTCTAATCAAGATTTTACAAGCACAGGCAACACAGAAAAGATCAGGTGTGTCAAAGTACAAATTAATCTGGGCCAGGTTAGCACTTCAAAGTGGAGGACAAGTCAGTCTTGGGCATGTGATGTCCATCTGGCTCCTGTAGAAACTGTTTTGTGCCTATGTAGGTTTCTAACCGACTGACCACTGCCCTGGAGTCTGGATCATTTTGTTGCTTAAGGCTTCCAATAAAATCAGTTGCAATAACATGCAACAACTTCATGAAGGCTCTCTGGTACGTTTTGCAAAGCCTGAAGCCTGCCACCTGCACATATTAGGCAAACACAGTTGAACTACTGCTTAAGGTTTTAAAAAACTCTTAAAGTCAAGATCTCCTGACCTTCAAAAAGGCTTCAAGAGCCGAAGCAGTCAGTCGGTCCGCAGGAAATGTGTTTAGTAACCGTGCACACCATGCCCAACCCTCTTTCAACCCATGCGGATTGGCACCACCATCAATTTCTGCCTAGGTGACATGCCAACAGACGCTTTTAAGAAAACCCCCCCTCCCCCCAAAAAAAAACCAGTTAAACAAAAGCAATACAATCAAAGCCAATCAATTTACATTTAAGTAAAGCACTAATCAATTTACATTTAAGTAAAGCACTAACATCTAATTAAATGCAAAAGATTTTACTGTGTTTGATTTAAGCTTCTGTATATATTACTTAAATTTAAAAAAAAGGTGGTTTGCTAAAGCTCACTTACCTGTGTAATGGCAGCATAGAGAGTCACGTATGCATTCATACGAGCAGAATAGTCATCTGTGCTTTCCAATTTTCCCTCATCTTCATTGTATCCAAGTGCCTGGTAGTATGCCCTGTCATTCTCAAACTGGCTCTGTAGCATTCAATTGGTTCAGGAAAACTATGTTAGGACCGTTTGTCAACAAGCTAAATGAGCCTCTGCCTATTTTGGATGTCTTTTCGCGAATAGGCTGTGGACAAGTTTTATACACTAAAGACAGGGAACCCTAACATGCGATACAACTTTCCATACTTTTATCACTGCATTCGGCTCGTGCCCTTGATGCAGAGTTACTTCCTGGCTGAGCTACTAAGAGAGCTCTGAGTTGTACTTCGCATACAAATTAGACCACAGCTTCCCGCTGCAGGTCCTTCAAAAAACAGAATACAGACTACACATAGCATTCAGGACCCTTCCGCTAATGAAACAAAAAGAAAGAACAACTAGGAGAGTGTAAGGCATGGATGTATGCGAGTCTGCCATAGCCCCCCATTTTTTTATTTATTTTTATTTACCGAGATGGAGAGCACAATTAATGGACTTATCAAGAGAAAGCTTCCTCTACTCCTCTGCAGGTCATTTTTCCCCCATGCACCCCCGAGTGTCTCACTATCCTGTGTCTCTATGGAAAAGCCTGGTGATGGCGTGTTGGCAGGCTTTGGGGAGTGCTTGTGGGCATGAATCTTTGAGAAGGGACTCTCAATAGGCATGAAACTCCCATAAGAAGACTCCAAGACATCCTTCATTCACATAGTCTTGCATACAATACTATTATGGAAACCTGTGAAGGTGAAACCTCCATACTGACAGCAACAATCTGTTTTCTCTAATTCAATTCATGCTTTTTTCTGGAAAGCAAATTCATGTGTAGCAAACCATTTTTATACAGCAGAAGAAAAGAAAAAAAGAAGCAAACATCCAGAAACCAAAGAGGAATGGAAAGAAATGCCATGAGCTATTCAATATAACAAGTGCCTGGTCTCTCCAGTGCTACTTGCCCAGGATGGATCATCAATTCCCTTGAGAGGTGTCATAACCACCCGTAGAAACCTACTACTCGGATCTGTTGAAGGGGAGAGCTGCAATCCTCCTCGGACAGGGTGCAGGTCCTCTTTGAGGCCAAGAATTCAGAAGGGGAATGTCGTGGCAAGAGAAGACTGCCACCCAGTGCCCATATATGAGATGGGGGAGAGTCCATCGGGATTCGCCACCCCATGAGAATGGTGTCCCAAGTTTAGATGGATGGTTCTTGAGGTAATCCTCCAACAGTAGAAGTGTGGATCCTATCAATTGGACACACAACATATATCAGCTAGAGCATGACTGTGTTACGCATTTTCAGCATGTTTTTGCAACACCACCCGAGATGACTCGTGATATTCCTCCTAAGATTGGCAATACTTTGAGACAAGAAAATATCTTTTGGGCATTCCCTACACCTTTGGCTCTCTATTCCCCTTGGCAAGCTTACCTTCTTTCAAAGAAAGGCATTTGGGTTTGCCAAGATGATGTTGATGCTGAAGGAAATGTTTTGTATAAAGAACGGAGGATTGGATTTTCCACATGACTTATCCTAGATTCTCTTTCCCTCAGGTTTCGGCTGCTTTGATCTACACGTTGATTATTCTTTGGTTTGTCAATTGAGTTAATAAGATTTGGCTCTTCACTGAGACAACTCGGTCGTCGACACAATTGTCGCTCAAATTTAGATTGTTTTTATGGCAATGCTTGTTGGGAGTGCTCCCAGTTGGAGAACAACTCAAAAAAAGGCACATAGCTGCATCGAAATGTCCTTCTTGCCCTTGCATAAAGGAAACAATGATGCATCTTCTTTGGTCTTGTCCATAGACCAAAAGTTTCCTTTGCTGAATTTCTCATTTTGTTCGGCTCAAATTTCCAAGGTGTCACAAGCAGGGGACCCGGAACGATAATAATAGATCAACACTTCAAATACTAGACAAAGCATGATAACACAACGGAAAAATCATAAATAATACAATAACACCGCACTGAGCCAGAACGGCTGGCCCCCCACAGGAACTTCTTTATTGATATAGAAGCTTTTTACAAGATACCAAGGTGCGGGTGCAATCAGCACCGGATTTTCCACAGCATCAGCACAAAATCTCTTGCCCATATCTCTATCCAGAGCCAAGACAAAACACAGCACCAAAAGCCATCCAAAAACTGTCTCAAAATAGCCCCATGAATCAGCTCATAAGCTGTCCATAAAACAGCCCGGTACGGAGCCCAAAACAGCCCTAAATTCCGTGCCAAATCAGCCCCAAAACTGAGCCATAAATCAGCCCCAAAACAGCTCTCAAATCAGCCCCAAAATCTGCTCCATAAACAGGCCCAAATCTGCCCATGACAAGGCCAGAAGAGAGAGAGAGAGAGAGAGAGAGAGAGAGAGAGAGAAAACTGCCTATTGTCCGGCCAACGCAAGAGATCATCACCAGGAGCTGCTGTACGGCCGACGTCGACTAGCTATATTTGAAGTACTTTTCCCCTTTTTGCCAAAATAACCGGGTTGGCCCAAAATAACTACTTTATGCTTTTCTTGGCTTGTTCTCCAAGTTTTAGCCCAAAAATATCAACTTTATGCTTTCCTTGGCTTGTACTCCAAGTTTTAGCCCAAAAATATCAACTTTTATGCTTTTCCTGGCTTGATGCCCAAGTTTCATCTAGGCGCCTCCTTTTGTCCACCTGTCCATGCCAGAAATAATAATATGTCCAGCCCGTCTTTAATGATGTGTGAACACACCGACTTATAAATACTATAAGCCGCTTTGATGAATAAAATCCCATGCTGCTTTTGCTGTGTGGCCATCTTTCACGCCCAAACTTTGCCGATAGATGGTTCAGCTTTCTTACGTGGAAAATCACCTTTCACACCTTGGTTCCGCTCAGTGTGTGAAACACTGGTCAAGACTGGTGAAGGGACCAAATGGTGACACAAGCATAGTTTCCACGAGTTTCGGAAACGGGGGTGCGGAGCACGGCGGGAAACGGAGTTTCGGAGTTTCGGCCTTCGGGAAGAAACGGGGAAACGGAGTTTCGGTTTTAGGGTTTAATACATACATATATAATTAATAAAAACGTTACAAAAGCTTGAAAAATACATCTTTGCTCAAGTTCAATGTCAAAGACTCAAATGATAGATCAAAATTCAGAAATGACAACTGTAGGCTCAAGCCTCAAAAGAGTCAATACAAAACAAGATCCATCATCCATCATCCATCATCCATAATCCATATGTATAGACTATAGTAAATACAAAACATGATCAAAAAATATCCATGTGGCTGGCAGCAGCTGTTGGCATGACAAAATCCTAGAGCTAAGTGCTCCAAAAATCACTCATCAAGATCATCCATGGAGGAGTCATCCTCCGACTCATGAGAGTCAGGCTCAGATGAAGAAATGGTAGGATCGTGGTCCTCTGCCTCTGCTGAAGTGGAAGCGATGGATCCCCCCCTCTGCTTTGAGAATGGGTGGTGCAGCGGGTGTTGTGGCTCGGCACTGTCAGTCCGAGCCATGTTACTTAACTTACTTGTGCGGTTCGAGGTCGGGAGACTCGGAGAGATTCGAGAAGTGGAGGCTGTTTTTCTGGTCCTGCAGGCTACGAGCAAGGTGCGACTCCTCCTTGCTTGGTAGAGCTTAGATGGCAAAGGTGGAGGCCCCAAGTAGAGGTAGAGGGCGTGGTAGAGGGCTGATGTGGAGGTAGAGGGGTAGAGGGCAAGGTAGATGGGTAGAGCAGCTCCAAACAGGCGGCGGAAACAAGCGCGCAAAATGCCGGCAAAAAACAGCACGCGGGTTTCTAAACCCTGGAAAAATAACACCTTGGAAACGCCGTTTCTGGAAACGGAAACGTTTCCACGTTTCGGAAACGTTTCGGTGGGCCAGAAACGGCGTTTCTGGAAAGTATGGACACAAGGTATTCCTTCTCCATTTTTTTTGGCTCTTTGGCAAGTGGCCTTCTACATTGGATCATGCTCAACCCTTTCTAATCTAGACTAGATATTAGGCTTTATGGACAATTTAGCATGCATGAAATCAATTGGTCTTTCATTCCAAAAGGATTGAACTCTATCCTTACTTTCGTCAATCCTTGCGTCAGTCTTTGTTTGATTCCATCCACGTGGATCAGATAGCTGATGGCTAGTTGGCTTTATTTTTTCAGTGCTTTTAGCCTTCGTGACTGCTTTTTAAGAAGTTTGCCTCTTCTTTGAGGGTTTCTTCCTTTGTACATAGCCTTTTACAAAAAAAAAAAAATGGATCCTATCAATTAAGTTCTATTAATGTAATTAAGTTAGAAAACATCTATACCACCCATTGTGGCAAGGGTGGGAAACATCTCCCTAGTCAAGTTGGTACTTGGGGGACTTGGGCAGCTTAACAAATGTGACCATTTCTCACATGGCATGTGAGTCAATACCCAGGTCCTAGAAGAACTACCACAAATGGGGGGGTGAGGAAGAACGGAAATTGGGGGTGGGTGATCTTGCGACCGGGACCGTTTGGTGA
Organism: Cibotium barometz; assembly: GCF_041138505.1. Taxonomy (NCBI): domain Eukaryota; kingdom Viridiplantae; phylum Streptophyta; class Polypodiopsida; order Cyatheales; family Cibotiaceae; genus Cibotium; species Cibotium barometz. The sequence goes on from NC_141108.1 coordinate 24,973,156, forward strand.
GGACTGCACCCATAAGAATGTCAAAAGTGATTCCAATGGCTACATCCTTGAACTCCTCCACATAGGTCTCAAAAGTCTTGTTCCCCATTTTCAACCCAAACTTACAGAAGTCGTCTATTTTGTTGATGGAAACAAACGGTGATGCAAACACAAGCAGAAAATCTTCAAGCAAAGATCTTTCCACCAAGCAAACACCTTGTTATGGAACACTTATGTCCACCAAGGAAATACCTTGTTATGGAACACTCATGTCCACCCTATAAACCAAGTGCTATAATTAGCTTAATGCCTCTGTTAACCACTAAATATACCCTTATGCTGCCTAAACCCAGCCCCTAGGTTAACGTAACCACAAGTTAGACCTATTAATCAGCCCGGGGCTTCGAATCTAACAGCACTCCTCTCCTCATCCAAGGTGTCTTGGTTGGCTGATGCTTTCAAGGTTCAATTACAGTCGAAACCTCACAAGCCTTCTAAAAGTACATAACTTCGTTCATGTGTACTCTTTTACTTTGATGTCCTTGATATTTACTACTTGCAAATGTTTTGTCTCCAATGTCAACCATACCTACTTATTCTATGCATTCATATTGTACCTTCATTTGATATAGTTAATTAATAACCCTTTTGTAGGCATTCTAAGTTTAATGTGTTGTGACATGAGAGCTGATGTCACCTTTCTGAAGACGTAGTACTTCGGTACAGTAAAAATGCACACTCGATTTAGCTTTGCAACCACTACTTCCATTACTTCTGGAATCTATAGGAGTCAAGAAACCAAAACAACTATCAACAACCAAGCCCAAAAAGAAAAAAAAAAGGCTCCAACATGGAAAATTTTCACACCTTCACATACCTTTTTGTGATGGCTCACATTAAACATATACAAATACCACAAACACAAACAGAAGGGCATGCTCGATAGCCTCAAGAACATACCCTGTCTAATAAAGGTATGATGAGATTCAGATGGTGCTAAAAACTATTGCCTACTTATTCAACTGAGATTCTATTGAAGTTTGATTGATTTATTGAAAAAAATAGTTCAATAAGGTAATAGTATTTCTTTATAATTTAACGACTTTCTCCTAACCCTTCAATCCGCACACAGAAGTAAAGAAGTGTAGTAGCCATACAACACAAGTTCACCGACTACCCAGAAGCCCATAATCTTGCACAACATCATCAAGAATCCTTGTTCGAAAGCCCCCCTCGACAGAGGACCTCAGCAGCTGCACTTTTACAGAGGGTGGAAGTGATTGGGTTTCATGCGGCCAAAATGGCCAGAGCTCTAGAGATCTTGGAGATTATCGTTACGGGAGGTCCAGCAACTGATGCATCTACATTGGGATCCTTCTGTGTGGCAGTGCACAATCCCTTCACCCCCGAGGATGCCCCAAACATCCCTTTCTTTGAGTACACTGTCCATCTGGTCTGCAGGATTCAGATGCCGTACGACAGCGGCAGCAGCACACTGGCAGACACAGGGCATCCCCACGCGCTTCCTCCATGATTTTTGAAAGCAGCTGTGGGGCAGCTTCTGACCAAGGAAGACTACTCTTTTCCTTTGGCGGACACTGAGCTTGGCAGTGGGCACCTGGCTAGCAATTGGAGATTGTCCGGTTCTCTATTCTAGATGTGGACACCTTCTGGAGACAGCAGCAGCATTTCCTTCGGGATTGTCCCAAGGCACAACAGGTTTCGTTGCGGATCCTCCGCATTTTCACCATAGACTAGGCACCAGCCCGCACCATCACCTAGGGAGCGGTAGCCTGGGCTTCTGAGACAACACTGACCCTAGTACATGAGGAGACAGGGCAGGACCTCCCCCTTCTCTCTCATCACAGTATCATGCCAGCCCCGTTATCAACAGCCCCAGTTGGGAGGAGGCCAACACGCCCCTGTCAAAGGTGGGCAATCGTCAAAAGTATAGCAACAGGGCACATTTGGCGTGCTCACTGCAGTGAGGCCATAGAGGGCACTACCACGCCACCCGCTAAGTCCAGCAGGAGCATATGGACGGACATCATAAACACCCTCCACGGCCAGTGGAAGAAAACTTCGAGCTGGCTCTGAGCGTATGCAAAAGCACATCTTTCATCTTTTGAAACAAAGCATAAAAACAACAAAACAAAAAATTCCCCAAGACTACATAGTAAAGCAAGTCTAACAGGACGTGGAGGTGGGTGAACCACTCACTATCACGACAATCAAGCACTTCCAAGATGAAAGTGGCCATAGAAACAGTCTATCCTTGTGTAAGAGAAATTTATGTATGTACTTTTAAGAAAGAAACAGGTTAATTGGTATATGGGAGGGTTGAACAATGAAAAGAGGGAATCAGTATCTGTCGCAGAATGCAAGGTTGCTGAAGCTGTCACATGCAGGAGCGCTGGAACAACCCCCCCCCTTCCCCCCCAGTATGCACACCTGTTGCCATCGCCATCACCCAGCTCCCTCTCTCTTGCGCTGCCCTCCGCCTCTCTGCATTCCCTCCTCCCTGCCTGGATTCTCCCCCAGCTCTCCTCCTCCTGTAGAGCCGCCTCTGCTCTGCGCTTCAACCCACCTTCCGCCTTCGCCCGCCTTCAGCTCCCCCACTGGCTGTTTTCATCTCCCCCCCTTGTGCTCCTGAGCCATTTTCTCTCCTACCGCCTCTTCTGTTTTTCCCCCCCTGCCCCCTGAAGCACAGCCTGAGCCTCTTCGTCCCCCCAGCCCTATCCTCTCCTTCGTCAGGTTTTTTCAGCTTTCAGGTTGTTTCTCTTTTTGGCGAGTGTCGGCATCTTCTCGTCTTCACACCTCCAGGAGGCCTCCATGGAAGCCACTCTGTCATCCCTGACTGAGACCGCTGTCCCCGTCCAAAGCAGAGCGGCAACGCACCGTGCACGTTAGTGTGGCAGGCCACAAGAGGATACGGCTTTGTCAAAGAACCGTTATGAGAACTTATCTTAGTAGCAGACTGATGCCTTGTTATGATCACACTCCCGGCATCCAGATTCCTGTGAGGCCCTCTGACCCTTAAGAGCATCAGGAGGGCCCGACCTCCCCCCCCCCCCCCCCCCCCCCCCCCTCTCTCACGGTGAACCCTTCTTCCTCCAATATTCTGCCCTGGCTTTCTTCCGTAGGGCTCCTTCCACCCCGGCTTCATCAAAACCCCCTCCCCCACCCCCTTCCACCTCAGGAGAGCACTAGGCTGCAAATAGTTTGGTTGTCCACTGTTTCTTGGGGCCGGTAGCGATGACCATCGCTGCCTCTCTGATGCGTGCTCTCCCTCCAGAGTTGCCACATGGCCCTCCCAGAATTCCAGGGCAGCCAGTTGACTACAACTACCTCCGATGCCTCCCAGCTGAGAGAGCGGGCATCTTCGAGGAGACAGTGGCCCCCATTCATATCTGCGTGGTTTTGCATCATTCCATGCTTTCCACCCAAAGAGTGGGGCGATGATCTTCTCCTTCCCTTTGAGTGAAGCGCTAGGGATGGATTGGAGCACGGAGTCGCTGTCTGCCGCTCTTCATGGGTAGGCAATAGAGCTCTCACATCATCTGCATGATCTCCGTATCACCGACGTGATCATTCACTTCTGGCCATTGGCACGGATGGAGGTGGCTTTGGCCACAAGGACCCGAGAGGGGAGCTGGTGTCCTCCAATCTGGAGGTGTTTCTCTGTATTTCTTCATGTTTCAGTGGCAGTACCTCTCCCTCCTCCTTATAGATACCTTCATTGTGATAGATGGAGCCCAAAGTATGCATATTCCATGACCCTGACAGCATGAGTTCACATGGAGGGCAGGATTCGTGCACATCAGGCACAACTTCGCCCCAGGACAGATAGCGATTACTCTCCATCCAAACCCATGCCCAAGACTCTTGGAGTGGAGGGTGGTTCCGAAAGTTCCACCAAGGTTGATTCTAGCTTTGAGGGGACAAGACCTTGGCATTTACCGGAGTTCGGACGTAGCCCCGAGAGTTGCGATCTGACAGGAGTAAAGGGCCCAACCTTTCCAGATTAGACCGGTGTTATGTGGATAAGTGGGCTTGTGGAGGTGGCATGATTGGTATTCTGGCAAGCACTACTTTCTCCCATCATGCACTCGTCGTTCTCTCCCTGGAGGACCCATGAATGCAGGACATACACTTGAGCACCCGGATCCCATACAACCTCATTCAGGATTCCAAGATTCGCAGCAAGATACAGGAGATTTGCGAGAGGCTGGATTATCGCACTGGTTCACCTGCAAGAGCTTAAGACGCAGGCCTTGGACAGATCAGCAGTTTATTACAGGAGGAGCACACAAAGCAGACTGGCTGGCTTCCAAGAGCAAGAAAGGAGAATCCGTCTTGGAGCCTAGACTCCTTGCAACTGCTTTAGGAGTGTACCCCGGACAGCCCATGGAGGCCCAATTGGCCGCACAGCCTGTTCAGAGCTTAGCTCCATCAAGGAACACAGTGTGGAGTACAGATACCATACTAGAGCCTCCTTTTGGACCCAATCAGGGGACAGGGCCACTGGAGATTTCTTTGAGATCCCAGGGCCACAGAAGCAAAGGATTTGGTATCCACAAATTGCGCGGCCAGGATGGATCCATTGTCACGGACTTCTTTTGTTCCATCCCCCTATGCTCTCAGGAGATGGAGACGCGTGAGCAAGTTTGGCGGTTTTCGCGAAGGTGGTCTCCCCCGTTCTCCGGACTTTCCTAATGACACCCTTTACTTTAGAGCAGCTTGTGGATGTCTTGTCGGCACTACCCATAGGGGCAAATGCCTAGGACAAGATGGGCTTCCAGTTTCCTTATTTCTTCGGCATTGGGACCTCATGGAAGGCAGCTTCATTACTGCCTTCAATGAGATTACGACCACAAGCTCCATACTAGAGAGGCTGTCAAATGGACTGATTCATTTGATTCCCAAGGTGGGTGGTGACAAATTGGAGATTGGACAATGGAGACCCATCATCCTCCTAGGGACCGCCTACAAAATCTTAGCCAAAGCCATCAGCCGGAGACTGTAGCCTTTCCTCCCGGGTTTGATTCATGGCACGTAGACTGGTTTTGTCCAGGATCAAAGCATTCTGGACAACATCTTCACCTTTTGGAGGCGATTACTTCGATCAAGTTGAGGCAATAGGATCTTATAGTTCTCCTTCTAGATTTTGAGAAAGACTAACAAGGTAGACCAAGCTTTCTAGAGGGGACAATGTGCCGGATGGCATTTGAGGACAGATTTGCAGACAGCCTCTCGCGCGCTTTGGGATCACCTCAGGCCGTCCCTTTAGCAGTCCACTCCAATTGCATCCGAGGAACGCCTTGCCTTTGATTTGGAACCCCCTGATCTGTTTGCCCAATGGTCATATGTCGGGGGCTTGCCCCCACCAGTGTTGCATAGAAACGCGTTTCGTAAAGGTTTGAAACATACGAAACGCGTTTTTTATTCATCATGAATATTTTAATACCCTACAACCCGTCACATCGAATCGTTTTGTACCTTTTCTGTGCGCGTTTCCCAGTGGCAGCCGCCTGTACTTTTTCACAATTTTGTGTGCCAGCTTGCCATCGAATCAACGCTCGTGTCACCCCCCCGTAGATGAGGATGCAGATGAGGATGAGCATGCAAATAGCAGCTAGCAGCCGCCAGCATCATTTTATTTGGACATGTTATTTAGTTTGAACTTTGGAAATGTTATTTATTTTGATCTTGGATTTTGAGTCATGACTCGTCACCCACGTGGTGATCCTTTTGATTTCTATTTAGTGATTTCTGTTTAGTCATCACCCACGTGATTTGTGATATCATCATATCTTACATGTATTTTGTTTTTATTGAAATGAATTCAGTGTAGTCTCTTATAAGTTATGTCAACAGTTTTTTCTTTTGTATATTTCAAGTTAAAAATATACATACTTTTTCTATTTTGTATGAAACCTGTTTTGTACCTGTTTCTTAACTTTTATGAAACATTTCAAAACGTATGAAACCCGTTTCATACCTACCATTTCAAAAACGCCTGGCAACACTGGCCCGCATGTATCCTGGGGAGCTTTGAGTATGGGCCCCACTCGGTCACTAAGAGATTGGCTTATTTTTAGATAGCTACCCCTGGAGGCCTAGGAGAGGAGCCACAGTGGTTGAGTACTTTAGGTACGGTGCGGAATGGTACGTATACGATATGAGTACGTAAAGTACGCATCAAGATAAGTACTTTAAGTACGCTCACGTTTTTTACTATATATATATATAAACTAAGCCAAGATGTAGTAATGCAAGGAGAACGAAACCCAAGAAGGAAAATGACCAAAATCTTACTTTCCACCATGCAAGAGAACTGGCTAGACAAGTACGGATATGCTTAACTTGATAAGAGGATCTATCTCTGTTTGTGTAGATGACATAGTCACAGGGGACGGAGGGGATGGAGCCTTGGAACGCCGGTACGGCGAAACGGGACGGCGCAGGGACGGGGACGGACGGACGTCCCCCAACGGACGTTTCAAGGACGGCAACGGGGACGGCGCAGGGACGGGGACGGCACTGTGCGAGGATGGCAGAGAGCCATTGCGCCTGCCGTTGCACCCGTTTTTGGCCGTTGCGCCTTGGCTCTTCTAGCCGTTTATGGCTGTTGGGCCTTGGCCCTTGGCTCTTTGAGGCTTGGCCCTCTCTCTCTCTCTCTTGCCCTTGAGGCTTTCCTCTCTCTCTCTTGCCTATCTATATAAGAACAAGCCTCTACAAGGCTACAAGCACACACAAGTTCACAACTCTCAAGGCTCATTGCTCAAGCTTTCAAGGCTCAAGCTTCTTGAATCTTCTCTCTTCCAACTTCCAAGTTCCAAGCTCTAGGGCCTAGGCTCTCACCTCCCCCTCGAGCCTCTTCAGTCTTGACTCTTCGAGTCTTCCAACTTCCAAGCCTCTAGGCTCTCTCTCTCTCTCTCTCTCTCTCTCTCTCATTCCTCAACGCTCAAGAGTCAAGCCATCTTCAACCATGGCATCCTCCTCACGTGCCGGGGCTTCTCGTAGAAGGACAACGGGATGGACATGGTGGGAGGAGGTAAACTACACCACATCCGTTTATGGAGGCGGTTCTTGGCCATGGGTATGCAAGCTTTGCCCGTACCGGCGAACGGGTGGCGCCGACAAAGTGCGAGCCCACCTCTTGCATGAGAGTGGGCATGAGGTGAGGTTTTGCACGAATGTCACGCCCGAGAAGAGACGGGAACTTCTTGACAAGCTTAGCAACCACGAGTGGCCGTGGATCCCGCGACGATGGGGAGAGGAACTCAAGCCTCTACCATGGAGTCATGTGGTGGATTGGGATCATGCACACCATCACCTTCACCATCAAGTCGGAATGTTACTCCATCCATGACACCGGCACCCTCCATCTCTACGGCCTCTCAATCATTACGTGGCCCACGGCAACAATCTACACTTGGGGAGAATTGGAACCCCAAGTTGAAGGAGGAGGTGGATATGGCGGTGGCCCGCTTCTTCTTCCACGACCACATTGCCTTTCAAGCGGCTAGGTAAGTGCAATCGATCATTGCCAATTCATCATTCATGTTTTCATCATCTTAGTCCCCTTCTCATTAGTAAATTACTTTCTTGAATAGGTCGGAATACTTCAAGGTCATGGTTAAGAAGATTGGGGAGTATGGCTCAACCTATACGCCCCCCTCATCCGAGAGCTTGCGCACTACATTGCTCGACAAGGAGAAGCGCATTGTAGAGCAAGCGGCCGACAACACAAAGCAACAATGGGAGAGGAACGGAGTCTCCCTCATTGTGGATGGATGGAGTGACACCCGCAAGAGGAGTATTCACGGCATGGTTGCATATTCCCACGGAGAGATGTACTTCATCTCATCTCATGACGCATCCGGCACTGGGAAGAGCGCGGATGTGCTTGCGGCGGAGTGGGCTACCACCATGGAGATCGTTGGCCCCGAGCATGTAGTGGGCTTTGTTGCGGATGGGGAGCCTTCCAATAGGGCGGCGGAAGCTATTCTCCAAAGTATGTATGGACATGTCACGGTGTCCTTTTGTATGGCTCATTGCCTAAACAACCTCCTCAAGGACATCGGGGCATTTACCATGGATCAGCCCGCTCATTGAGGAGGCCAACACCATGGTCTCCTTTGTCCTCAACCACCAAAGACTTCGGCATGAGTTCAACAAGAGGTCCTGTCTCTCTCTCCTCGAATATTCCGACACCCGGTTTGCCTACAACTTTCTCATGTTGGGCCGGTTGAAGGATTGTAGTGATGCTTTGAGGGGGCTTTTCCTTAGCGATGAGTTTGTCGCCATGCAAGAGTCCCATACAAACACTGGCCAAGAGTGTAGGCTACAGGCGGATGACGCCTCTTGGTGGGAGCGTGTGAAGACCACAGATGCTATGGTGAGGCCCATAGTCCACCTATTGAGGATTGTAGACGCTATGCAACCATGCATAGGCAAGGTCTACGAGGCCATGGATCGCATGATAGAGAAGTTGAAAGACTTCGTGCCTGACGAAGACAGATACGAGGAGATCCATGCCTTGTGTCTAGGAAGGTGGAATTCCTACTACTCTCCATTGCATGCAGCAGCTTATGTGGTGGACTGAGAATTCCAAGGCAACAAGCAGGAGAGCGACCGGGAGGTGAGCGCTGGATGGAGGATCATCTTGGATCGTCTTGTGCCTGATGCATCGGTTAGGCGCAAGATCAGGGACCAGCTTTCGATGTACAGGTCATTTCATGGCTCCTATGGCTGTCATGATGCACAGGTTGACCGCTCCAAAGTTGGTGCTGCTCTATGGTGGGAGGACTTTGGTTCAGATGGACCGGAGCTGCACAGCAGCTTGCCATCCGCATACTTAGCCAGGCCGTCAGCTCCTCTTGCTTGGAGCAACTTTGGAGTACCTATAGCCACATTGCCTCTAGGAAGAGGAACCGACTCGGGGTAGAGCGTGCCAATGACCTTGTCTTCGTCAGCACGAACTTGCGAATGCTTTGCAAGAGCGTGACCAAGAAGGCAGATTCCTTCACCGAGTGGGAGATGAGTCAACAAGAAGAGCAACAGGAGGATGAGGTGCAGGAGCAGCATGCCAGTGAGGATGAGACTGAGGATGAGCTTGATGCTTCTTTGGCACAAGCTACCCATGACCATGAGGCGAGCACTTCACGTGGATGATCATTCATGGATCATGATTCATGGGCCTTACTACTTAGCTCTAGCCTCTAGCCTCTAGTCTTCAGCACTTTTTTGTCATTGACTCATTTGAGTCCGTCCTTTAGTCCCGACTCCTGAGTCATGACTCATTTTGTATCTACTTAATTATTAATATGACTCAAAGGGACTCTTGAGTCATGACTCATTTTGTATCTACTTAATTATTAATATGACTCAAAAGCTAACCATTTTAGTGTAAATTTGTGCTCATTTTGATGTACTTCCAAAGTAGAATAAGTGTAGAGTAGAAAAATTAAAAAAAAAGTATTTTTTGAGTGCCGTTCCCTCCCCCGTCCCCGTTCCCTACTTATGGCCGTCCCCCGTCCCGTCCCCCGTCACCGTCTCCCGTCCCTTGTGACTATGGTAGATGAGCTAGGATATATTATCTCTGGCGTTTTGAAGTGTAACATAAGCATAGACAAAGAGCTCACAATGCTAGTACATGCTGAATTATTTACTTCAAAAATCCTTATAATCTCAAGTTGGACTTACACGTGAACTGATGTTTACAACAACTTGAGCCAGTGCAAAAGCGAAAGAAGGAAGCTTTGAAACTTGAATTTCACATTGGGACATAAGCTGCACCATGAACAAAAATAAAACAGGCAGATGATAAACAAGCATTAACCACTGAGTGGGAAAAAACATATTCAGGATCAGATTTAAATACCAGGCATACTTGAAGCAACTCCATCAGTCTTGACACAAAGCTTACATATGCAACATTCAACTCATTTGGAGATAAACTCACACACTCATCTTTTGCAACATTATCAAAAGAGATCAGAGCAAGCTTCTTGGTGTTCAATGTTGAGAGAAGACAAAATCATCACAGAAGTGCCATCAGATGGGAATACATAATTGAGTGTTTGGGTTTCAAGTGGTGCCATATTATACTGACCCTTTCATTAACAAAATAAACGAGGGTGCAAAAAAATTCTCTGGATGCTTATCCTTCTTGACATCATAGAATATCTCAAACTCCAAGGAAGCATACAGAACATTGCGAATCTGTTTTGTAGCTAATGATTACCAATGAGTTCTATCAGTACCAAGATATTTGTCTACTTTCCAAAAGAGACCTCTTGCTTGGAAATAACATAAGCCCTGATGTTATTTGCCAGGAATGCCCCAAAATCTTTCGACAACCACCACCATAGGACAACTTCCACCCAAACTAAGGTAATTTGGAGACAAGCCTCTGAACGCTCCAGCACCCATGGTAGTAGAGGCACACTTCCAAACAGTCACATACACTCATAGGATCAGGACAGTCCTCCCAGCACCCAAAAATCTTTCGACAACCACCACCATATGACAACTTCCAACCAAACTAAGGTAATTTGGAGGCAAGCCTCTGAACACTCCAGCACCCATAGTACTAGAGGCACTCTTCCAAACAGTCACATACACTCATAGGATCAATACATAGCCACGAGTCACGGTATAGCCGAGTATGCACCTGGTTCACGAGGTAGGGACTCAAGATGGATCGCCTTCCCCCACTCTAGTATAACCCGGATTCCCCATTTATCAGCCTCTCTCAGGATAACAAGAACCGGGCGATCAGATTATTGGGACTATACATACATGATACCTGCATCACAACACATGAGCCTCTCTCACACAAACGGAAGTACTACATGGAGACTTTCCTGAGGCTCACAGAGGATGGTTTCATACTCAAGGCAAGATATCTTGACATATACATGTCACGTGCCATGCAGATTGCAATGGGCCAGTTGCGGGTGTCATCGCACCGCTTGAGGATAGAGACAGGGAAAGACATGAAGATACCTCGTGAGCAGAGGATATGCACTATGTGCCAGCAGGAGGTCGAGTCACAGGAGCACTTGATATGCAGGTGCACCATCTATTATGAGATTCGAGGGACGTTCCATTGTCTCTTCAGAGAGGGGTTTGGACCCTTATCCACAATCATGGAATACCGAGATCAGCAGTGCCTGGGCCTCTTTCTACCAAAGCGTCATCACCACAGAGACTCACTTATTAGGGAGTCAAGACCCCATGGGAGACATCCACCTCGGCCCCAGGCGACCATCACTCAATTCTTCTGACCACAAAAGGATGCCCCACCAGCCATGGATGACATACCCACAGCCTCTTCAAGCCACACATTCTCAAGTACCCGACCCCCCGCCAGACAGTCGGCTTTTCGAGGCGAGACCCGCACATCAGGAGGAGTACGTGGCTCTGAGGGGGTAGCTGTCCTTTTTAGATCCCATCTCCGACAGATTCTCAGCATCGTCCGGAAGGACGAGCATCCACGATATCTTTGGGTGCGGCTACAACTTAGTAGTGACAGAGTCGTCCACATCGCTGTGTGTTATTTTGCACCACGCCACTCCCCTTACGCTGCACAGCATGGCCAGTCACCGTACTTACCATTATATGAGCATATCATGGAGTTCTCACAGTTGGGGGAAGTCCTCCTGCTCGGGGATTTCAACGCCAGAACGGGAAGTCAGCAGGTCCCACTACTTGATCTAGACGATCCTATAAGGCTACAAGAGCTGGACATCACTGACACAGGGCTGCAGCGATCATCACAGGACCGTGAGGAGGTCACAGTGTATGGGAGATATTTCTTAGAGTTGGGAGCTGCACATGGTCTCGTTATCTATAACGGGATGTCCCGATGGCCCTCCTCCGGCACCCTCACCTCCTTCCCTCACTCAGGAGGTACTAGCACTGTGGACTACCTTATGGGATCTCCGGCTTTGGCACACCTTATCCCCGACTTCTCCATTCCGCCACCCCCTTTTGAAGCTGACCATGCCTACCTCTTTTTCACTCTTACCTGCACACCACCCGTCCCTCCACCCCCCCCCCACATCTCACATTACACTCAGGTCCTCTTTGATCACGAGCTTGACCTTGTTTACTCCCACCACATCTACCGCCAACTCCACGATGTGGAACCTATTGTCCCCCTATCCACCCTCACAACATAACTCACCACCATACTCAACACATCCGCCACAGCTTCTTTCATCTGCACGCGGCAGTCTACCGCCAAGCCACCTTGCAGTTCCATGCCCCAAAACTCTTGGTATGATGACGAATGTCGGGCCACACGCTCCCGTCTTAAGCATGAGGTGCAGATTGGGTAAATCACCAAGCGCCAAGCGCAACAGATTTCTCAACGGCTCACCCAGCACAAGCAAGGGAGTTCTATGCTCAAAAAGAGGATGAGTTATACCGACTTTTCTTAGGGCCGAACTGCAAAGAGGCATGGAGGAAACCATCATGATCGGTAGCAAACCATCAGTCCCACACCAGATTATCCAGGCAGAGTTTGCTGCAGCCCCGATGGTAGTGGAGGCACTCTTCCAGACAGTCACATACCTCCATCGCATCAGTCACATGGATCCCCACAAGTACCCGAGGCTTGCCTTGGAGTCCTTCAGACAGCTAGCACTTGAGGGGCACTCTGGAGTATGGTATGCACTAGTTTCCACTTGGTTCTCAGTATATGGGCTCTGCATGGACCGCCTACCCCCCCTTCAGTGCAATTTGGACTCCCCTTTTCTCCGGCTGTCTCACGAGGATACCAACCGGGTTATCCGGTCAGATCTTCTTAGCCTCTACAAACATTGCACATGGATCACACTCCTGGAGCTCCCCACGAAGATGCACTTTTACAGAGATCACACCCACGGAAGGCAGGGAAATGGGCAGTGTACAGAGATGGGAGGGTGATCATCACCGTACAACGTGCCCAATGACGGTGGGAGACCTATGAGACCAAGCTGAGAATGCGGTTTGGAACTACAATGGCATCTTGAGGAAAGATGCAGGTCTGTTCGAGGAGACATTTAGAGGGAGAGACTTGGGTCTTATACATAGAGACACATCAATGCCAGGGGAGTCGGCCTCCAGAGGTGAGAGGATACAGATAGGAGTCTGTTCACCGCCCACACCCATGCAGAGCAGGGGGTACTCGAGGATCAGGAGGAGTGGCTTTACTATATAGGGAGGAGCTTCAGCATGTGATACAGGAATCGGGCGGGATGAGGCTACAATGTTTTTGTGGGTGAGGATCTAGACAAAGAGGGCCCAGGACATCTACCTTGCAGTGTGCTACTTTCCACCCTCCACTTCTAAATATGCCACCCATGGAGAGTCCCCATACCTTCCCCTTGATGATGACATTATGAAGTTTTCCAGTCTAGGGGACATCCTCCAAGCTGGAGACTTCAATTCCCCACACCACATGTGCACAGGTACCCTTCTTTGAGACAAATGATCCCATGTACCAGGAGATTTACACGATGGGTACGGATCTGATCTGGAGTGGACATCATAGGATACAACAACCCCCACAGACTATGGAGAGTATCTCTTAGCCCTCGGCAGGGCTCATAGGCTAGCCAATTTTAATGGCCTAGCCAGATGGCCTCGATCCAACTCCTTCACCTCCTACCCATTCAAACATGGAGCCAGTACAGTGGACTATCTAATGGGATCCCTCTCACTAATCCCACTCATTCCGGAGTTTACCATCTCGCCTCGCCCCATCGGTGTTGGGGTCGACCATGCATACCTGGCCTTCTCCCTCACATGCCAATACACCACCCAACCACCTACTTTGCCCCAGCACCACCCGAGATACCACTTCACCAGAGAGACCTTTTCCATCTATTCTGATCAGGTCTACCGCATCCTCTCCCACCTCAACCCCCACATCCCACTTGATGAGCTTGCCACACAACTCGCAGCCACCCTCCATACGTCCGCTGTAGCTGCCTTCCTGCACTCTAGAGCCACCCCTACATCACCAGGAGGGAATGTCCCACAGAATAGCTCGAATGTCATGATAGTCAAGCCCGCTACATCAAGAGGTGGCGCTAGGATCCACCACTCACCAGTAGGCACGAGTGATCTTCAGACGTCTCACACGAAGGAAGAAGAGAGCCTACCTAGCCAGGATTGAGCAGGAGCTATGCCACCTATTTCTTGGGAGGGACTGTAAGGGGGCCTGGAGGATCTTCAAGGATCATCGCCTGCCTACTCGAGAGATACAGGTAAAACTGCTCACTGTTATCCGAGTGAACAGCAAGCGCAGTTCAACCGACACCCAACACCACCTATGCCACCTCTCTCTACCATACCCCCCAACAGCCACCTCTCCTCCATCCACCAGAACCTCATCCCCCACACTCTTCCATCTTTAACCGGAGCATGGTGAGAGATGATATTGACAGGATGCAAACTGGGAGAGCACAAGATCATGATGGACTCCTCACCAAGCATCTCTCATGCTACGGACACGCTAGCCCCTTTACTGGCTCACATGTTTAACAGGGCTCTATGTGAGGGCTTCGAATACTATTGTACCTATCTTGAAAGCAGGTGACCCCATGGACCCCAACAACTACAGGACTATCATGATTGGTCACACCTTGGCCAAGACTTATGGTTCGATTTTAGAGCATGAGCTTAGTAGATGGTCCGAGGAACAGAGACTCAGAGCACTCAGGTAGGCAGGCTTCAGGAGAGGGCACTTCACACTAGATCATATCTTTGCACTACGAGGGATCATCGAGGAGGGGAGAGCTCAAGAGCATAGGATATACTACTTCTTTGTGGATTTCCGCAAAGCTTCTGATATCGTCCCACGGGCCAAACTGATGAGGAGACTACAAGATATGGGAGTGCCAGCAGAGATGCTTTGGGGATCATTACACTCTCTGAGTCAGTCACACGCAGAGTACGGGCTCCAGGAGGTGACTCAGAGATCATACACAGCACTATCAGGGTGAATCAGGGCTGCCCCTTGTCTCCTACTCTATTTGGTCTATGTATTGACGAGATCTCAGTTGACAGACAGACAGGGAGGACCAGGAGCACATTTAGCAGGAGTCCTGATATTGAATGACAATTCAAAAGGAAGCACAGATGTTGGAAACAAACCAACCTACTGCTGTAGATGTGTCAACTGGTGCAGATGTTGGAAACAAACCAACCTACTGCTGTAGATGTGTCAACTGGTGCAGCAGAAGTTTGTTTTTTGGATGTATTTTTCTTTATGGACTGTCTTAGTGAGCCAACAACATATGGTTGAGCATTAATGCTCTAACCATAGGGGTTATGATAGGTTTTTTTGAGCCCGAAAAAAATGCCCAAATGAAATCTCTACCCTACCCCAAGAAAAAACAAAATAAATCATGGATGTATGATTAGAAACCTTAGGAATGGTAATTGTTGTGTGGCCATTTTCCAAAAAAATTGAAATTAGTCATTCCTGCCATCATAGTTGTCAGGTACGAAAAGTTGGATTTGGTACGGTACGTTCAAATACGGTCTGGGAACGCACTGCTAAATTTTGAAAATAAAAATACGGTGGAGGTACGGTCCATTAAAAAATACTTAAAAATACGATGGACAGAAGGGTCCCAGGAGAAGGAAAGGGAGAGGGAGAGAGAGGCTTGAGGAAGAGGGAGAGAGGGAGAGGGAGGGAGAGGCTTGAGGAAGAGGGGGAGGCTTGAGGAAGACTCAAGAGGGAGAGGCTTGAAAGTTGAGGAAGAGGGAGAGGCTTGAGCCTTGAGCCTTGAGCCTTGAGGGGGAGGCTTGAGCCTTGAGGAAGAGGGAGAGAGCCTAGAGGGGACTCAAGGGAGAGGATAGACTTGAGCAATGAGCACTTGTGAGGGGAGGGTTGAGCAATGAGAACTTGTGAGGATGGGGTTGGGGGAGGGCCTATTATATACATAATAGGGAGAGGCTCAAGGCTCAAGCAAAGGCAAGTTGGTAACCAAAGGGCCAAGGCAAGAAAGTAAAAGCTAAGCAATGAACAGCCCCAAAAAACGCCCAACAAATGGCTCTCCAACAGTCAAAAACGGCCAAAGAAACGACGAACAAAACGGTCAAAAAAAACGGGCAAAAAAAAAACCGTCGTCAAGATCTGGATCGAACCGCCAGCACATGAACCGTACTAAAACGTACCGAACCATATCGAATCGAACTTAGGGGGCGGTGCGCGAACCGGGTGCAACTATGCCCGCCATAGCCAATAGTGAAAAAGTACACTTGTACGTAGCAAAGAGGAGAGCCTGCAAAAGAAAGGCAAAAGTTGCAGGAGGCTGTGGAGAGAAGCTTGGAATAGGAGACACTTGGAAGAAGTCTGTAGATAGCGAAGATTGGATTTCCTGTGAGCTGTACATCGAGAAGAGAGTAGAGAAGAGAAATCAAGAAGAAGGTCAAAAGGGCGCAGAGAAGAAAAGAGTCATGAGGAGCGAAAGAGAAAAAACGCAGGCTTTGTTTGAGTTGATTTGAGTTTTCCCAGAGCAGAAGTTGCAGAAGGTGAGCAGATCATGTAGGAGGCGAGTTCTCTACGACCTCTGTGGTTGCAATTCTGTTAGAACCTGGACAGCTCAAAGGCTTCATCAATAATCTTTTACAATGTATGTTGGTGGCTGTATGTAGTGTGTTACTGCAGTTATGGTGGTTGTTTCTGGTTTTTGTGAAGTGGAGAATACAAGGTTTTACTGAGACAATAATACAGAGCTTCCTTGGTATCATTGTGTTCTCCTTTTCCTGATTTGTCCCCAAAATCATAGGGCTGTTGAGATTTGTCCCCAAAATCATAGGGCTGTTGAGATTTTCTATGTTGTATCAACACACGGAAGTTTGTTTATACTTGACTTATGAAATCTTATGTTTTGGTTTTAGATATGTTATTTTGATGGAGTTTGTTGAGAAGAAACAACTGTGAGTGAAGTTCTGACTTGTGTTGAATCAGATCTGTGTTAGTTAGCTTGAGTTTGAGCCAACAAGTACTAGAAGAGGCAGCCTGATCAGTTGTGTGTCAGCATAGGTCAACTGAGGTTGTTTGAGGATTAGTCTGGTCTTGTTTAACATTTTTTGTGGTCTGGGTTGACGATCAAGAGCAATCAGGCGTCAGTCTGACAAGTTTAGTATTGCTAGTGGTCTAGGTGCCAGTTATAGACTGTTTCAAGTTAGAAGGGAATTCAACCTACATCAGCTGAGATCCTCTAGGGTGATATCCTAATCGCACAACTATAGCCTGAGAGTTGGAGGATGCCAGAGGTGCCTGGAGGACAAGATCCTGACTGGGGACAAGAGGAAGGATTTCGGAGACAGAATCAGACTATTCTGCATCAGTTGGGGATTGTTTTGGTCAACTGGAACTCAGCTCTGGTCAGGAGAGGCTTTAGGTGGATTGACAGAGCCTTTGGAGATCAGAGCTGACCTAGGAGGACGTCACAAAGAGACAACTATACAGTTTGAGGCGCTTGGAGTGAGCTTAAGTGTAAACTTGAGTCGGCTGAGGATCAAGGGACATCAGCTACCTGTACTGGTGCCTTCTTGTGGTGTTGTCTGCTGGTGTTGTGGTGTTGGTGATAATTCCTCTTCATGGTGGTGTGCTTCAGACGGGGCTATAGAGGCAAGTTCTCCCAGACACATCACCGTCAGTGCCGCTGTTGCGGATGATCCCAATGCTTGGCGCCACTATTGCGGTGGACAGTCCGTGTTGGTGTGGCACTGTTGCGGTGGAAAGTCCGTGTTGTGGTGGACAATCCATGTGCGGTGGGCACCCTTGGTGGACAGTCCATTGCTGCGGTGGACAGTCCATGTGGGCACCCTTGGTGGCTACAATGACATTGTGCTTATTGCAGATTCTCCAGAGGCATCTTGACACATTACATGACTTTTGTGCACAACGGGATCTCACAAACAGTAAATCTTGGTGGGAAAACCAAGGTTTTATGGTCTTCAACACATTCCCTCTTTTCACATCTCGACTAAGTTTCACCTACATCAGCAATCCAATGGAGATTGCACACTCATATGTATACTTCAGAGTCACTATTACCAGACCGGCCTTCTCGATTAGCCACGCTGCAAAGGATAGACTGATGAGAGGGTATGCTTCTCTCACTCTCATGCAGAGACAATGCTTCCAGGCCCATTTCCACCCTGGCACCAAGCGACCATAACTCAGTTCTTCTGACCACGAGAGGATGCCACACCAGCCATGGATGGTATACCCACAGCCTCATCAAGCCACACATTCTCGAGTGGCTGACCACCAGCCAGACCCCACTTTGGTGTCTCTCTAGATCACGCCACCGCACAACAACGAGCCCGACATCCCACACTCCCTAGACCTCAGAAGCAACAAATATATCAGCCCGAGCTTGAGGAGATCTTGGAGAGGCACAGAGCCACCTTCCCATGCCTAGCAGATATGCACAGCCTTCTACAAGTTACCCCCATGCTTGATATCCCTAATGGCCCCCTCCTACCGGGGGGTTAGCTCCATAGCCTGTATGATGATGATGATGATCCCATTTATGTATCGTATGGCTCAGATTTGACGTTCGGAGCTCATAGCTCTAGTCTTTGTTTTGTTTTGTATGGACACTACTGTATCACTTTTGGTCGCATAGACCCATTGGGTCTTTTGAAGACGTTTAGTATAACTTTCTTTCTCTCTCTTCAGCACCCATCAGCAAGGGGAGAGCATGCCAGATCCGATGGGCCCGACGTCCATGCCCACTCAGGTGCAGAACCTCCACTTAACAGCTCCAGATGCGGGATATACTTGAGCGGTATCGCAACGCCCCCCTATCAGTGGATGTATCTCACGGTCACCGGAATGGAGAAACGCGAATCACCTAAGGCAGACGCCGCAGCCCTTTGCCGGAAGATGGGAGTAATGGGAACACCCTATGCAGATGCATGGAGGGCAGGGAAAGACCCAGCACGGACACGCCCCTCCTGATCAGATTCCCAGACCTCGCTAGTCGAAAGAAATTCTTGGGCAGACGGGTAGCTCTCAATCGAGAAAAGATCCCCCTCAGGGACAACCTGACTCCCACCGATGTACCGAGGTGGAGAGCGGGGAAGTGGGCGGTCTACATGGATGGCCGATCAAATAGGGGTGTGGGGTCTACATGGATGATACAGGTTCATGAGGCCCAGAGAGCGGGGAAGCGGGCGGTCTACATGGATGGCCGATCAAATAGGGGTGTGGGGTCTATGGGACCAACCACTTGCAAATGCCATTCTAGAACTGCAATGGTACACTATGGTCCGACCCTCAGGATGATTGAGAGACACATAAGAGCCCCACGATAGGCCTACCACATGTATCAAGATAGCAGTGGGAGTCATCCTGCAGAGGGGAGACCCACAATTCACGAGGGGTATGATGATCGGGTGAGGGAAGGCGGTACTATTTAGAAGAACGCATCTACAGCCCATAGTTTTACCATAGTTTGGAAGGATGAGGAGGAACGCTTTGTGTGGGTACGAATACAGGCCACAAAGACGAGATGCATCTACATTGCCTATGCTACTTCACAGTATTCACGGCAAAAGGGAGGTCAATCACCATATGCACCACTATATGGACACATCCTAGAGTTCTCCAGCCTGAGTGAGGTCCTCCTACATGGAGACTTCAATGCCAGAACCAGGAGTGAGCAAGTGCCGATATTTGACTTTGAGGAAACCAATCTGTAAGAGATGGACCGGGAGGACATTGGACTTCAGAGAGCATCACAAGATAGGGGCAATTACATCTTTTGAGAGACATTTGGGAGCCACCCATGGACTCGTCATCTATAATGGGATGTCCCATTGGCCATCCTCGGGTGCACTCACATGCTTCCCACATAGCGGGGGCTGGGTCTCCCGTTTAGCCTTACCGATACCCGAATTCCCCATCCCACCCTGCCCACTCAAAGCCAACCACGCCTATCTTTCTTTCATCCTCAGCAGCACACATCCTGCCCCCACACCACCTCCACCCGTCACATTACACTCAGATCCACTTTCATCATGACTGCGACGGCAACTACTCCAACCACATCTACCACCAACCCCTCAACAACCCTAGCCACCCTCACACCTCGACTTATC
The DNA here is from genome assembly GCF_041138505.1 of Cibotium barometz. NCBI lineage: Eukaryota > Viridiplantae > Streptophyta > Polypodiopsida > Cyatheales > Cibotiaceae > Cibotium > Cibotium barometz. The sequence continues at coordinate 24,993,265 of NC_141108.1, forward strand.
AGCATCATAAACACATCCGCCATAGCCGCCTTCTCACATATTGTATGCTCCACCACCAAACTCCCCACCGGTGACCATCTCAAACACGAGCAAGCTAATGATCATATCCAAGAGTGAGAACCTCAATGGATTTATCAATATCTTACTCGTCGCAAGAAACGAGCACATAGTAGACAACGTTGGGATGAATTGTACCAACTCTTCTTAAACGAGAACTCTGAGAAAGCTTGAACGATACTCAAGAAGCAATGCCCACCCACCCCCATCACTCCCTCAATTAAGGTAGTGCTATGCACAATCCCTCTACCAGGTACCTAAGCAGCCACCCTCCCACATCCTCCACAGCCACACCCCACCACATCCACCTTCTGATACGCCATCCGCAAGCTCAAAAATCGCATATCTCAGGACCACCAGGGACTCATGGCTGAACAGCTCTCTCATGTAGAAGACACTCTACCCTTCTGGCTTATATGTTTAACCGAGCTCTTTTGGAAGGCTGTCCTCCCACCTAGTCATCCACATTATCGCCCCCATCCATAAAGCCGGAGACCTCATGGCCGAACTACCATGATTGGTCACCATAGTTGTTTCTTGTACCAGTACGAACCCATTCGTACCATACGGTTCATAAGGTACGATATCGTACGATACGAAGTTCCCCCCCCCCCCCCCCACCTTGAGAAAAAAATTCCAAATACTAAAAAAAATTTAGAAATCCTGCTTAACAAAGATCCTAAATGCCCGCAATACTTCGCAACTTTTGTGTCCACTCAATATTCCATATGGGGTTGCCGAGAGACCTAAAAAATCTGGCAAGGTAGATTGCTAGTGTACACTTGATGGGTAGGCTGAGAAAATCTTGCTACATCACTTGGAGATCCCTCGTATAGGTAGGCTAGGCAGTCATATCCTCAAGTTATGTACGAGGGAGAAGATTTGGACATGGCCATTTTGACCTAGAGTCCCTAAACCTATCACCCTAGATGCATTGGTCGTATTTGTGCAAGGACGGTCCCTTAGTCATAAACGCTACACTGGGAGACCTTTGGTATTGCATTACCCATGCAGGTTCTTTTTTGGAGACAATTGGGAGATTCAACTGGGGAGACACGTCTCCATGTTCTGGTTCCTCAAGCACTGTAGACTCCTCCCCCCCCAACCTTCCCTCACATTCAAGCTTGAAGCTCCATAGTTTGTAGGTGTTTTTCTTTTAAATGTATTTTATCGTACGGTATCCGAAAATTTCATATCGTACCAAAAATTCCCGTATGGTATCATATTTTCGTACCGTGACAACTATGTTGGTCACACATTGGTCAAACTCTATGGGATCTGAGCTCGACACATCAGTGGAGAGAGAGGGGCACAGAGCGTCTGGACAAGCAGGATTTTGGAAGACATTCTCAACCCTGGACCACATCTCTACCCTCCCTCAAGTAGGCCAGAGCCTGCAACAACCGGATTTATTGTTGGTTTGTGGATTTCCGCAAAGCCTTCGATATGGTGCCTCGTGCCCATCTTGTCCAAAACCTTCAGGATCTAGGGGTCCCGTCCGACATACTTTGGGGTATCATCACCTTAAGGGTTGTTTTTTAGACACACTAATCAACCCGAAATTGATGTACGGAGCATCCTTTTGGACACCAAATCTTTCAGTAGACGCCTAGTGTAGCCACTAAGGGTGCCCACACTGGACTATTCCACTCCCAGGTTGTCATACTGGAGCATCCTGAACGGGGACCGCCACACAACCACAATGGATCACCCCGACGCTGGACCGCCCATTGGACCATCCCGGAGCATTCGGTGGACCATCCAAATATGAAAGCGCACCAACAACAGATACATGAGAGGTGCACACACCGGCATTGAAGGCACCGCACTGTCACAAAGATGGCATCTACCAGAGATGGGAGATTCCACACCGAAGGCCTGCCACTCCAATGGCATCTACCAAAGATAGGAGATGCCACCGACGCCATGGACTCCACATCTTGCAAGAATCATTTAAATGGCCCTCAACTCATCCTTGAGGAGATATCCTTCATTCTTAATCCTTAAGCTTTCCATTCGCTCCTACTCATTGAGTCTATTCATTGAGTGTTGTAGTCACTTGTCATCGCCGCATGTGTGTCGTCCTACTCATTATGACCACTGCTGGGCGTCCACGGTACACTGAAGGGCATGTAACAGTGTCTTGGAGTAATCCAAGTGTTAATTACAATATTCTTGTCATTCTTGTCATTGAGCTTTGCTTGTATTCTAATATGTCTATTCATGTGTGCACTGTGCCGTGAGTATTGAGGACTCCGGACATTCTGTCCAGAGAAGAGCTCACAAAATGCCTAGTGCTTGTCATTAGGGCCTTGCACTTGAATTGGTGAGACTCCCCGTTCCAGGGTTGAGCACAATCTTGCCTTACACTTAAGCAATTAACACAATTAAATAAGTTGAAAGTGGCACACAAAATGAAGCTTAACAAATTTGAAAGTTAAAATCACTCGCACACTATCCTAGGGCCGAAAAGGGCCGATCCCCCATGTAATAGATTGTATTATCAACGTTCTTGTTACAAGCTTCACAGGCATGCACATGCCAAACTGTCCATAGGCATTAATGCAAGGGACAACAGCATTGCAAACATGGTTGTTGATCGGTGCGGTTGATTGCTTCCATTTCATTTCATAATCTCACTCCTCGATCCCTCATAGCCTAGCAAATGCAACTATGCTCCATTGGCATCCATACACAAACATTGTGTGTGCCAAGGCCGAGACATAAGATTATAATGACTAGTATTCAGATCTTGAGTAAGTGAAAGAGAGCTTAAACAAGCTCTTACCGCAATTCTGTTTCTTGCATTTGAGTACAACCATCGTATGGTTGATGTCCACGCTTCTAGGTGTCCATTTCCACTCTCGGCTAAAATTAGGATTTCTGTAAATTAGGGTTTTCAACAAGTATTCGGAATCCAAAGTTGAGACTTTAGGGTGCAAAAGATGCCTAAAGCACTATAGATGTACTATGGTTTCTGACAAAATTAGGGTTTCTGTAAGTTATGGTTTACAAAAAATTTGGAAGCGATAAAATACTTAGGAGACTCCATATTCATGAATAGAAGAAAAAATTTACAAATTGGTGATCATATGGTGGAGACTATATAAGTAGAAGACAAGATTTATCAAGCTTTCATGGCTATGCGAATCATGAAAAAGAAGAAAATCAGCTTTCCCATAAGTGAGTGTCCAAAAATGAAAAGAGAAGCCCCCATATGGCTGGCACCCACTTCTAGAGAAAGGAGTCCCCCCTGCTTCTAAACAATTGACCGCACCAGAAATGCTTTCAAGTATGCTCGAAGGAGCTGTGGATGCTCCTGAAAGTAAGACTCATTCATCCACTTTGCATCCATGGGAGAATAATTCTTAATTTCACAAGATAGCGTCTTTATAGCTTGCCACCGGCGGCAAGTAAACGCTCTTTATGAAAGACAATATTGTTCAAGTTACAAAACCTCTTCCGCCTCATCTACTTCCGGTGGATCCTCTAAGACTCGTTCCTTAGGTGGAGATCCCACATACTTGCGCAAGAGGCTCACATGGAATGCATTGTGTATCTTCAAATGATCCAGTAAAGCAAGCCAGAAAGCCACATCATTTATCTTTTTGTGCATCACCAGCCATCAAATCAGCCCATATAGCCCCAAAATCAGGATTCAACTGATACATTTCTCACATACTAGACATGTCCTGATGAGAGGCAGTCGAAACTGCAACCACGCATGGCTTTCTTGATAATGCATTGGCCACCACATTTTTCTTGCTGGGAGTAAGCAAAATCTGAAAATGAAACATTGAGAGAAAATTGGCCATCCTCGTTTGCTTTTCGAGAGTTTAGTTTACGTAAGAAATTATCGCATACTTTGATGGTCGGTTTTCACCACAAATTCAGCTCCCAGTAAGTAGTGTTTCCTCACTATAAGTGCATGAACAACGGCCAATAATTCCTTCTCATAAACGTCAAGTATAAGCTCAACATCACACAATCTCCTGCTTTCATATGCAACTACATGTCCCTCTTGATTCAGGACAGCACCAATACAATTGCCACATGCGTCACATTCAACAATAAATGGCTTATGCAAATCGGGTACCTGTATCCAAAGTAGACACATATCGTTCATGCTCCATACTGAGGGGTTGATTTATGCATATGCTCTTTCGAAAGGTTTTCAAGTGGTATAGGAGGTGGCCTACGAGAGGAAGTGGCATGTGTGGTAGAGGCATAATGAGAGGCTGTAGACGACTCTTCACTTTTCCTATGCACAACCAATTTCAACTTTGATGCCACAAGAGAAGGCCGACTTACATTAGGTGGCTTTTTGAACACAAGCCCACCTTGTTTACCTATGATTACATCACCTTGTTCCATAAGATAAGAGATGGCCATATCTCTTGGTTGCACTCCCAATTCCAATGCAACATTTTCTAATGCATCATTCACAAAGACGGGCTGCCTTTACATATGAGATACATTATCAGTTTCTGAACCTTCATGCATGCTTTCGAGTTGGCCTTGCATTTCACATAGTTGCTTCTTGAGAGTTGCAATTTCAACCTGCATAGCATCATTTCCAGTTTCCTCCAAAGCCTTCTCCTTGCCACGGGATGGCTGTCCTAAATGTGCATATGTTACATTGTCTTCCTCTCTAGCATGGAACGGTTGTCCACCATGCACTTTGCCAACATGAAATGCATGAGAGACATTTTCAGCCATATCTTGTTTATGCATATGAGTATCACTGCGTACATTCTCTTCTATATGCTCCACATATACATATTGTCTTGCATTTACATCCCGCATGATACCTGTTTAGCTTGCCATACTGTCTAACAATGCTAAATGCTAGTGTTTGCACGATTTTGAATCGTCTTCCTCGTAAGAAGAGAGGAGATCCTACGCTATGATACCAATGAGACTCCCCCATTCGGGGTTGAGCACACTTCAGAAATTAACACAATTAAACAAATTGAAAATGGCACCACAAAATGAAGCTTCACAAAGTTAAAAATTGAAATCACTTGCACACTACAATAGGGCCGAAAAGGACCGACCCCCCTTATAATAGATTGTATTATCAAGGTTCTTGTTACAAGCTTCACAGGCATTCGCATGCCAAACTGTTCATAGGCATTCATGCAAATGACAATAGCATTGCAAACATGGTTGTTGATACGGTTGATTGCTTCCATAGCTTCCTTTCGATTTCACAGTCTCACTTCTCGGTCCCTCGTAGCTAATCAAACGCAACTATGCTCCATTGGCATCCATACACAAACATTGTGTGTGCCAAGACCAAGACATAGGACCATAATGACTAGTATTCGGATCTTGAGTACGTAAAAGAGAGTTTAAACGAGCTCTTATTGCAATTCTACTTCTTGCATTTGAGTACAACCATCGTATGGTTGATGTCCACGCTTCCAGGGATCCATTTCCACTCCCGGCTAAAATTAGGGCTTCTGTAAATTAGGATTTTCAGTAGGTATTCGGACTCCAAAATTGGGACTTTTGGATACAAAAGACACCCAAAGGAGAGAGCTATAGATGTACTATGGTTGCCCCAAAATTAGGGTTTTTGATAGAATTAGGGTTTTTGTAAATTAGGGTTTACAAAAAATTTAGAAACGAAAGAATACTTAGGAGACTCCATATTCATGAATAGAAGAGGAAATTTGCAAATTGGTGATCATATGGAGACTATATAAGTAGAAGACAAGATTTCTCAAGTTTCCATGGCTATGGGAATCATGAAAAAGAAAAAAACCAGCTTTCCCATAAGTGTGTGTCCAAAAATGAAAAGAGAAGCCCCCACATGGTTGGCACCCACTTCTAGAGAGAGGAGAGAGAGGGAAGATAAGCTTTCCCAACATGTAGACGATGAGTGAAGGGTGCATATTAGGCCACCCGTCCAAACCATCCCTCCTCTTGACATGTGTGGGAGGCCGCCCAAAGCTCATAACATGCAGAAAAGGGCGCCTCAATATGTGACTGGCCGACCGGGAGTGGAAACAGGTCCAACCTCTTTATGAATTGTCCGCCCGAATTTAATAAAGTGTGGACGCCCAAACTCACTTACAACTTGGACGGATACACTTATTACAGTGTGGACCTGTAAAACAAAAAAGTTGTCATTTGCTCATAAAATGAGCAACATAGAGTAAAGTAGTATATTTACCACCTGTCTACATCCCACAAGCGAGGTCAGAAGACAGTTTTACTCGTACGGTTCACAAGAGTGCGTCCCCAACTCATGAACTATACGCAATTCACGCATGCAACAAAACAGTTCATGCGAAAACTGATTCAAAACCTACACGCATAGATGCAATGCAAGAATGCACCATGAAACAGGTTCCCATTTCATTTAGCTAGTAACCCATGGTATCATATTCTGGATATGGACGCGGATCAATATCCCCAACCCATATAACCAGCCTACTGGCTCTTGGTGTTGACAAGTCCTCGACCATGCCAGTCCATCCTATGGAACTCGTCCATAAGCCGGAAGCGCAGAGAATGCGCAATAGTGACAATTGGTATAGTATCTCCATAGCATCCAAGTGGGATGCATGTGAGAGATCACTAAAGGATATACCTGCTATGGATAGCATTAGAGTCCTATGGGGTGAAGGGTGAAGGAAACTGAATGAGATAGATTTCCAATGCCTGGTGGATATTGCTTGGATATGTGAAGCCACCAAAAAGAGAACTGTGTACAAACTTATATTGCCTTGAGGACATTAAAAACACCTTTGAGTATAACATACTAAAATCTAAAACATGCCTTGGGTAGCTTGCCTTGGGTAGTTCAACTCAAAGATTACCAAAATGCTTGTGTAATCCTTGTGTATATTGGGTCAAGGTTCTGACAAACTATAAGTTGTTGGAAAGCTATCATCAGGTTAAAGAAAGTATATGACTTGCCAAGGAATCAGTGATGGCTTGATAAGAAACTTGTCCGAGGTAAGGTAAAGTTTGAAATTGTACTGCCAATGAGGTGGCAGCTCAAGTGGTAGAGATGGTGCTTCCTCAGCAGCATCACCTATGGGCGGGGGCACCTACGGATTGTGAAAAAATGGTAAGTACGTGAGGATCTTGGGCTAAGGCCAATTTGGGGGGGGGGGGGGGGGGGGAATATGGTGCTAGGAGCTGAAAATTCTAAAAATGGAAAAATGGTGCTGCATTACCTTAGAGGCAAAAGTTGTAATAGAAAAGGCTTGGTGCGGGGAAGATGCCAGCTCATTTATCAGGTTCATGGACTTTATCCTGCAGGTCAAAAAGCATTGTTTTTAACATTTAATAAATACCAACTACCTGCGAGTGGGTTATAGAATTTGAAATTGTTACACAACTTGAAAATTATCATACCCAAAAATAAATATAAATATGGGAACAACATTTGCGTACATAATAAATGCAGCACCCAAAAAACCCAATCTCATGAACATTAAAGTTACATATGCTCCAAAAAAAAAAAAGTAGATGCCACCATAAATGAGCAAAGCAGCAGAAACACACAGGTGGGCCTAAAGAGGAGAACATACATGCCTCAAGGAAACAAAAACAGAGAACAGAACAAAAAGTTTTAGAGCCAATCAAATGAGCAAGACATTCCATTGCACATGCTCACAATGCCCCATACATGTTCCATGACCCTCGGTTACCTCACTTGTTCTTGTGTAGCAGAAACTTGTTGCAAGAACTTCGTTAGGCTTCGCTCATGATCCTTTAAAACCTGTTCAAAGATTGCAAATAAAATTTATAAAGCTGTCAGATAGCCATTATTCAGAGAGTCTCATGGAAGGTCTAGCAACTCATTTAGCTTTGGCCTACAAAACAAAGAAACATACATCCATACATACATACATGTGACATACACACATGTATGTATGTTTGACTTTGTATGCGTGTATGTGTCTATAGATACATACATAGGTATACATATAGATACATACATATGCATATGTATCTATATAGATGTATGTACCTATTCATTATGCAATCCTTACATAATGAAAAACTAACTGATTTCTTGCATGCCATATTGTCCACAAAGCCCAATATCTAGTCCAAATTAGAAAGGGATGTGCAAGAAGGCCACCTGCCAAAGAGCCAAAAAACTCTAGAGAAGCAACACCATGGAAATCTGAGTTGAAGAGATTGTGAAATTTGCGAAAGGAAACTTTTGGTCTATGGACAAGACCAAATAAGATGCATCACTGTTTTCTTTATGCAATGACAAGAAGAGCCTTTCGCAGCAGCTATGTGTCTTTTCAAGAAGTTCTCCAACTAGGAGCACTCCCAACAAGCATCGCCATAAAAACAATCTAGATTTGAGTGGCAATTTACTATGCCATATTTTTTTTAGATTTTGTTTCCACCAATGGGTTGTCTTAGTGAGGAGCCAAATTTTATTACAAGGTGTATAAATAATCAACCTATAGATCAAAGCAGCTGAAACCTAAGGGAAAGAGAATCTAGGATAAGGTCCAAGATCTGTCATATAGAAAATCCAATCCTCTATCCTTTCACCATCTGAAACAGCCGTAAGAGGAGTAAAAGGCTACAAATGTTCCTATAACATGCCCCATAAAGGTCTATAGTGCATACCCACCTACCAAAGGCTTTGAGCTCGAGGAAATGACAGAACATTTCCTCCAGCATCATCAACATCTTGGCAAAGCGGAATGCCTTTTGTAGGAAGAAAGTAAGCTCGCCAAGGGGAATGGAGAGCCAAAGGAATAGGGAATGCACGGCTCCAAAAGATACTTTATTGTCTCAAAGTGTTGCCAATCTCAGGAGGTCTACTCGACCACTAAATATATTGCAAGAAAAGCTTCCAGTCTCTGCAAGGAGATGAGAGACATAAGGGCATCGAGCAATCTTACCCTCCACATTGCTAAATGAAAGTTCCCAGTGAATTAGTTGCGATTTGCCAAATGCATCTGTATTCACATTAAAGCAATCATAAGCGTCCAGGGTTGTTGCTGCGTGAGAAAAGTCAAAAACAAAGTGGGCTTGCGTGCGAAAACATGATAATGGATATTCAAATTGTTAAGCCCTTTCCATTGTGCACGTTCCAGCTCCGCCTACTAATTGTTGGACCCCAGGTTCTTGCCAAAGATAGGAGATTTGCAGCCATATAGCCGCATGGAATATATGGAGATCTTGATGCAATTAAGCCACCAAAGGTACTCTCATGTCCAAAGTGTGTATCTACCGTGAGCTACATGCACACAAGACTAGCTTCGAGGTTTGGGGAAGCTTGGAGCTAGGCAGGCTGATTGGCGAGCTGAGTTAGGAATAGACTAACGCGCAGGCACCCTAGTATGGACGGGTGGGCGCCTAAGTGTGGAATGACCGACCAAGAGCCTATAAAAGAGTGACCAAGGTTAGTCATTAGTTCATATAGAGTCTCGTGTGTCTTTGTGAGAGCTCTATGGTCAGGAGCCTGCATCTAGTGCAGACGTGCACCTGCTTCGTGGCAATCGCCGGCACCAATCTCGAGGCCTACGAGGGTAGCTTCGTGGCGGTATGGGACATCACGAGGTAGAGACTGGTCGGTACGTCCATCTAGTTAGCTCAGCTCGTGGCTCGGTGGGGACACCCAAGACTTGTGGGCTTGCCCACGGCTATCAAGGTTGGGAGATGAGTCAGGCCTACACCCCCTTCACGTTTATTTGGTTTGTTTGCAGGTTTCGAGTCTTGTACCAAGAGCGTTCTACGAGGTGATCCTATGGGGATTTGACAGTGGTATCAGAGCAAACCTTGTGAATGAGCAAGTCGGTAGGTAGAGAAGATGAAGTCTAAGAAAAGATATGAGTTTATGAAGATTGCTGTTTTTTCTGTTTATACTGCTGTTTTTCAAATTCAGCATGTTGCTTTTGCATTGTGGGAACCCGTGATGAAGGTGTGGTCTTGTATGGGTTGTTTGCTTTGAAAAGAAGAAGGCTAGATGTGTTTTTAACTATATGAACAGTTTGAAAATTTTCGACGATTTTGTTTCAAAATCAGATTTCCAAGAGTTTAAAGTTGACCACAAATCGCCGCGCAGATGCAAGCTTTACACAACTCCATCTCTCTGTTGACCACTACCCTATCTACTCTTTTGGGTATGGATACTTTGGCATCTGCTTTAGGCCCCAATATTACTCTGGAACAGTTTGGGGGCGAGCAAAAGCAACGTACCAAAGAGATAGTGGACACTTGGCTACATAAGTGGCAAGTCCATTTTCAATTTCATCCATATGACGATGGCAAAAAGATCCAATTAGCTACAGGATTTCTCTCAGCCAAAGCTTTGCTTTGGTGGAAAGAACTCAATCCTAAACCAACCACCTCGGCACAGTTCGAACTCGTCTTCAAGAAAGAATTCCTCAAGAAAAAGGATGACAATGATATTGTTGCCCGGTTTGCTACTTTAACCATGACCTCGCAAAACCTCACTTATAAGGTCTATCTCCAGAAATTTAGAGACTTGCAGATGAAAGCTATGAAGATGGATTCCACCACTCTTTTGGGTTTCTTCATAGCCGGTTTACCCGACTCGTACCATTTACAGGTTAAAACTAACAAATGTAAAACTTTGGACGAGGCCATTCATTCCACTCATATCTATGATGATACAATGGTCCCTTCCAAGTCTAAACCCGTTACCGAGCAGGGGAACAAGCACAAACGGAAGTTCTCCGCACCGATAGCTAGCACGACAGAAGGAAAGTCTTCGGATCAACCTTCGAAGAATTCAACTTCGACCCCAGCGAAGAAAAAACGTCTCCTTAAGGCTTTGAAGCTCAAGAAGGAGGGACGTTGCTTCATCTGCGAAGAAAAAGGACATATGCGTAACGAGTGCCCAAAGAAAAAGGATGCAAAGACCAACGCAAGACCAAAGCCAAAAGCAGCTAACCAGTTGTCTTTAATAAGTACGTCAGTTACTGTACTTCTCACCCTAGTTCATGTTCTGATTGTCAGTTCAACTCTAAAGTTTTTGGCTTGCATGATCTTCTCGGAGTTTATGGAGAAGTGAATGGCCAACAGAATCCACATTCTTCTAGACCCTGGCAGCTCACACAATTTTGTTAATTACAAACTTGTGCAGAAATTAGATCTTGACACAACACCCAACGATCATACCTATGAGGTACGCCTACCTACGGGTCGGCAAGTATGGGATCGAAAGGTGGAGATGCTACCGATCCGGATTCAGGACTACAAACATACTCTGAAATGCTATATTATGCACCTAGAACATGTAGACTTGTTATTAGGGATTGAGTGGTTTAAGACTCTTCAAGTCCAGACAGATTGGTCTAGTCATATTTTTTCTTTTGAACATAGGAACACCCACTATAGTTTCTCAGGTGATTGTATACATCCCTCTCAGGGACCTCTTGTAAATACAATTGATTTTGGTAATATAATGGATTTTTCTTTCTATGCTGCTTTTCATTGTGTATTGATTCCACTTTCTTCATTTCTCATACCTTCTATGGATGTCAATAAATTAGGTGTATTTGAAAGCAAAGAATTACAGAAGATACTTGATTCGTTTCAAGATGTATTTCCTAAGGAACTGCTATCGGATTTACTTCCTGAAAGGGCAGTAGATCATCGTATTGACCTGATCCCTTGTACTCATCCTGTTAGTATTCCACCTTACAGGATGAGCCAAGCTGAGGAAGATGAGTTGACTAAACAACTCGAAGATTATTTGAGGATGGGCCAGATCCGTCCAAGTAAATCACCTTGGGGTGCACCTGTGTTGCTTAGGAGAAAGAAGGACAACACTTGGAGAATGTGTATAGATTACAAGAGATTGAACAAGCTGACAATTAAGAACCGTTATCCTCTCCCTAGATCAGATGACCTGATTGACCGGGTAGCATGAGCGATATATTTCACGAAGATAGATTTACGTACTGGCTATCACCATATACGTATTCATGAAAGGCATGTCGAAAGAACCGCCTTTCGAACTAGGTATGGCCATTACGAGTTTCTCGTATTACCTTTTGGGTTAACCAATGCTCCAACCACTTTCCAGCAAATGATGAACGATCTTTTTCATGAACATTTGGGGAAATTTATGGTGGTGTTCCTTGATGATATTTTGATATATAGTCGTACTCTTGAGGATCATGTTAGACACCTCATGATTGTCTTATCTATTTTAAGACAGAATTGACTATATGCTAAGTAAATGTGAGTTTTTTATGACAGACATCATTTACTTGGAACACAAGATCACTAGAGATGGATTGAGCATTGACTATGACTAAGTTCAGAAGGTTCTGGACTGGCCTATACCGCGAACAGTGAAACAACTTCGTTCTTTTCTCGGTTTTGTTGTTTTTCTTCGGAAATCTGTGCGGGAGTACTCTCAGCTCACACTACCGATGACCGACTTGTTGAAAGGTCATGGACGTAAGTCAAATCAGCCTATCACTTGGAATAACGATTTGGATATGGCCTTCAAACTTTTGAAAGATAAAGTCAAGGAAGCACCTATCTTAGCATTACCCAATCCTAGTCGGCCTTATGTTCTTGAAACTGATGCCAGTGACTATGCCATCGGGGCTGCTTTATTTCAAGATGGTAGACCTGTTGTTTTTGAAAGTAAAAAGCTAGACGACACTCAATCTCGTTGGCCAACCCTTGAGAAGGAGCTTTATGCTGTGATTCATGCTCTCAAGGTTTGGAGACGTTATTTATATGGCTCCAAGTTTGTGGTATTGACTAATCATCAGTCAATCAAGTATCTGTGTGATGCGGATGATTTGAGAGGAAGGAAAGCTCGTTGGACTGAGTTAATGCAAAATTTTGATTTTGAGATTCGGTATCGAAAAGGATCCATGAATAGTGTTGCAGATGCGCTTAGTCGAATTAGAGAGGTGAATACTTTGTCGTTCACCGAGATTTCTACTGACTTATTTCAGTCATTGAGAGGGCTTTGCAGGACTGATAGTTATTTTCGTCCATTTTGGCAAAAGATCCAGGACAGGAGCTCATTGATTGACCAAGACTCAATGACTGAGAAGTCTACCATTCAAGCTGCAGGAGGCCAGTGAATGATTCGGAATGGTTTACTATTCCGTAATGACAAAATTTGTGTACCACAGATCCCGGACATTAGGTCCAAGATTCTCAGGACTTCAGCATGATGCAGCACGTAATTTTTTGCAAGATATGCAAGAAATGTTACAAGTTGCGAAGGAATCTATTAGAAGTGCTGAAGACCGAGATAGATTTTATTCTAATAGACATCGTTCACCCAGAGAGTTCTCTGAAGGAACGATGGTGTATTTGCGAGTTCCGAAAGATTGTGAGACTTTACGGACAG
>NC_141108.1:25011666-25264542 GCF_041138505.1 Cibotium barometz
ATGATATATATATGTATATGTATATATATATGTATATGTATATGTGTATATGTATATGTATATGTATATGTATATATGTATATGATATATATATGTATATGTATATGTATATGTATATGTATATGTATATATGTATATGTATATGTATATGCATACATACATACATACATACATACATACATATATATATATATATTGTGCGCTTTTGCCGCACAGGTCGTAGCTGGGGACTTGCCGGACACCGTATGCGAGCCACGAATGGCTGCAAGCATACAACCAGGGAAGGAAGCTCAAACAGAATGCAAAGGGTGTGTCACTCACCGCTCAACTGCCGCCTTGAAGGATTCCCGCGTCGCAGCAGTGAAGAAGGAGCCGCCATCGCCGCTCTACCGCCTCTCCGCCGCCGTGCCGCTACACAGTGCTCGATCGCTCTCTCACACACTCTCTCTCTCTCTCTCTCTCTCTCTCTCTCACACACGCAGGAGAGGGAAACCAAAGAGATAAGGCAAGAGCACTCTTGTATTCACAACACATGAGAATGAGGATTTTAGGGTTACATTTGACTCTTGTAGGTGACTTGGCCGTTCACACTTGGACGCCCATACAGGCCGGCCGACCCTAACCCTTATCCTACTGATATTCAAGGTGCGCCTCTCATCGGCGATCACCCAATCCCTTCATCCTTAACATATGGTGCCGACAAGCCCGGCCCATGACTCAGAATATTTAAATTAATGACGTAAAACATAGTACGTCTCAATGTCCGTCATAGGTTAACATATATATACATACATACATACATACATACATACATATATATATATATATATATATATATATATATATATATATATATATACATACACACACACACACACACATGCATGCATGCATGTATGTATGTATGTATATGCATATACACATATAGATATACGTACACACACACACACACACACACACACACACACACACACACACACACATACATACATACATACATACATACATATATATATATATATATATATATATATATATATATATATATATATATATATATATATATAGATAGATATATATATATATATACCTCAAGTACTGAACATATATATACATGCATATGTATATACATGCATATGTATATACATGCATATGTATATACATATGCATGTATATATACATGCATATGTATATACATATATACCTCAAGTACTGAACAAATTGTAAAAAATGCTACAAAACAAGGATAAGAATGTCATAGATTCGGATAGTTGGCAAACCCTAGACCCCAAGAAGGATAAATACTCGAACAGGACGCATTATTGCTGCAAATAGATGAAGCAAAGGCTTTTGATATAGTTCACTAGGATTTCATAGCTACAGAGATGACAAAACTTGGTTTTGGTCCTAAAATGCAACAAATTATTTACTAGCTTTATCAAGACAAAACACCGCGTTGTATATTGAGCAAAGGATTGTCATGTCTTTGGATATTGGGTAAATTGGTTGGGCAGGGTTGCCCTTTGAGTTCTTTACTATATGCAATCGCCACTCATCCTTTGCTTCTATATATGGCATGTAAGTTTAGACGAGATATCCACTTCAAGGAAGGGGATTGGGTCTCTCAGTGCATCATGAAACAAAGATTGAAACAAGTGGTCAAACATTGTCCCAAGCTTTCATTCCATAGTTTTGGCCCTTTTCCAATAGTCAAAAAGTTAAGTGATGTCTCCATGAAGTTAAAGTTGCCTACCAGTTGGACAATGCATGATGTTTTCCATGTTTCTTGGCTAAAACCATATGTTGGTCCATGAAGTTAAAGTTGCCTACCAGTTGGACAATGCATGATGTTTTCCATGTTTCTTGGCTAAAACCATATGTTGGTCCAGAAGTGTTTGATGTTTCAAATGAACAGCAGCCAGACGTGCTAGACAAAGCAGAAAATATTGAGCCCGAGCAGATCCTTCTTCATCGATGGAAGCATGGTTCCGGTCGACAGATACGCCAGTTCTATACGAAATTCCCAGATCGAGGCACCCACGAAGCCGTATGGCTAGACGAGGAGTTCTTCCACGAGTACCCCCAGTTATTGGCGGACTACTTGGAAGCCATGAACCTGCCACCAAGCTAAGCAAGAGGGAATGTCACATGCACTCTGCACTCAGTGCATGGTGACAAATTGGCTCATCATCAGCAGTGCAACAGTTGTACAGTATTAGAACCCCGTAGGATGATATTTGTCGTACGCCGTAACCCCATTGTACATCCTCAATCCAGGATAAGTCACGCACGAGCTACGTAGGTCATTCCTCAACCTTAGCGGGTCAGTCAGTCAGTCAAGTCCCTTAACCCACTTGGAGAGAATCATTCATGCATGTAGAGTCAGTAGAAGCCTTAGGGTTTGCATCAGAAAGCACTCTGCATTCTGCATAATATGCATTCATATGCCTATGCATCATTTAGAACATCCCAGAAGCCTTAGGGAATTTACTAGGATTTATATGGTATTTTTCCCATATTTTATAGTATTTATTTAGCATTTATTGTCATTTATAAATATAAACTTTATTAAATGACCAGCCAACTTGACCAACCTCTAGTCAGCATAAATAGGCTTGCATAGGGCTTAGTTTCTCATTCAGTCTTCAGTGTGCTTGCCTTCAGCACTAGACTAGTCTCATCCAGCCCTTGGAGTGCTTGAGTTTGCTTTAGCCAACCTTGGTTCTCCAACGCATGCAATTCAGCAGTCCCTACAGCCATAAGCGCATCAGATCAGCCCCAAATCAGCATAAACACCTGCGTTTTCTGCATGTGAATCAGCCACATACAGTTCAGTCCCTGGCAGCCTGCGTTTACAGATCTTCAGCCCCTTCAGGTCAGCGTTTCTGTCCAGCAGCAGCCCAATAGCATTGCGTTTCAGTTCAGCATCAGCCAGAAACCTGCCCTACAGCCCTGCGTTTGCAGATTTCCAGCAATCCTTCCATGCATTTTCAGTCCTACAGCAGTTTACATCACTATTCAGTCTTCAGTACATCATCCAGGCATACACCAGCCCTCTGGTGAAGGTAACACAGCATTCATAAGCATTTACAGCATTCTAACATAGCTTAAAATAGTCCATCTCCTTTTCTCAGCCTCACGTGTGCAGCCCTTCCTCATGCCCTTGGGAAGAGTGCATAGGCTCGAGTATCGAGGTGTTTCTACAGCCGTGTACAGTTCAGCCAAGCTTCCGATCCTCCGAGATCTTGCGTTTGGCTTATCTACAGTCCACAGTCATTCTCTCTAAAGAAATAAAGCAAATACTATCTCGTTATCCGGATAGGGGGCCCTTCAGTGGGTAATTCGGGACCCAATCTGGTGTACAGTTCTCATATCTCTTTAAAGTTTGAAGTATTAAAGTGGATTGCTAAACTCACGAAACTCAGGATACAGAAGACGGTGTGAGCATTTGTGTGACAGGATCTTCCAATACAAAGACTTCCACACTTTTGGTCTGTGGACAAGACCAAAGAAGATGCATCACTCTTTCCTTTATGCAAGGGCGAGATGGACATTTCGGTGCAACCATGTGACTTTTTTCAAGAAGTTCTCCAACTGGGAGCACTCCCAACAAGCATCGCCATAAAAACAATCTACATTTGAGTGGCAATTTACCATGCCAAATTTTCTTCGTGTTTTGTTCCCACCAATGAGTTGTCTCAGTAAGAGCAAACTCTTATTAACTCAATCGTCAAACCAAGGCGTAGGAATAATCAACCTGTAGCTTCCCATTGAGCATGCATTGCACAATAATCAGTCTGCCATTTGGATCATATAAGCCATTGCAGTCTGCCATTTGCTTAACCAACACAAAAACACCCAAAAAAGAACCCAAGCCATCATAATATATACAATAACCACCAAAGAAACTTGTCTTGCCAGCAAATTCATGCTGGTTATGTTCTTGAAAAAACATGATGTTAGGATGCATCTTATGTACATATTCCGAAACAAGTCTCCTTTTGTCGAAAGAACACAAACCCTGTACATTATATGATACACATTTTATAGGTGCATTCATCATCATGAAGAGGAGAAAAAAGACAGTTAAGTAACCATCATATCTATATCACCCTGCAAAGCCCAAATGCCGCCTTTCACAACATTAGACCAGAGCATACCAGCATCTATCTCGGCACAAGTAGATGCAAAACCAGAAGATGAAGCACGAGTCTGTGTAGAGGAAGGATCAGACAAATGACAGAGTTGTAATGACATGGCCGTATAATCTTTTTGGCATTAGGGGTTTGCCAGCCGTCTTTATCCAAAGCAGGTCTATGCACATCTATGGTAGCTTTGTCCTTAGAAGACATGTTTTTTTGTTTTTTTTTTGCATTGTGCTTGTTGGAGTGCTAATTGTGACTGCCCAACGCCTTTTCCTCTAGTCTGTATAACAATCATAGGTCCTGTTTGACATATCTTAGATGGAGGGGCATTATCATTAACCAAAGCTGTCGGCAACAAGGAATCAACAAGCGGGTGTAATTTGAGGGTGGGGCAATCATTTGCAGAGTGTCCAAATTTATGACAACGAAAACAAGCTCCTATAAACGCACCCCATTTGAACTCAAAACATTTTTCACCCATATGCACATCATCAACTTCGATACTTATCGATTCAGCGGTTGGTTTATCCATGTCCCACAAAGCGCGGAACTTATTACGATTACCCATGACATTGGGAGGGCATAAAACCGTGCCAAGGCTTTGTCCCAAATATGGAAGAGCATCATGGAAAATCACAAGGAAGCCAACAACTTCCACCCAAACCGGACAACAATGCCACACAAGCGCTTGATAGTCACTAGTAGGGGTCCAAGGTAGCACATGGACCATCTGCTGACCATAGAACAAAGGAGACTTTTGAAATAATTGCTGCTTGAAGTCAAGCTGCTTGAGCACCACTTCGTAAAAACCATGGGCTGCATAGTAAACACTTTCTACATGTAAACTTGCAAGCATTGCGTTCAACCACCACTGTCCAACATCCTCTGCAGAGGACATCCGGCCAAGAAAGAAGAGAATCATAGCCTGTTCGGAGAACTTTTTTTCTTTGGGGAGAATTGCAAATTTTGGCTTCTCCCATTTTAAATCCTGATGCAACACATCATAAAGAAACTGCACCGCAGGATCTGCATGTCTTCGCTTTTAGAATCCGCGACACAAATTTTTCATGCCTTCTTTCATAGTCGAGTACCTGTTGTTGCTGTCTCATGGTGTTGATAGAAAAATCAGCAGCACCCATAACTGAAGGAGAGCACTTGGAGAAGATGCTCACAAGAGAAAGAGATGAAGACGAAGGTCTATGAACAAACACCTCACAGAAAACACAAACATTACAATAAACTCTCACCGATACCACACACAAACGCACACACACAAGGCAGCCAAGAAGCTGAAGGGGAAGCAAAGATGGAAGCTATGAAATAGGAGGCAATAAGTAGCAGCAAGAAAGGAGCAAAGCAACGAGCGTCCTAAAGTATGAGTTCATATGCTTGCCGAAAATGCATGGAGAGCTTAATATTCTGAGTATCCATTATTATTTTCTCGCACACAAGGCCACTCTGCTTCCAACTTTTACTGCACAGCACAACAGCCCTAGACACTTATGATTGCAGCTCTTTGCTTTGATGCGAATACAGATGCATTTAGCAAATGGCAGCTAACTCGCTGGGAAATTTCATTTGGCTACAGGGAGGGCATAATTGCTCGATGCCCTTACGTCTCTCGTCTTTTTGCAGACTAGAAGCTTGTTCTACAACATATTCAGTGGTCAGGTAGACCTTCTGATATTGGCAATACTTTGAGAAAGCTGCATTGAAAAGAATTTGGAAGAGTGGATTGCCCCACAAGCAACAACTGTTTCTATGGAGATGTGTGGTTGGGGTATTCCCCGTGGGAACTCTTTTGTCATGGAGGCATATTGTGACTGCGTCTTGAAAGCGGTGCTCCCATCCTGGAGAGATAGTGCCTTATCTTCTTTGGTATTGCTTACACTCTCGAGGTATCTTGATGACTTGTCCAAACACCTCCACCCTCATTTTCCTAAGAGGCGTTTCAGGCGAATGTTTTGGCTTTTTGGTTGTCTTATCTTCTTTGGTATTGCTTACACTCTCGAGGTATCTTGATGACTTGTCCAAACACCTCCACCCTCATTTTCCTAAGAGGCGTTTCGGGCGAATGTTTTGTCTTCCTCCTCCACTACTAGCTTATACAGACTTCCTTGATTGGATTAGATTTTGGGCATTGTGGACTATCTATCATGGTCAAAATCAGCAGCTTCTCTTCTCTCAACATTCGTTTCAGCTCTTTGCTTACTTCCGGAGAGCCTTTTTTACATCCCTATGAGATTCTCATGAACTCGGAGACCTTTCCCTTCAGCAACTGGAAGTGTTTTCCCATTGTTTCTGAACCAAGTAGAAGCTGCCCCATTGTGGGACAACTATGAATGTACATTGTTTCTTCTAATGAGATAGTGGTTTCACTAAAAAATTAAAATAAAATGTGTGTGTGTGTGCATATATGCATTCATAAATACATACATATGTCTTTTTGGAACGCAACAAGGTTGTTCTAATGGACTAACCATTCCCAAGCTTTTGAGAACCACAGTATTCTTGGGAAGAAATCCTCGTATTTACATATATGCATGTGGATAGAGCTTAAGGAGAACCAAGGTTTCTTTCATTTACAAGCAAACTTGTGATTGTGACATGGACACATTTAATTGATTTCTCTTTTAATTGTACTAAAAATCTAATGGTCTGTTGACTAGTCACAACCTTGTATCCACAAATAGTCATTGATAATGAAAGATACTCATGGAAAAGGGGAGGGAGCAGGTGGAGGGGGGACTCATTCACAATCGCAGCTTGGTTGTGGCTTTGGTGTTGTGGTATTTTATTGTGCTCAAGTATGTGTTTAATTAAGTTAACAGTTAATCGCTCCAAGACACTCTCCTACGTAATCCATCGACGTGTTCCATTTCTTTTTGCATCGAGAGGTAGGTGATGAGAGAAACAAATGTGACCTTGCACATCACCAACCCGAGTTTTCTGAAATGATTGAATTTTCAATGAGAAATTTCCCAAACCTAGTGAAGCAATGTGATCTTCGATGCTGGATTTGGGAAAGGCTTTAATATATGTATATGTGCATGTGTGTGTGTGTGTGTGTGTGTGAAAGAAAGAAAGAAAGAAAGAAAGTTTGCCACAGCCATTGTGGGAACCGAATCCTCATGATTTTCATAGTATATTTAATAAGTGTTCCTTTGCAACAAAGTATCACATAGTTGTGTCCTTATTTTCAAGGGTATCAAAAAATTTCATATGTTAAGGCTAGCCCCAAAACAGTTTTTTGTTACTGAGGATGACATATAACAGAAGAAAGAGAAAAACACACACACACACACTCAGATTAAATTCAAAAACCAATTATTATAAGGAGCTCTTCAGACTACCTTCTTTATGTTTGCATTCATTTGTACAGACTGAGATAGCTCCAGCAATGCCGCCAGCTTCATACTCCTTGCATACTCAAGATTTGCAGCTGTTTCAGATACTTTTGGCTTTGGATCTGTTAGAAATCAGGCATCCAGAGAACACCAAGAAGTTCAATAAAAAATGCATTCAGCAGTACTTGTTCCCTTATCTTCTTTTGCAGCATCGAGAAAAGAGCCCAAAAAGATTCAAAACAGAAAGGATAACATATTCAACTCTCAAAAGATATGTGTGAATGCACTCAACTAGCTTTAAATACAGCTCAATCCTATCCCTAGATTATTGTTTGATCATGCTGTGGGACAAAAACATGGAGTCTTAACCATCTCCAAAATAATAATAATAATAAGGTGTTAAACCAAAAGTGATACGATGCAGTGGGACAAATGAAACAAGTCAAGACCTTTGTCACCAACTAAATCAAAACATATCCTTGAGGCTGTGGTGTGGACAACACTATGGATGGCATAGGTGTACGGCCAATCATGGTTCTTGGATCAAAGTTCAGTGTGTGTGACTAGATCAGGAGATGGATATTGCGCCAGAGACCATAATGTATGGCTAGATGGCTCCATTGTGTATGTGGATTGGAGTTACTACATTAGGAGATGGCCCTTGCACCATAGACCATAATGTACAGCTAGGCCAAGAGAGAGCTTGATCATAACTTGCATTGTGCAATTGAATCAAGGTATGGACATGATTGTGGCTGTCTGGTCCACAGCAACCAAGTCATGAGATCGACTTCCTTTTTTAGAACTGGTACAAAGCACTAGAGGATGGGGATATTGCTTTGATAGATTCCTTTCTATGGTTTATTGTTACGCTTTTTGATGCCTGGTGATAGTATATATATCCCACACACACACACACATAAGAGCATACGTTCATACAAAGGTCTGTGTACTGCGTTTCTATCAGAGCTCCGGAGATGCAGGGCACACTCAGCCATAATGAAGCCTAGCACTAAGGGATCATAACAAATAGAAAGAATTATTACAACAACAAAAAGGTAGTTGATAGGGCATATGCACCACTAAATATAGAAAGAATTAACACAATATCAACTGGCCGCAACTTGGACGAAAACTTCACAATGTGAAATTTGCATGTCCGCTAATACAGCATAAAGATATAATGTTTGGTTTCATGCATATAATAGTGCTTTTTCTTGCATTCTTTAGCTATGAGCCCTTTCTTGTTACAGTAAAAGCATTTAACCTTTTTCTTCTAATTTGAAGAGTTAGAATCCTTACCCTTCTTCTTTACGTTAGCGAAGAAAGCTTGGTCACCAACACTGCGACTCTGCATCCGCATCTCCTCATCCCGAAGTAATGAGTTGAACTCCTCAAATGTGAGGAGTAGGGCTGACACCAACATTCAAAGATGTAACAAAACTATCATACTTAGGCAGCAATACCCTGAGACAATGGCAAGCGAGATCCGGAGAGGGCACACTCATGCCGATTGCAATCATCTGGTCACGGAAATCTTTGATTCTAGTGAGAAACACCTCCACCGTTTCACATTCATTCAGCTTCTCTTGTTGAAGTTGATTTTTGAGATTCTGAATCCTTCAGGGATTTGTGGTCTCATACTGGCTCTACAACAAAGCCCATGCTTCTCCAGCTGTGGAGACATGCTAACCATGGTTAGCACACTATCTTCCACCCCTGATGGCGCACGTGAACATCAACACCAATGACAGTGTCTCGGAGCTCATAGGAAGAAAGCTTGAACTTCCAGAGAGATTAAATGAACCCACCGAGTGTTTTGGCAGTGAAGCAAAGGGTGTATGGGAAGCTGTCTTGGAGGGATTTGTCGTGTAGAATAGAAATGTCTTGTGATAGCTGAGAGTGATAATGAGGGATCGAGGTCGGTTGTGTGGTGGTATAAGTGATCATAATACACTAAGTCCAGGTCATGGTGAAAGTGAATGCAAGTGAAAGTGGATGTGGAGGGGTCTGGACTGTGTCCAACAGGGGGGCAAGATATGGTGAAGGCTAGGTGTGTGTGATCAGCCCTCATGGGTGGTGGTGGGATGGTGATGTCCCGGATATGTCACATAAGAGCAGGAGAATCCATCAAGTAATCCACGGTGCTAGAGCCACCCTTGTGGGGGAAGCAGGTCAGGCTACCTTAGGTGGGCCAAAGGAGCATCCCGTTGTAGATCAACAGCTCGTGCATGGCTTCCACATCCAAGAAACTCTTGCCATTGCTAGTGATGTCACCAGTGTCCTGTCATGACTGCTGTAGCCCTAGTTCCATAGGGTCTATGTCTGCAAGCATAACTGAGTCTGCATGAAAGTCATACATATGCACATGCATCTCGGCTGTCCATGCATTGAAGTCGCCCAACAGGAATATATCTTCCTATTGGGCCGAACTCTACAATATCTGCAAGTAAAGGGGCATATGCCGACTGTGCATCCTGCAGAAAATCCCGTGCATATACAGACGTCTCTGGTGAGAAATAACATACTGCAATGTGTCATATCTGAGAGCCTGGCTGGGCTATTGCATCCACATGAAATGGGCCTCCTCATCCCACCTGGACCACTGTGAGCACTCTGCATAGGTGAGGCCTGAACCGGCACACCACTCCTCCTGACCGCCGCACTCCCCAGTGGTGTGTGTCTGCCCTCTATACGCTGACTCCCATACAGAAATGCAAATTACAACATAACAAGAAAGAAAACAACAACAAAAAAGATGCGGAAAAAGAAAATGGTAAGAAAGCTGAAATCAGCCTACCCAGACTCTGCCCACATTGAAGGTGCAGTGTGCAAAACTTTTGAGATGCAAGGGCTGCACAGGCATTTTAACTTCAAGGGTGTATGGGCTATACAGCCACTTGCCCGAATGGCAGATCATTCCCTACCATACGCTGGGCGGGAGGTGCGTGAAAAGCTGCACACAAGTTTTCCCCAACCTTCTAACCAAACCCAACAAAAAATTACTCGTAGCTTTGCGAGCTGGAACTGACATGTTTCTGCTCCCGAATGCTAATCAGGCAGCATGGAAAATGCTTTTCCTGAAATGATTCAGGCTGTTAAACAGTCAGCCCTTTCTTGACCCTAGAAGGTGTTTCTCCATCAAAAGAGTACCACTTCTGTTGTCTCCCATGACAATGGCTCAGACATGACCACAGGATGCATCCACATCCACAGGACTACTACAAGACTGAAGGCTTCTAGCCTGCAGGGCAAAAGGTGAAAGGATTGCCACAAATGCTCCTGAATGATCACTAATCTTTAAATAAATAACTTCTAAGAAGAATTTTCAATATGAAACAAGCAGAAAACGATCAATGAAAGACAAATACACCGGGAACCTTGAGAAATATTGCTATAAAACAAACACTGGGACTAGGAAAATACAGACGACCTGAGATTTGATGCCATCAAAAAAAGAGTCAGCAGACCTGATGTAATTCTTGCATCAGAAGTGGCAGCTAAAGAGGACTTCTCAGTTCTAGCTTGCTCCTGAACAGCCCGTTCCATTGATGCCTTGGCTAGCCTTTCCGCTTCAGCCCGCTGCAGTGCTGCAGCAGCTGCAGCCTCTGCCTGTCGCTTTTTTTCGGTCTCAGCAGCCAGTTTCGCATCCGCTTTTCTCTTTGCCTATGCAAAACCAAAATCCATGCCAAACATACTTGAATCGGCTCGGGAAAACAAAAAGTAAAGAGATCATTTGTTGAGATCCAAAATAGCTCTTAGGCAGCACATAGCTATGGGTTGCATGTGCCAACAAAAAGGGCTGTACCACATCAAGGCAAAGCAGCACAAGCAATGAGAAGCAGTGAGAACCCCATGAAGTCAAAAAGCATGTAATCCCAAAGATTTGAACAATTAAACAAACTAACAATTAAAATAACACATTCATCAAAAAACCTGGTGAAGTGTGTGGCAGGAAGTCTCCCTCCCTCAATCCGTCCCTTCAACCCCACCTCATTTCTTTTTCTAGTTACTCTCTAGTATGGACTTGTCATAGTGAGGGCCCCATGATTTCAAAAAATACCACCACCCCAAAGAATTGAGCAATTAAACAATTGTTTTTATAAAACAACACAATATAACACAGTTGAATGATTAGTCATATTATAGGAAATTGTCACAACAGAAAATTAGGGCAAATATCAGACCATAAAAGTCATATTATAGGAAATTGTCACAACAGAAAATTAGGGCAAATATCAGACCATAAAAGCTATCTTTGGTTGAGAAACTATCCAATTACTTCACAATTTATACATAGGTATAGAAAATCAACCTCAGCTTCAGCCTTCAATTTTTCTTGGCGTTCTCTTTCTTCTCGAGCCGAAACTTCTCTTCTCCTAGCCTCCGCTTCTCTTCTAATTTTTCGCTCTTCCACTTGAGAGCGTTGCTCATGTTCACGTTGTAGAGCAGACAGATGTGTGTCGCGTTCTTCAGCGCTGCAACTCCACAAATTTTCTAGTAAGGAATTGCACAGATTTTGGACTTCAGAAGACAAGCAGCTAAGAGTGTTTTTCAAAAAATAGCTTGTACCAGATACACAAAGCATTCCTCGTATACTACTTGCTCTTTTTTACTCTAAAATTGCAGTGAAAAAAATGCGCACATTATTCTAAAGTTTGAACTTTCCAAGGGTGTAATCAGCTGCCAATGCTCTCCTTAAATGCATAGAGTAAAGTTCCTGAATCTACCACTGCTAATGTTGAATGTATAAACTGCACCCTCGTGGTCCCCTCCTTGCTAGAAACAGGCTCAGCTTTGTTCCTGTCACCAGGTACTGACAGACCCACGAAGCCCAAGCGACTCTCACCCCCCTCCCCGCCCCCCCCCCCCAAAAGGGCTCCAAGAATATGCATGTAAAGCACCAAAAGGTTTTACCTTGTTCAGAGTGATTGATCAGATGATCGGCCATTTATTTGAAACAGGTCAATGCTTCCTTCAATAATTTTAAAAATACACTTAGCAAGACCATCAATCTCAAAAGTTGCAGACCAAGTACCATCTAGGTCTAGGATCTAGTTAAGTCATGTGCAAGCCCTGCACAGTCATATATAACCCAAGTGCAAGCTGTAATGTATAGGGGTTCCACCCACCTAGTAGGCCCATGCCCAGGATACCATTTAAGTCATTTAAAAATTTTAGAGTCTACCTATGCAAAAAACTTTTTGCATCCAAGGCCACTAGCAGGTAACGCCATGGAAGTTTGATGGAAGCATGAGCAAGGCTATTGGCAGCCTATGGGCACCCACTAGGTGCTGCTTGGCCATCCCCATCTGGATGGAGCCCAAGGCAAACAAGGGAAAAAGCAAATTAATGATTATTTTGTCCTCTTTTTCTTGGTTGGCCAGCTCATGCAGGCCGACCTGCTCATGTAGTTGGTATATATACATGCCTAAAGTCCTATCACTTTCATCTACAAATTCCTCAAGCCCAATGCATGTGCTTAAACCCTAGGCAGCCAAAATAACCATTAAACTATGGGGAAAACCGAATTTCAGGGGAATCATAAGTCACGGCAGATTTAGCCCATTCATTTGTACTCTCTCCAGAGGGTCATGCCCCAGATCTGGACAAAATCATTGCCATTCTTCACCTTCCTCTTAAATACTTCCATGGCTTAAGGGTGGTGGTCACCTTCAAGGATCACCTTCAAGGATATGCCAGTATTGGATTCTAGAAACCCTTTGATATCATGCGGTGGCTTGGCTTCGGAGGGAGGGCCCTTTAGTTAGTTCAGCTCAGCTCAGGATCACCAACTTCTTCCAGCCTCAGTTGTATGAGCAATTCCAATAGATCCCTCGGCAAGTGCCCTCTCCTGCTCAAGAGGCTCAGCTTGAGTGCTCAGGTTATCTCTTCTATATGCTTAGCCAAAATGTTGTATGCCCAAAAATCGTCCTTTCTCAAGCAGAGAAAGATACCTTTTCTTTGATACTAATGTCATAGGCGGGCATGTGAATACGGAAAACCAATGGCCCAAATCATAGCATGCATTCAACATCCATCACAACAAGAGCATGAATCAATAGATCTGTCATAGGCATCATAAACATATACATCCTAAACAAAGATTCAGGATAGAGTGCATTATGATCATTCTTGTATACTTTATAGCATGCTCCCATGTTTGTTGGGTGCATTTACCTAGCACTTAGTTTAAGTTACTAGGTTTCCAGTTTTAGTTTTCCATGATGATGATATTCCATGGATACTTGTAAGTAATCATCCTTTGTCTCATAGGCCCATTGGGCCTTTTGCAAGATCTAAATATAATTTTCTTTCTTTTCTGTCACATGCACATCTTAAGCCTGCATTAGCAGTTAATCTCACGCATCATCAGTAGTATCATCATCCTCATCACTAGTTTCAGCAGCATGTAGAGCATAACCTCAGCATGAAAAGCATAACATCAGCATGTAGAGCATTCTAGTCATGGGCAAGGCAGTCGGCCAGCAGTATAGAGCACAAAGATCAAATGCGCATTATATAGTCCAGTCAGCAGCTTGTCCATTTGGCCGACGGTAGTATGCACTGCCCGACCAGCAGCAGTCTCAACTATAAAAACGCAGGCATATCATTCATACCAGGCAGCTCTCTCTCATCGTGGTGGTCTTCAGCCCAAGATACTAGGAGGTGTGGAGTTCAGCATTCAGCAGTTCAAGCATTCAGGAATTAGCATCCAGCAGTCATCCATGAATAGTGATCATCATCATAGATCTTACAGATCTCAATTGTAACCATTGCATTTAATATAGCTGCATTGCATTTGCATTGAAACTATTTCTTATTCCTTAAGTACATCTAAAGTGCAGTTTAGTTAAGGCTAAGGTTGTGTTACAACGGTCATTTAATCCTCCCATGTCACATTGGTATCAGAGCTTCACAAGGTAACCAACCTTAGGTCATGTTCATTCCTTAAGTCATTCGATAAGCCAACATATCAGTCACTTCCCCTCAATTAAATCCAGTTCTCAAGATCTTGCAGGCCGTCCTTAGGGTTTTCCCCTTCTGCATGCATCATTAACCGATCCATTTGCATTCTTGCATAGCATATAGGGTTGCACATGGCTTGCATCAGTATCGCAGTCATCCTAGCAATCCAGTATAGTCAGTCTAACCATCTTGCATCTACAAGACATACAAGATTTACCCATGGGTTTTCTAGGGAAGAATGACATCCATCATCAAAGGAGAGAGTGGAGTTGTGGGCTTCAACTGGCATCAGAAGGGGGTTCTCTACCACATAAGAAGATGGAAGTGGCTCCAACATCGCCTAAAGAGGTACAGAGTTCAATGAACGACATTGATGGTGTCTGAAAGGATTCCACAAGCAGGTCAGGGGTATCTCAAGTCTTCCAAGCAGTGTAGTCAGCATTTGATAGGCAGTTCCCCAATGGTGTAGACTTTCGTTTAAAGATCCATCTGTACTCCAACGTTAATCTCAATCCCTGCAGAAGAAGAACTGGGTCAGAGGTTTCACTGGAGGAAGATCAGCAGAAGGAGTCAAAGTGTTGCCGGGTCAGAAGGAGTCAAATTGTTGCCGGGTGTATCACCCAGCAACAATCTCAACACAAGAGAATGTCACATGCACACCCCTTAAGGGTGCACAGTGACAGGCTGGCATCATCTTAAGCCTGCATTAGCAGTTAATCTCACGCATCATCAGTAGCATCATCAGCCTCATTACCAATTTCAGCAGATAACATCAGCATGAAAAGCATAACCTCAGCATGTAGAGCATTCTCGTCATGGGCAAGGCAGTCGGCCAGCAGTAAAGAGCACAAAGATCGAATGCGCATTATATAGTCCACTCGGCAGCTTGTCCATCGGCCAACAGCAGTATGCACTGCCCGACCAGCTATAAAAACGCAGGCATATCATTCATATCAGGCAGCTCTATCTCATCGTGGTCGTCTTCAGCCCAAGATACCAGGAGATGTGGAGTTCAACATTCAGCAGTTCAAGCACGGGGATTCCCGAGGTAGCCGACTACCCCCCGAGGGGGATGGGCGGACACTATGCACACGACTTGGATACTCACATGAGGGACCCTCCCCCCTTCCTCAAAGCTTGGAGGGCCGGGAAAGCCATGACAAAGAAGAGAGCTCTCATCATACAGTTTCGGGATGTGGAGGCCGCACCATCTTCATGAGGAAGAGGGTCATACTACGAGGCTTAGAGGGAGCTCCTATTTTCTTGGATGATGATCTCACGAGGATGCAGCTAGAGCATAGGAGAGCTTGCATGCCACCAGTTTTACACGCGAGGAGAGAAGGCAAGAAGGCCTTCTATCGAGATGGTCGGGTCATCATTGATGGCCGGGCCATGGATTAGCGGTCTGGGGCCTATGGGACACAGACCAAGCCACTGACAGAGATACACATGGCAGTATGGAACTGTAATGGTTCACTATGGGTGCAACCTGGACGATTGGAGCATGTTATGGTGGGGAGAGACATCATACTTCTGATAGAGACACATCAGAGCCCAGAGAGAGAGCTACCTCGAGTAGAGGGATTCCAGTGGGAGTCAGCATACACGAGGACCACACGCCAGGGTACCTCGAGAGAGTCGGGGGGAGTAGCAGTTCTATTCAGACGGAAGCTACAGGGGAGCCCTATGTTACTTTCCTCCATCAGGATCCTCCTATGTCATTACAGAGGACCTGCCACAGGAGGAGGAGACAGGAGCCTCGCCATACACTTGTCTGTCAGAGGAGATTATGTAATATTCTACACTAGGGGAGGTATTTCTTACGGGTGACTTCAATGCCCACACACAGAGCAGACACTGTGAGGTGTGACTATGATGACATGGAGATCCTCCACCCTGTGGATCCACAGGAGATAGGGGCTAGTCGGGCATCAGAGGACGCTGGACCAGACACAGGACATTATGGGGACCACTTACTAGAGTTGGGAGCCAGCATCATCTCGTTATTTATAAAGGGATGCTACAGTGGCCGGGAGCAGGAGGGCTGACATGCTTCCCACATGGGGGTCATACACGGACCGGAGGCACGGTGGTAGACTACATTAGGGAGTCTTTGGAGGGATCACAGCTCGTTACCTCATTCTCCATCCCACCTCGTCCTATTGGGGCAGATCATACATACTTGGCATTTTCACTAGCCAGATCACCGATATCACCAGCCCCCCCACATACCGATATCACCATACCCCACACTACCATCTACTTCACACATGACATGGCAGACATATACACTGGTAGAGTAGAGGATGGGCTCCTACTCATGGATCCCCTGGCACCTATGGATACCATTACAGCCCAGCTGGCATCACTCCTACACACGGCTGCATTACAGAGCTTCCCACATCGTGTCCACTCAGGAGAGCCTGCAAGATCTGGGACTATGCCCCAGAACAGATGGTATGATGACGAGTGCAGAGCCCTATACTCACGGCTCCGCATACAGAGAGCCTTGGGAGCCATCACAAAGCAGGAGTCGAGGAGAGAGATGAGGAGACTTACTCGCCGCAAAAGGCAGGCCTTCGCAGAGATACAGGACCTAGAGATCTTCCATTTCTTCATGAGTAGAGATAGCCCTATCTCATGGCGGCATTTCAGAGAGCCCCGGACACCAACACCCATTGCAGACCCTGGATATGCTCGATCCGAGCAACTACAAGACGGTTATGGTTGGCCACGTGTTGGCCAAACTCTATGGTGCGGTGTTGGAGCAAGAGCTTAGCTTATATGCTGAGCGAGCAGGTTTACGCTCATCAGGGCAGGCAGGCTTCAGGAGAGCTTTCTCTACCACTGACCATGTATTCACTTTGAGATGTATGATTGATCAGGCCACAGTGAGGAAGAGAAAGCTCTATTGCTGCTTTGTGGATTTCCACAAGGCATTTGACACACTACCACGAGAGAGGCTCTTTCAGCGCCTGCAGTCTCTTGGCATACCAGCAAATATGACATAAGGCATCTATGCATTATATGAGCAGGATTTTGGGCGAGTCAGATGCCCAAGAGGTATGTCCGAGACTATTGCTAGCACCATTGGTGTGAAGCAAGGATGCCCACTTTCCCCCACCCTATTTGGGTTATACATTGATGAGGTGGCTGACTTCATTACACGGGGAGACTGAGATGGAGTTGATCTAGCAGGTACCTCACTACATATTATGCTTTATGCTGATGATATTGTATTAGTGTCTGAGTCTCCAGGAGGTCTACAGCAACATCTACATACACTCGATGATTTCTACACACAAAGGGGTCTTACGGTGAACCTTGGGAAAACCAAGGTTATGGTCTTTCATACATCGAGACAGGGCAGGAGTCAGCTGACATTCACTCTCGCAGGACGCCAGGTGGAGGTGGTGACATCATACGTGTACCTAGGGGATACCTTCTCTGCACCAGCCACGCGCTTCACCATGGGTTCACCAGCCAGAGCTAGATTGACACAGGGATATGCAGCATTGGCTATGCTAGAGAGAGAGTGCCACCAGGCGCATTTTCAGGAGCCCTAGACGAAGGGGTGGCTATTTGACACATTAGTCACACAGGCACTGATGTATGGAGCAGCGGTATGGGCGCCAGGCCTTGCTACCCATTGGTGAACACAGATAGAGAGACCACAGGTCCTCATAATGGCACGCATGATACGCAGCAAACCGTCAGTACCTCATGACATTATCCGAGCAGAGTTTGTTGCGCCTCCTATGATGGTAGAGGCCATATTCCAAACTATATGCCTGCTAGACAGATTCAGAGAGATGCCACAGGACAGATTGTCATACAGATCTTTTGAGGCATCTAGACAGCTGGCTGAGGCAAGAGAAAAAGGTTCATGGTATGCACAGGTCACACATTGGTGCACCACATATCCGTCTCTCATAGTGAGAGGAACAGAGTATTGAGACAGGACCTATGGCAGCTCTATACACGAGAGACATGGATATCGCCTACACAGCCTCTTCCACCGAAGATGCTGTACTACAAAGATCACTTCATGAGTATCACTGATGATGGATTTATATAGAGGCCTAGATACATGGAGGGCTTTTTACCACACAGCTCTCGAGTAGCTATTGGTCAGCTTAGAGTCTCATCACATCGATTGACTAGCACGGCATGGGAGACGTCCAGTCAGAGTACTCACCATGGAGGACATTGAGGATATCCGCCATCGACCGATGAGAGACATCTTTGGATAGTGATGTCTATGATGCTTACCTTTGTTGCTTGAGTTTTCCTCCCAGATGTTATCCATTAGGAGCTCCTAGTACCTTACTTTTCCTCATAGTTGTTTCAGTTTCAGTTAGTTGTTTAGTTGTTTTTAGCTTTTCTTACACAGACATTGTACCAGATCCACCAATTGTTGTAACCTTTTTGGTCTCATAGGTCATTTTGGCCTTCTGAAGACGTTAATATATCATTTCATTTCTCTCTCTCTCTCTCTCTCTCTCTCTCTCTCTCTCTCTCTCTCTCTCTCTCTCCACATTATGCTATATGCTGATGACATCATTCTAGTGTCTGAGTCACAGGAGGGACTACAGCTACATCTACAAGCTTTAGATGATTTCTGTACACAGAGAGGGCTAGAACTGAACCCTTGGAAAACCAAGGTTATGATATTCCATACGTCGGGGTAGATTCGACGACAGGTGATCTTCACTCTTGCAGGAGGCCAGGTTGTGGTGGTGGACTCATATGTATACCTGGGGATTACATTTGCTAGTACAGCAAGGCGCTTCTCTATGGCACTAGCAACCAGAAACAGATTGACACGAGGATATGCTGCCCTGGCCATGCTTGAGTGACATTGCCACCAGGCACACTTTCAGGAGCCCCGCACGAAGGGGTGGCTATTCGACACTCTGGTCACGTCCGCACTGATGTCCGCAGCGGCAGTATGGGCACCCAGACTCTCGGTCTCCTCTTGGACACAGATCAAGAGACCCCAGGTTTTGATGCTCTCACGGATGATTCGCAGCAAATCATCTGTACCACATGACATTGTCACAGGAGTGTTTGCTGCACCACCCATGCTAGTAGAGCCTCTCTTCCAGGTGGTCTGCTTTATTCATCGAGTGCAAGCCATGGCTCCGGACAGATTGTCACATAGAGCTTTTGAGGCATCCAAACATTTAGCTGAGGCTGGTGACACAGGATCATGGTATGCACACATGATACAGCTATTGACCTAGCGTGGTTGGGGCATAGATCACTTACCACCTCTTTAGTATGATCTTAATGCTCCACATATGCAGCTCACACACAGTGAGAGGAAAAAAGTTATGCGACAGGACTTATTGCAGCGCTATATGAGGCGGACATGGAACACACCCCACCAGCCCCTGCCTACGAAGATGCTATACTACAGAGATTGTTTTATGAGCATCTCAGACGATGGATTTATTCAGCGGCCCGGATATATGGATGTGTACATGCCTCACAATGCCCGAGTGGCAAATGGCCAGCTCAGAGTGTCATCACACTAGCTTGGGATTGAGGCAGGTAGGGCAGCACGGATCCCCAGAGCAGAGAGGATATGCAGACTATGCCAGGAGGAGGTTGAGAGTGAGGAGCATTATGTATGCAGATGCAGAGCATATAGTGACATTAGAGAGAGATACACCACCATCTTCAATGGACATCCCTCACTCCGCCACATCATGGAATCCGCATACCAGCGTAGATTTGGCCAGTTCTTGCTAGAGACACAGCTTCATAGAGAGACACTGCTACGGACTCATACCACACGGAGAGGTGGGCGACAGCTCTAGCTCACTGATTTCTTCTAGAGATCTATCGGAGTGCCTACCCTACCCTGACACAGGAGGGGTTACACTTCAGTGCTGCGGACCTCCGAGCCAGACGGAGACCGAGAGCACCAGGCTATCAGACTCCCAATCAGAGGGAGATTACAAAGATACGAGCTCGATATCAGCACCATATCCAGGAGCGGCTAGCTCACTTACACTCACACCCGGAGATCATGCTCCAAGGGATTTTGGCCTCGCCATCACCTACGTATCGCATATTACACCCCCATTATGGTACTGGTTGGAGCTAGACAGATTTGCATTGCATTCTTGTATACCCTACGCATATAGGTTGCATACTGAGCCTTTAGCAGTAGTGCTCCATCCATCACCCCCCCCACTAGCTCAGTACTTTCATAGTTTATTTCATGTTTATTGTCCTTCTTTCCTAGACATCTAGAGGACATTGACAGTTGTACATTGATTTGTCTCATAGGTCGAGTTCGGCCTCTAGTAGACGTTAATACAGCTTTCTTTCTTTCTTTCTTTCTCTTTGTGGCCAGCACTAGAGTCAGCTATGCAGTTATATCGCAAGAGGGAGAGGGAGGTATGGAACAAGCTAGACTGCCCTCCTCCTCGTCCACATGGCCACCACCTTACCAATACATGCATGGTATTCGGAGGTAGTTGAGTGGTTTCCTGCATATGCCATACAGATGGACCATCTTCCCCCATTTTAGTAAAGCCTAGATTCCCCCTACCTCAACCTCTCACAACATGAGATCAACAAGAAAATTCGATTAGATCTACTCGGACTACACGTACATCAAATAGGGGTGTCGCCAAGAGAGATTGGTAAGAAGTGTGAGTTCTACAGAGATAACTTCCTGAGACTCTGAGGATAGATTCATGGAGATCCCGTTATATATACAAATACATATGTCACATTCTATTTGTATCGCGATTGACCAGCTCAAGGTATCCTGCAACCGCCTCATAGAAGAGACCGGAAGAGTCGAGAATATCCCACAAGAGGAGAGTATATGCAAAGCATGCACCACGCGAGCGGTAGAGGATGAGGCCCATGATGTGTTTAGTTGACGGGGGAGATTCCTCTCCCTTTTCTGAGAGGGATTCGGGCCACTCACTTGGGTGATACAGTATAAGGATCAAAGATGTTTGGACATGTACTTGATGGAGCTCATACAACAGAGGGATGTAGCATTGAGGCAACATGCTAAGAGACAGGCCCAACCCCAAAACAGAGGGATGTAGCATTGAGGCAACATGCTAAGAGACAGGCCCAACCCCAACACGACACCTCCCAAAGAGCCATCACAGATTTCTGTGTGATATACACATCCATAGTAGTGTCCACCACTCATACTAGTCTCTCCTCCAACTTCAAAGCCGACCACCCATACCCACACTTCGGCGAGTTCTTAGCAAGAGAGCCCGATCCATTCTACAAACCAAATGTTGTCGCCCCAAAGCATCAAGACCCTCCACCACACAGAGGCAAATCCGGGAGGTTCTTCGCCAACATGGCATGCTCCCATCACATAGACCTGACCCTCTTTTTTCCCTAAGATTGGTACATTTCCTTTTCAATTCTTACATGGCTTAGTATAGTCATGGTACCACACCCTTGGGGTCTTTTGTAGATGTTAATATAACTTTCTTTCTTTCTCTCTCTCTTTTGTTCTTACCATAATCAGCAATTAAATGTAGCTCTTTATATGGTACTGATTTGTGGGCGTAGGCTAATAATGGGCCAAGATAATTTTTCCCTCGTTAGGAGGTTTTTCTCCTCGAGCGTATATACGTACTCTTATGAGCCTATGTAAGTGACCTTATCATGTCCCTTTACTTGTAATTTACTCATTCTTATCAATCTACTTTTGGGTGTTGTGCTTCCATCTCTCTCTCTCTCCCTACTTGCTGCATCTATGTGTGGGTTGCTAAATTGATCTCCACTCCAACAATTGGTATCGGAACTGGTTCTCTTATCTTCTTCTCCTCAAGTTGCTCTTTTGATTGTCTCAGATTGAGCTATCCTATTAGGTGGAGAAGGTATACCCTATAGTGTGATTTTAACTACGTTAACAAAGTTTTTGCACGTTTCTGAGCATTTCAAACACGTTTCGGGACTGATTCGCATGCTGTAAGGTTTCCACAGGCATCTCGGGGAGTGTCAGTTCAAATTGTTTTTGTTTGATTCTAGGTTTCCTCTACAGCAATACTAGCCTTTGATGTGTAGAGAGGGCCATCCTCATCTTCAACATCGCATCTTCAAGCTCATCTTCAACAACATTGTCAACATTATCATCGATTTTTGCATTCTTGCTAAGTATCATTTCCACACTCTATACTCTACAATTTTTCATACACTTTGCAAGTTTCCTTTGTCATCAGTGATATAATGGTAGCAATATCAATAGCATTTAATGGGCATTGACAATACCAGCAAGTAGTTGGGATATTTGCATTCGGTGAGAGATTAGTTATTTGCAAGCTGAATGGTAGGCAGTGATGTATTTGGGATGCTTTCCACTAAGGATAAGCTTAACGGGACTAACTACCCGTTGTGGTCCTATATGATACGCAATGTATTGGTCCGTTGTACAATCTGGTACAGCCACATTCTAGTGCTCAACAAGGTGCTGAAATTCGTTGCAAATCAGCCTGCTTTGGAGATTCAGCCCATTTTACAGCCCACAGATCAGGCCTTAGATGACACTATTGTCAATGATGCATTGAATGAGAAACTAACATCCATTCAAGCGTCCAAAAGAGTGCAAGATGGTTGTTGGATATACTCCAAGATGGCAAGATCCTAGGTCCTCTCTCCCAACAGGGCACGTGCAAGTTCTCATTATGCATCTCAATGCCACCACTTTCAATGACAAGGAACCTGTTTCCTTTCAACTTTCAGGAAGATGATCAATGGATGCATGCCATGCAAGATGAGTACAACTCAATTCTCAAGAATGACACTTGGTAGTTGGCTGATTTGCCTCATGGCAAGAAAGCCTTGGTACAAAGTGGGTTTACAAGCACAAGCGTAAGGCAAATGATACAGAGTTGACCGCTATAAGGCGAGGCCTGTTGCTAAGGGTTATGCTCAGCTATGACACACCTAGGAGTATGCAGGTCATAGCTGGACATAAGATAGCAACCGACAAGCAGAGTCGGATAGCACAGAGAATACGTGGCAATGATGACGTGGTGGCGATGACATGGCACTGATGACGTGATAGTCAGGTACAAGCGGCCTACAACAGCACTACTAGCTAGGAGCATTGGTGCACACACACACACACACATACATATATATATATATATATAGATATATATGTGTGTGTGTGTGTGTGTGTGGATAGCCAAATCATCATTCATCTTCTTTCCTCAACGTTGTACTTCACAAAGTGTTTCTCTATAGGCGAAGTGCTAGCCGCGAGTGAATAGTAGGTCACAGGCTATGATTTGACGTCTTCATTCTCAGCCACATCTTGTACTCGAATTTCAATTGTATTACTTCTTCTTATACATAATACGAAGCAATCGTTTAGGACTCATGTGCTCTGAATGTGTGATTCTGCCCCTCCCTTCTTTCTATCCCTGGAAAACCCTGGCACATAGGCGCAAGTGTTCTAGAGTTGGTATCAGAGCCTAGGGAACCTGTAAATTTCTTTTCATTTCTGGCACCCCTGT
Source organism: Cibotium barometz (assembly GCF_041138505.1). Taxonomy (NCBI): domain Eukaryota; kingdom Viridiplantae; phylum Streptophyta; class Polypodiopsida; order Cyatheales; family Cibotiaceae; genus Cibotium; species Cibotium barometz. Next base: position 25,035,646 of record NC_141108.1, read on the forward strand.
GCATTCGGGGTTGGGAAAAGTGTATTTTGGTTCTCTTCACTACCCCACCAAACCCTTACCTTGTCGCACAAGGCTGAAATCCCTCACCCGGTCCTTGATCACTACATATTTGTCATGGATTCACAACTCACTAATTTGCTTCTCAACATGAAGGCATCCATGGACGCGCAGGCAGCTAATATGGAGGCTATATCTGATAGAATGCACAATGGAAGATGGAAAGTGGAAACACAAGAGAGTGAGTGAGAGAGAGAGAGATGGAGAGGAAACACAGGTGTATACCTGTTCTCAATATCACCAACCAAGAATACAAGTCCCGACTCCCGAGCAAAAGGGGAATAAGGCCCAGAGTCACACGGGGACGCGGGGACGGGCCGTAGGGACGCGGGACGCGGGGACGCGGAGACGGGGACGGCCGGGGACGCGTGGGACGTGCGGGGGACGCCGTGCAACATGGGGACGCCTGCAGGCGTCCCGGGGACGCGTTCCCGAAACGGGGGACGGGAAGGGGACGCGGTGAGGGGACGTCTCCAACGGCCAGAAACGGGCAGAAAAACGGTCAGAAACGGGCGGAAACGGGCAGAATTCCAGCTATAAAAAAAGGCACAGTCTCTATTGCACCCACACTCATTTCTCAAGCCTCATTGCTCAAGCTTCCAAATCCATCTCTCTCCAAGTTGTGCCAAGTTCCAACTTCCAAGCCATCTCTCTCTCTCTCTCTCTCTCTCTCTCTCTCTCTCCAAGCCATCTCTCTCTCTCTCTCCAACTTCCAAGCCATCTCTCTCTCTCTCTCTCTCTCTCTCTCTCTCTCTCTTGCACCCTTCTTCCCTCTCTCTCACACTATTCATCATTCATGGCATCTCAAGGTGAAGGCGCCGCCGCCACATCTTCCGTTGCGGGCTCTTCACGAAGGAGGCCGGCGGTGCACACATGGTCATGGTGGGATGAGGTCCACTACGCTAGTCGTGGAGTGGGCGGTGGTTCAAGGGCATGGAATTGCAAGCTTTGTTCCTACAAGAGAAGTGGCGGCGCCAACAAAGTGCGAGCTCACTTTTTGCACGAGGCCGGTCATCAAGTGCAATTTTGCGCACGTGTTACTCCTGAGAAGCGAGCGGAGCTTCTTGAGAAGCTCAAGGTTTATGAGGTGGCCGAGGCGGCAAAGAGAGGGCGACATGTTGCCGTTGATCCTCATGATGTGGTGAGAGCACGAGAGCAACCGACGCGAATGGAGGTGGAGAGGAACCCAAATCTTGCTTCAAGCTCTCAACCATTCAAGTCCACTCCATCCACATCGGGTGCCTCCATTCCCATCCGCCGTCAATCCACTCTTAACGAGAATTGGAACCCAAAATTGAAGGATGAGGTGGATAGGTCGGTGGCTAGGTTCTTCTACCACGACCACATTGCGTTTCAAGCGGCACGGTGAGAGTCGAGACTCAATTCTCTTCACTCTTTTTTTTTTTAATGTCTCATGCTTCAAAGCATTTACATGGTTTTCCTTACTTGAAATAGGTCTCCTTACTTCCGTGAGATGGCCACAAAGATCGGGGAATATGGCCCCTCTTATGTGCCACCTTCATCGGAAAAGATTCGCACCACTTTGCTTGATAGGGAGAAGTTGGCCGTTGAGCAGGCGGCGGCGGATACAAAGGCAACATGGGAGACTAACGGAGTCTCTCTCATTGTAGACGGATGGAGTGACACGCGCAAGCGCTCCATCCATGGAGTGGTGGCCTACTCAAGGGGCAAAGTGTACTTCATCGAGTCACATGATGCGAGTGGCACTGGGAAGGCCGTGGATGTGCTTGCCGCGGAATGGGCGTCCACGATCGAGGTCATTGGGCCGGAGCTTGTGGTCGGCATGGTGGCGGATGGAGAGGCGTCAAATAGGGCAGCCGGGAGCATTATTGAGTCAATGTATCCATCCATCACAGTTTCTTTTTGCATGGCCCATTGTCTCAACAACCTCCTCAAAGACATAGGTGCCTTGCCATGGATTGCACCCACCATTGAGGAGGCTAACCAGCTTGTATCCTTTGTCCTCAACCACCAAAGGCTGCGACATGAGTTCTCTAAAAGGAGCACTCTTTCCCTCCTCAAGTATTCTGAGACAAGGTTTGCATACAACTTCCTCATGCTAGGCCGCTTGTCTACATGTGGCGGAGCCCTAAGAGGGCTTTTCCTTAGTGATGAATTTTCAGCCATGCCGCAGTCAAAATCGGCAACAGGGAGAACATGCCGAGATCGCGCCGATGATGCCGCTTGGTGGGAGAAGGTGAAGACACTTGATGCCTTGGTCAAGCCTATTGTTCACCTTCTACGAGTCATTGACGGCCGTGAACCATGTATCGGCAAGGTCTATGAGGCCATGGATCGCATGATCGAGTCACTCCAGCAGCTTGTGCCAGACAGGGCCGAGTTTGAGGAGATCCACTCATTATGTGAGTCCAGGTGGAACTCCTACTACTCCCCTCTTCATGCGGCTGCCTTTGTGGTTGATCCAGAGTTCCAGGGCAGAAAGCAAGAGGCCGACAAGGAAGTAAGCAGGGGATGGCGGATCATTTTGGAGCGCTTAGAGCCCGACCCTACCATCAGGCGGAAGATCAGAGACCAGCTATCTCAGTACAGGACGCGGCAGGGATCTTTTGGATGTTTAGATGCACAGCTTGACCGCCTCAAGATTGGGTCTCCTCTTTGGTGGGAGGATTACGGATCAGATGGGCCGGAGTTGCAGCGCTTGGCTATTCGCATCCTTAGCCAGGCTGTGAGCTCTAGTTGCTTGGAGCAACTTTGGAGCGTTTACAGTCACATTGCCTCTAAGAAGAGGAACCGCCTTGAAGTGCAAAGGGCAAGTGATTTGGTTTTTGTGAGCGCTAACTTGCGCATGCTATGTGCGACAGCAACAGGGAAGGCGGATCCCTTCACCGAATGGGAGATGGCACAGCAGGATCCTGCAGCTCAGGAGCATCTTGAGGAGGTAGAGGAGGAGCCACAGCCTGAGGGGGAGGAGGAGGCGTCAAATGGCATCGACGACTTCGACTTCCAAGCCTCCCGTCAGGCTAGCACTTCAGGAGCTTGAGGCTTGACTCTTGAGCCTTGAGCCATCTCACCTTTTTTGTGCCCACTGCCAATGGCCATGATCTATTGTGATCTATCTAGTATCCCTATTTTGTACCCACTCTTTTTTGTAACCCTCACTGCCCATGAGGCATGTACTTATCTCTTTGTATCTATCAGACTATCAATCACATAATCAGTGTGCCATCGATGTTTTATTAGCGCATTTTGCTCAAAATGACTCTTGTTTTTTTGTCTATTCGGTGTAAAATTTTGTTCAAAGTGTGTCTCTATATGTATGTCATGCATACAACTCCTAAATTGCTTTTAAAAAAGAGGTTTTTTTTTGCCGTTCCCGACCCCGTCCCCGGGACGGCACTTCCCCGTCCCCGTCCCCGTCCCCGTCCCCGTCCCCCGTCCCCGTCCCCCGTCCCCGTGTGACTCTGATAAGGCCTCGTATGTGAGGGACTGAAGCAAACAATGCAATGCAATGAATATGAGGGGAGACAAGCCCGGCTATATATATGCCCATGTAGAGGCAGCCGATCAGCCCTCCACAACGAGGATAAATGCCCAAGACTCCATAAAATGGGAAAAAAAGGTGGGAAATGACGTGAGGGGTGACCAGCCCCTCTAGCTAACATGGTCAACCCTAAAGGCTAAAAATAGGACACCACAAAGGAAGCCAGCAACAAGGGGATGATGTCTAACAATATCTTCCCATCTTGACAAGATGGAGTCGGCACCTGGAGCACCTAGTATTCCGGATCTAGAATCTACAAGGGCTGGAGCTTCGAAGCAAGTTTTGGACGATTCTGAGGAGGAAGTGGCCAAACTTTTAGGAGGGTTTTTCACTCCTAAGCTTCGCTTCTAGTCCGACAATCATCATTCTACACTTGCGCGTAGACGGCAAGAGAGACGCCATTTGTGTCACCGATGGTCTACTTCACGGAGTCCCCCTCCACCGGAATCTCCAGACAGTTCCCCTCGCCTTCAGCGGCTCGATGTCACGAAACTACCGGTTTGCCGAGTTTTTTCAACTCCATTTGGTACATACAGCTTTGATGGGTGCCGCTCTCTTGTGGTGGGAAGACCACCTTAGGCGCCACTCCGTGACTTGCTGGGACGACTGTCACAAGGCGGTCTTGAAGCAGTTTATTCCGGTCGATTACCAACGTGAATTTAAGAAACAGTGGGAGCGCTTTATGTAGAAACATGGCCAATCAATAACGGACTATCGCACTCGTTTCTAGAAGCTTTTCATCATGCTCCCAAGGGGTGTCCGACGGTCGGAGCAAGTTGAGCGATCTGTGGATGGTTTGAAACAATCTTTGCACGCAGACGTTCGTGCACATCGTCCCCGTGATCTTTGAGATGCAGTTTGTCTTGCTACAACCCCCGTGATGCGGAAGAGTTCCAAGTCTGAGACTTAACAATAAGGGCTACATAAAGGCAAAGACAAGGGTAGCCAGTCCAAGGCCAAGGATGATAAGAACAAGGCAAGTGGGGAAGCCTCGGTGGCTCGACTCAGCCCTAAAGAGCATCGCGCCAAGATGGCTACTAGACAGTGCTTTTATTGTGACTCCACCAAGAATATTCAAAAGGACTGTCCGAAGAACACAAGGAAGCAGAATGGTAAGTAAGAACAAGGAGAAGTCCAAGGAGAAGGCCAGTTCGTCTGCCACAGCCATATTTATGACACCAGCACCATCTACCCCCCCTCATGCTCCCACTAGTACCACAACTGCTCTTCACTTGACTCAGTCTATGAGGATCTCAACGGTCCTCAATGTTGGGTTTCATAGTCCGTCGAGTGTCCGCCCTTTATGTGTGTGTATGTGTAGCTCCGTCAAGCCTATAAAAAGGGCTCTTGTACTTTCATTTCAATTCAATCAAAGAAGTACTCATGCCAATCAATCTTGCACTTTTAACTCTCACACACTCGCTTTGAGTCGCTATCACACTCTGCACAGTCTCCGACTCTTGGACACCATGTGAGCTCCAAGACTCCAACATGGTATCAGAGCCAGGTTCCCACCCTAGGGTTCCTGTCACATGCTGCCTGTACTGATGGTGTAAACAAATTTACCTACCCCTTTGCTCCACACCGAAACCACCTGTGAGCTCTGCCAATCACACGCAGCGGCCTCGCACCTTATGCGCATTGTTTATCTATGCGTGCCATTTTGTGCTATTCACCTGCAACTCCATCAATGCATTAATGAAACTCGCGGTGCCCAGGGGACTAGGGCCTTTGACACACTTGTTGATACCATCAATGCATATTAAAACATTTAAACATGGCCACAGCCTTAACACATATCCATCATCACTTTGCATAAAACATAAAAGCTGGACAAATTATCCACAAATGCTTAAAATGGAGCTTGCCGGCCTCGCACCTTATGCGCATTGTTTATCTATGCGTGCCATTTTGTGCTATTCACCTGCAACTCCATCAATGCATTAATGAAACTCGCGGTGCCCGGGGGACTAGGGCCTTTGACACACTTGTTGATACCATCAATGCATATTAAAACATTTAAACATGGCCACAGCCTTAACACATATCCATCATCACTTTGCATAAAACATAAAAGCTGGACAAATTATCCACAAATGCTTCAAATGGAGCTTGCACATGTGACACCACATGGAGGCCGGAATGGGCTGAAAACAAACCCCAACCCCCCCACCCCCCCGAGGAATATCATGTACAAGCTTTGAGGGCCTTACTCTCCCCACGGGAGATGCCGGATTATCCATATACAAATGCCATAACACAACCCAACACAAGGCAGTTGGTACAACAAGTACAATGGCTAGAAATCATAATAAATGATTAAATACCCTTGCCTTCAGTATTTCTTCGCGATGGAAGCCTCCAAAACAGTCCCCAACAGTCGGTATTTTTCATGGGCAGCCTTCAAGAGAGAGAGAAAGAGAGTAGCCATCATTCGGGTAGCCTGTAACGGTGGTAGAGGCTTGTGTGCAGCAAGAGAGCCTACTTTAATGAAGAGAGAGGGCTCCAATTTATAGATTTGGGCCTCCCATGAGCTAAAATGGCAAAAGAAGGCTATAACGACAAGTGGAGAGCCACACAATAGCTGAAGTGACAAATGTGAGGCCACTTGTCTCACTTTGATCCACTTTCTAACGAGTGTGAGGCCACTTGTCTCACTTTGGTCCACTTTCTTGCCACATGTCCAAATCTAAGACATGGGTCCTTCCATAAACTCTCTCTAAAAATATCCCGACTAGTAGACATTCGGTCATAGGCACTCTAGCAACTCTTGGTATCTACTCAATTCCAGATGTAATGACACGAATTGAATTTCCATCGGAGTCGGGCCAAAAATAGTAACCCACCTAGATTTAGGATTGTGATCCTTTGTATTCCAGGATAATCTCCCATTCCCAAAGCTTGTACTTTCCAAAAATTTACACGACGTGGAGTCCACCTGGCACCAGACCCCTTTCATACTGGGAAATGTCCAGGCTGGTGACATTAAGCCACCTCTGCGAGCACCCATGCTCTCCTGGTCGTCAGTCTCCCGCCTTCCGCATCATCTATAGCCTCTAGTGATCTCGTTTGCTGATGTCCAAATCTTTCAGCGGTGCTCCCACCACTAACACCATCTCCCACCTGTGCAGATTTGTGCCATCTTATCTACTGTCGTACTGCTCTACGTCAACGCTGCACAACCGCTACGTCAGCCATGCTCTGCACAGCCGCCATGTCAGCCCGCCTGCTACAGCACACAGTTCAGCTCAGTGCCTACGATCAAGCCCATCACCATCAACCTCATTCGGCATTCTGCCTATAACCTTCGGAGTTCGACATTTGGGTTGCAGCTTCCGACCTGCGGATGCCACATCAGCTTTCGACCTACATATTCTACATCAACTTCCGACCTGTTGATGGCACATCAGCTTACAGAATCAGCTATCGGAGTCAACTGCCGGAGAGAGCACTTTAAATCGGTCCTCTAAACCAGCTGTTGGAGTCAGTCATCGGAGTCAACAATCTCAATCGGCCGTCTGAATCAGTCTGGAAAACTTCATAATGTCGCATAAAGGGGGAGGTACAGGGACTCTCCATGGGTGGCATATTTAGAAGTAGAGGATGCAAAGTAGCACACTGCAAGGTAGATGTTCCGGGCCCTCTTTGTCTGGATCCTCACCCACAAAAACCGTGCAACCTCATCCCGCCCGACCACCTGTATCACATGTTGAAGCTCCTCCCTGTATAGTAAAGCCACCCCTCCTGACGCCCGAGTACCCCCTACTGAGAGAGAGAGAGAGAGAGAGAGAGATGAAATGAAATGAAATGATATATTAACGTCTTCAGAAGGCCAAAATGACCTATGAGACCAAAAAGGTTACAACAATTGGTGGATCTGATACAATGTCTCTGTAAGAAAAGCTAAAAACAACTAAACAACTAACTAAAACTGAAACAGCTATGAGGAAAAGTACGGTACTAGGAGCTCCTAATGGATAACATCTGGGGGGAAAACTCCAGCAACAAAGGTAAGCATCATACACATCACTATCCAAAGATGTCTCTCATAGGTCGATGGCGGATATCCTCAATGTCCTCCATGGTGAGTACTCTGACCGGACGTCTCCCATGCCGTGCTAGTATGGTCCTGATCCTCTGTTGTAGTCTCCACCGGTGTCGAGATGGGCCTCTCATCTTGGGGTGCATGGACCACCCCAGCTCTATAGCCCGATCAATCAATGTACCTCTACTGCGGCCATACTCTGGGGCTAGCTGCAATGCCTGCTGGCCTGACTGCTCAATCTCTGGTCGAAAGAAGTCTGTAATCTGCCTCTGTAGGTGTCTCTCCCTCTGTGATCCCCTCCCTCTCAAGAGACCCTCTCTATGTCTACGAAGCTCCAGCAAGTATAATCCGAGGCATCTCTGATCCTGGTATCTCATGACTCTAGAAAGTGGTCCGAAACCCTCTCTAAACAGGTAGCGAAAACGGCCTCGTATCTCATAATATACTGGACAGTGATATATGTAATGTAACTCTGTCTCTGGCTCCATCTGGCACAGCTGACAAATCCTGGCCTCAGCTGGTACTCCTCTAAATCTGCCAATCTCAATCTCTAGCTGGTGTGAGGATGTGCGCATTTGACCAATAGCACACCGTACCCCATGCGAAAGATGAGTATCCATGTAGCAGGGTCTAATCACAAACCCATCCTGCGTGAGCTGGAGAAGATGATCTCTATAGAAAGCCATCTTCGTACCAAGCTCGTGTGTCGGCTGCATCCATGTCCTCCTAGTGTCCAGCTGAATCAAGTCCTGCCTGATAAGTCTGGTAATCTTTGCCCGTGTGAGAGAGAGGGAGGGTGCATCCAGGGAGTACTGAAATGGAGGTAGCTTGTCCATACTAAAGCCATGCAGCTGGAACCAAGCTGTCATCTGTGCATACCAACATGATCCGTCTCCCTGTGATGCCAACTGTCGTGAAGACTCCAGGGCTAAGCGAGCATATCTGTCTCTAGGGAGAGCCCAAGTGCTATGTATAAAGGAGACTGATCGAGTGAGTGCCTCTACTACCAATGGGGGGGCAGCCATCTCTGCACCGATAATATCATGTGGTATGGAGGCCTTGGCCCTAATCATCCGGCAAATCCATACATCTCCATCCATCAGTGCTACCAGCTCGGCTGTGGTGATCCACTGAGGGTCCCCATATCTCCACTCCATACAGCATGGCTGAAGTGACCAAAGTGTCAAAGAGCCAGAGCTTTGTTCGAGGTTCCTGAAACTGAACCTACGAACACATCCTCTCTAGTCTCCCCAATGCTACATAAGCTCTGGTCAATCTGGTCTCCGCCGCTCTCCTCAAGGAAAATACTGGGCCACTAAAAACCACACCAAGGTAAGTATATGCATCTGTATACTCCACTGTCTCCTGACCATATGTAAAGGTGGGTACTGACCTCCTAACCCACTATGCTGTGGTGTTAAACACCATCACCTTGGTTTTACCAAGGTTAACAGACAATCACTGTCCTGTGCAAACGTGTGCAATGCATCCAAATGACGCTGCATCCCCTCTGGAGAATCTGAGATCAGCACAATATCATCAGCATACAATAACAGCGGAATCCATGTCCCTGCTAGCTGTGCTCCTCTATCACCCTCCCGCTCTACATAGTCTGAAACCTCATCCACGTACATCCCAAATAACGTGGGAGAAAGGGGGCAGCCCTGTTTCACCCCAATAGTGGAGTGAACCATCTCAGATATACCCTGAGTAGTACGTACCTGCCCCACAATTGTCCTGTATAAAGCCATGATTCCCCAAATCAGCTCTGTGGGCACTCCCATCTCCTCTAGTCTACGCATCAGTCTGGCTCTTGGTACTGTGTCAAAAGCTTTGCGGAAATCCACAAAGCAACAATAAATCCTCCTGCCATATAATCTGCCCTCCTCAATAATAGCTCCGAGTGTCAAGATATGGTCAAGGGTGGAGAAACCTCTCCTGAACCCTGCCTGCCCTGATGCACGTATGCCCTCTCTCTCTGCCCATCTACTCAACTCCTGCTCAAGAATAGATGCATATAATCTAGCCAATGTGTGACCAATCATGATGGTACGATAATCAAGAGAGAGAGAGAGAGAGAGAAAAAAAAAGAAAGATTTATTAACGTCTTTCAAAAGACCGAACTCGGCCTACCTCTCCTCTCGGGGGATCCGTGCTGCTCTGCCCGTCTCGATCTCCAATCGATGTGATGAAACTCTAAGCTGACCAATAGCCACTCGGGAGCCATGTGGTAAAAAGCCCTCCATGTATCTAGGCCTCTCTATAAATCCATCATCAGTGATACTCATGAAGTGATCTCTGTAGTATAGCATCTTTGGTGGAAGAGGCTGTGTAGGCGATATCCATGTCTGTCGTGTACAGAGCTGCCATAGGTCCTGTCTCAATACTCTGTTCCTCTCACTATGAGAGAGACGGATATGTGGTGCATCCCTGTCATACTGCAATGGTGGTAGATGATCCATGTCTAGGCCATGCTGTGAGAACCGATGTGTGACCTGTGCATACCATGATCCTCTGTCTCCTGCCTCTGCCAGCTGTCTAGATGCCTCAAAAGCTCTGTATGACAATCTGTCCTGTGGCATCTCTCTGAATCTGTCTAGCAGGCATATAGTCTAGAATATGGCCTCTACCATCATAGGAGGCGCAGCAAACTCCGCTCGGATAATGTCATGAGGTACTGACGGTTCGCTGCGTATCATGCGTGCCATCATGAGGGCCTGTGGTCTCTCTATCTATGTCCACCAATGGGTAGCAAGGCCTGGCGCCCATACCGCTGCTCCATACATCAGTGCCGGTGTGACTAATGTGTCAAATAGCCACCCCTTCGTCCGGGACTCCTGAAAATGCGCCTGGTGGCACTGTCTCTCTAGCATAGCCAATGCTACATATCCCCGTGTCAATCTAGCTCTGGTTGCTGAACCCATGGTGAAGCGCGTGGCTGCTGCAGAGAAGGTAACCCCTAGGTACACGTATGATGTCACCACCTCCACCTAGCGTCCTGCGAGAGTGAATGTCAGCTGACTCCTGTCCTGTCTCGATGTATAAAAGACCATAACCTTGGTTTTCCCAAGGTTCACAGTAAGACCCCTCTGTGTGCAAAAATCATCGGGTGCATGTAGATGCTGCTGTAGACCTCCTGGAGACTCAGACACTAATACAATATCATCAGCATAAAGTATAATATGTACTGAGGTACCTGCTAGATCAACTCCATCTCCACCTCCCCGTGTAATGAAGTCAGCCACCTCATCAATGTATAACCCAAATAGCGTGGGGGAAAGTGGGCATCCTTGCTTCACACCAATGGTGCTAGCAATAGTCTCCGACATACCTCCTCGGCATCTGACTCGCACAAAACCTATTCATATAATGCATAGATGCCCCATGTCATATCTGCTGGTATGCCAAGAGACTGCAGGTGCTGAAAGAGCCTCTCTCGTGGTACTGTGTCAAATGCCTTGCGGAAATCCACAAAGCAGCAATAGAGCTTTCACTTCCTCACTCTGGCCTGATCAATCATACATCTCAAAGTGAATACATGGTCAGTGGTAGAGAAAGCTCTCCTAAAGCCTGCCTGCCCTAATGAGCGTAAACCTGCTCGCTCAGCATATAAGCTAAGCTCTTGCTCCGACACTGCACCATAGAGTTTGGCCAACACGTGGCCAACCATAACCGTCTTGTAGTTGCTCGGATCGAGCATATCCCCTGTTTTGTGGATCGGCACAATGGTGTGCATCATCCACTCCGTAGGCAAACCCTCTGCTAGTGCCCTGTTAAACAAGTGTGCAAGAAAAGGAGCCAAAGAATCTACTGCATATATGAGATGCTCACCCTGTAGGCCCATATGGTCGGCGGCCCGTCCATGCTGTAGGCGGCGGATAGCTTCCTTTACCATCGAGTGGGTAAAGAAGCTACTCATTCACTCCACTAGGGAGTGGGTCTTTTGTGTAGGACTGTTTTGGGTGATTACACCTTTTCCGGAAGGCAGCCCATGCCTGTAGATTTAGAGTACCTTTTTGTACCATATGAATATACTGAATTTCCAGCTATCTCCCTCTCTCTACTCTCCCTTCTGTCTGCATTTTTGCATCAGCATGTTCTAAGTGGTGTTTAGGGCTGAAAGAAGACTCTCAGAGCTTCCGCGTGTTACATGTAGCCTTTGGCTATTTGATTTTTAAGTAATGTAGGATCTTTTCTCCAAGAAAAAAAAAGTCGGGCCCATCTCATACTTCATTAAAAGGCCAACGCTGAAGCACTAATGCATGATCTCCCGTACAAATTATCATAAAAGGCTACTCCAAATAGTAGCATGGCATAACACACTGCAGTTTCTTACAATATAATATGGGAAAACCTATCTTCATCCTTCATTCTAAAATCAAAAGAACTTACATTGAGCGCTCATATTGTTTGTCTATGCGTCGAGCCAGCTCACGCTTTGATTCCTCCTCTTTGTCGACCTGCTCAAAGATAGCAGCTGACCTTATGCTCTCCTCTTCAATCGCTATTTCCAGTACAAAACGCCTTTGCCTGACTTCTTCCTGGTTATACAAGAAAATCATTGCATAAATTGAAGTACCTTACTTCCTTAGCACATCACACATAGTCACAGGGGACGGAGGGGACGGACCCTTGGAACGGGGGGGACGCCGTCCCGGGAACACTGTGGGACGGGGACGGATGGACGTCCCCAGCTGGGCATCCCTCACAAGGGACAGCATTCTGGGGACGGATCCAAGAGGGACGGTTGTGGGGGACGGTTCCGGGGTTACTATTTGGGCAATGGTCCATTTTTGACCCTTTTTTTTGGCCGTTTGGGAGGGGCTTTTCATGGGCCTTTAGCCTTGGCCCATAGGCCTTGAGCCTTTGAGGCTTTGGGCCTTGGCCTCTCTCTTGCCTCCCTCCCTATAAGAAGACACAGTGCACACACACACACTCCCTCTCACACTTCAAGCTTTAGCTTCACACACACACACTCTCTCTCCCTGAAGCGGCAAGCCTCAAGGGCCAAGGTCTCAAGTTTCAAGCTCTCACACAAGCAAGCTGTAGCCTCTCAAGATGCACTCTCCCTCACACACACTCTCTCTCAAGCTTCACACACACACACACACACACACACCCATCCTCACACTCAAGTTCTCCCTCAACTTTCAAGGCTCAAGCCTCACTCACTCTCTCTCTCTCTCTCTCTCTCAAGCTATCAAGTGACAAGGAGGCATCCATCATCCATGGCATACTCCTCGTGGCAGTGGCTCTTCAAGTTCCAACTACCCGTAGAAGGACGACGGGATGCACATGGTGGGATGAGGTCAATCACACCCCATCCCCTCATGGAGGTGGTGCACAGCCATGGACATGCAAGCTTCGCCCGTATAGCCGAGTGGGTGGTACTGACAAAGTAATTTTTAAGTGCCGTTCCTACCCCCGTCCCCGTTCCCTACATATGGCCGTCCCCCGTCCCGTCCCCGTCCCCCGTCCCTTGTGACTATGACATCACACAAGGCACCACACAACATCATTGCATAAATTTACGTACCTTACTTCCTTAGCACATTACACAAGGCACCACAAAATAAAGATGCAAGAAAATCAAAACCTGAACTTTCTGGAGTCTTTCACGTTCCAGTTCAAACATCAGTCCTTCAGATATCTCAGTTCTAGGAAGAAGCCAGGGATCTTTGTCGTTCACAGCTAAATGGGAAACTCCTGAGGTAGAGCTGCACTTGAGACATAAAATAGGAAACCTTTGCTTTAATTTGTATAGATGCAAAAATTTTCTTCAAAACTGTCAACCTTTCACACTTTTACAAGGGTTTAAAGCAGGACTTTAGCGAAGTTAGTGAAGTCAAGTCTTTGCATAACTCCTCTACAATAACTATTAGATGAGGCAGATAGTCCTTAAACACTTTTACAAAGGTTCAAAGCAGGACTGGAGGTAGGTTAGTGAAGTCAGGTCTTTGCACGACTACTCTACCAAGTGCTATCAGATGCAGGCAGACAGCCTTTAAATGCATAAAATTCTGGAACCACCACTCTGTCCTAATTATAAGGGAATAAATTGGTCTTACGATCATTGGCAGAAAAAAATGTTGATAAGAACATGGCAGACCATGACAAAGGCTACCATCTTAAACAAACTATTTTAGCCCTATCTACTTGAGGATCGCCTTGGGACAGCAAATATACTGTACAAAAGCCACAATGTCTCAATCAAAGGACCAAATACCGGACAAAAGCAACAATGTCTCAATCAAAGAATCCTAGAATTATCTAGTGGAGGATCTCCTTGAAACACCAAGAATATTGTACAAAACCCAACACACAATGTCAAAACTCTGGAGTCCTCTATATCAGAGAAGTTCCTTACACAATGCAGATTTTTACTCTTTTTAAGGCTGCCTGTAGTACCCTAATACTGTATACATGAATATCTTCTTGGGACAGTAAAAAATACAGTACCCTAATACTGTATACATGAATATCTTCTTGGGACAGTAAAAATACAGTACCCTAATACTGTATACATGAATATCTTCTTGGGACAGTAAAAATACAGTACCCTAATACTGTATACATGAATATCTTCTTGGGACAGTAAAAATACAGTACAATACCCTCTACACGGTCAAACCTCTATACCGAAAGATGCTTCTTATACAATCTAGGTTTAACTCTTTCCCTTCCTCCTAAAAAGCTGATTGATCTCTGAACTACATACACAATTGTGTTGGTCTGAACACATGCCAAGTAGTCTACTGCCTTGCAGCAGGAGCAAATATAGGGGATGTGGTCAGGCATACACAATTGTGTTGATTGGAACACATGCCAAGTAGTCTACTGCCTGTTGGGTATTTCAGAGTCTTTTGTGTTCAGTATGTCCACCATGTATACCTGTCAATATGTGTGTAACCCTCTATATGTGTTTGTATAGGTGTGAACACCCCATGTATGTGTAAGTGTGCCTAATGTGTGGGAAGACCCTCTTATGGCCATGTATGTCCCCATATGTGAGTGATTTGTGTGAGTCAAAAGATAAGGTTTGCAACCTAGAAACGCATGTACTTCAAATTATATCAATCAATCAATCATATTGAGTCGTGCAATCATTGTCTTACTCTAGCTTTGTTCTCTCTCTCTCTCTCTCTCTCTCTCTCTCTCTCTCTCTCTCTCATGAGGATATCCCGCATGAGACTGGCAAAGACTACGGATATCCCACATGAGGAGAGGACATGCACAGTACGCATCACAGGAGCAGTAGAGGATGAGGCCCATTATATGCTCAGTTGCACGGCTTACTATGAGATACGGGGGAGATTCCATTGGCTCTTCCGAGAGGGATTCAGACCACTCACCTAGGTGATAAAGTTTGAGGATCAGAGGTGCTTGGGCATGTACTTGATGGAGCTCAAACAACACAAGGATGTAGTGTTGAGGCAGCATGCTGAGAGACAGCCCCGGCTCCGACAGGACACCTCACAAAGAGCCATCTCAGATTTCTTTGTGGTACATACATCCACATCGGAATCTACTGCCCACAACAGTTCCTCTACTACCACATCAGAGCCCACCACCCGTACCCACGCTCCAGCTCCACGCCCCAGAGGAGTTCTTAGTGAGAGAGCTCGATCCATTCTGCGAGCCAGACATCCTCGACCCAAAGCATCACGACCCTCCACCACACAGACGGATTCGTGAGGTTCTCCGCTGACATGTCATGCTCCCAAGGGCCTGACATTCACTCCACCATCAGATCGGTTCTGGCCGAGGCGGGTATCGACATTAGCTGATCTTTCAGTTTTCCATGGCTCAGTATATGAAACCAAAGACCTGTATCCGATAAACCAAAGACATGTATCCCATAAACCAATGTCCTGTTTCCTCGAAACCAATGTCCTGTTTCCATGAGAAACCCACAGATATACCATCCAATCACGGTGCCAACAACCAAGGTTGTTTTCCATAGCAATACCCTGTGCTTTTTCCATATCCCAGAGAGAGAAAGATAGAAGACGTGTCAAGCAACCCCTGAATACACATAAGTTCAAGACGAAGAAGAACAACACATCTCTTCCATGAACATCATCCCGTGTATGTGTAGCTTGATCTTCTGTATCTAAGTCTCTTCAACAGGGCCTGCAATCCATGATGAGAGAGAGAGAGAGAGAGAGAGACAGAAAAAGCCAATCTCTAGCCTCCTTCAAAAGAATCTAGCAGCCTTCCAACACCATTGAGACTACCAAGAGACACCGTGTAGCCCAGTACGGCATGGCTTGCTTCCTCAAGTCTAACAATCGCACACGCTGCACTCCACCTGTGTTGCAGGAGTACAGCCGGCTGCCAAGAAGCCAGGCGTGCTTGGTATGGGACCTCACCGTTAGAAGATGCCGCTTCCCTCACCTCCGCCAAGGCCGACGCTGAGCCTGAACCTGGAGAGCCACTGGAATCCTCGCTCATCTCCTCTTGAGAGAGAGAGAGAGAGAGAGAGAGAGAGAGACCTTCAAGCTTCGAGCTATGGCGTGGCTGAGTGTTGTGTGGTGGCTGTATGGGCGTGCTGTGCGCTCATGGCTGCTCACAGGTTCTGCGCCTGTTCGCTGCTGTACGGTCGCCTCTGTTGGCTGCTCCGAGACAAGAGGGATACCCAATTCGCCGCCATAGCCACGGCCAAAAACCAAGAGTTCACGCCAAGCCCCCCGTCCTGCCCTCCACGAGTTGTCACCCTCTTTTTAACGATAAGGAGGCGCCTCTAAAACAGCCAGCTTTTCTCCAAAAAGCAAAAGCTAGAAACAATAGCAAAAGCACATCCTTCCAAATAATATTATTTTAAATCATCTGGGGTTCTAAAACCTTATAAACTTTAAAATCCTTTTGTCCCCTTCACACTTGGGCTGGCCACACATGGGTTTCCTTTTCAATCCAAACTGATGTCATTCACACTATCCATCCCGTGCCCGTGCCCACCTGCTTTCTGTCCAGAGAAAAACACAGGGTCGTAACATACCCCCCTCTTGAAAAATAGCAAGCGTCCTCGATTGCACTTAATAACACAGTAAGGCATCGTATGAGCAAAGATTCCCCATATGACAAAAGTAATGCCCCTCCAATGCATCTTGGTGATGAAACAATCATCCTGGACAATAAGGCCACACTGTCACGTCAAAGTGACAAACAACTCTTGCTTGTTTCTTCCGAACCTGCAGCAAAAAGTCTAAAACCAAGTGAAAACACGTAACCTGTGTTAGCCAAAACAAAATCATGCATCATTCTACATATGACAAACATATGCATGACACATATGCATTCGCAAACAATATGCTCCTCAAGATGCTCTACCTACTCAAAATAACAGTCTCAAGGCTGCTTGCAAGCCTTACACCCAGGGACATCCCGCAGAACCCACGATTGATGGTACAACATGAGCATATGAAAGCACTTAATGCATCTAAACTATACATCCACGAAGTACTTCCCACATATGTCTCATGGCTATCCCGTAGGAGTCACACCCAATGGTGCATCCATGAACATAATAAAGTACTTGATGTATCATACCAATATGCATGCATCACACGACACAATCCAGAGTATTACCCAATGGTACCAGGATCCAATGGCACCAAAATACAATAATACCTCAAAAAAGTGTATGCATACATGCACAAATAGAGTTCGATCCATATATCCATGAACCAAACCAACTCTAGGACTGCTCGCAAGACTTATGCCCTTCATAGAGTCTCGAAGTGTTAGCTCAGGTTGCCGCAAACTTTGAGCTCAACCAAACCATGCCATTCCAAAGGAGACCAACTCCACAAATAGCATCATCTCAATATCCAATTAACCAGTCCTATAATCAAGAACAACCAGAACCATATGACAAAGATCAATGTCCCAATCTTCCTCAGTCATACTTTAGTTCCAAAGGCAAAAACCATCCATAGTTGCAGTTACAGTTCATGGTGCGGCCGACTGTGAATCATACCCAACTTTACCATCTCATGTGACTAGTACACAATATCATAGAAGTCCCATAAGCAGATGTACTGTCAGCTATCAGTACCTTTGGGTGAATACAAAGATGTCTGGTAAGGCCAAAAGGTATCACCAAAAACTCATACAATCCAAAAGCTGTCCTAAATTCGGTCTTATTGACATACCACACGAATCTGGTGATAACCACTCTTTAAATCAATACGGCTAAAACAAGCCGAACCATCAAGTTTATCCAAGATATCATCTATGCGCGGAGTCAAGAGCAGATTCTTGATAGTGAGCTTGTTTAGAGCTTGATAATCCACGCACATACGGAATGAGCCATCTTTCTTTTGCACAAGAAGCATGGGAGAGCAAAAAGGTGAGGAGCTTCGCTGAACCAAACCCTTCTCCAAAAGCTCATTAACCTGTTTCATGATTTCCTCTTATTGTGCGGCACTCACACGGTATGCAGGTTTGTTAGGTGGGGAACTACCTGGCATAAGATCTATGCGATGATCCTAGGGCCTCTCGAGGTAGTTCTCCTAGCAATGCATCAGCAAAACAGTCTCTATATGCATTAAGAAAATTCAACCTATCTTGAGTCAATACATCCACATTCACTTTACTTTGTTCAATCTTATCACAAACAAAACCAAGTACACGGAGAGACTCTTTTTCATTGCCTTATTAATTTGGATGTGTGATACAACTCGGATGGAATCCCCTTCTTTGCTTGCATCAATGACATTCATGCGGCCTTTATGCATAAAAGTGATCTTGTTCGTTTTGAACTCTTTGCAGGGCTCAAGCCTATGATGCCAAGGCTTACCAAGCAATACATCACATCCATGAAGAGGAGTAATCAAGAAGTGCTCATGATCCCAATAACCCTGTATATGTATGTGCAACTTCCCAATACGAGGAGTAACCTGCACCTCTTTGCAACCTCTGCCTCAATTTGGGATCCCATGTCCCCAATCTCTATGCCCAAGGCGACTGCCGTCTATGTAGAGATGAAGTTATCTGTTGCACAATCATCAAACATAAACAAGGTGATTTGCCCCCAAGCTTTGCATACCACCCTCTCTTTGCCATCATGCTCAGTGCTACCTTGCACATCGGGAACGGCATGCACATTGACCTTAGATTGCTTATCCTCTTGCTTTTGCTTACAGGTTGCCTAAACATGTACTCTTTACTACCACAAGAAAAGCATTTCCCCTCTTTTGCATATTGCTCCCTTTGCTCGGGAGTCAAGCCAAACTTGTTCTTCTTTGGCCCATTGTCACGTGCACACCCATCAGGTGTACCAGTGACATGGCATATCATAGCATCCATAAGCATTCAGCACGACATTCAAGCATTAATCCAAAGCATAAGCATCAGTGTTTGGGGCTTGTACAGCACCAACAGCAGTTACCAGGCATATAGGAGCATTTAGTGCATACATCTCATCAGGTCGGGGCTGTTATGATCAGCCGACAACATTTATAGGCATTTTCTAAGCATTTATTGGTCGTGATGATCTGGCCGACAGCAGTTAGCAGCCCAACCAGTCACCAGCATCAGATCTGCATATAAAAGGCAAAGCACCTAATTCAGTCGGATATCTCCCTCATCTCATCATCGCTTGGTGGTCTTCACCCCAAGACCCTAAGAGGGTGAGGAGTTCAGCATCCAGAATACAGTATTCAGCATATTCGGCAGTCAGCCCAAGACCCTAAGAGGGTGAGGAGCGAAACTTCCTTTTCTTCTCACCTTCGGAGAGATGCATAAAGGAAGTAACCTCAAGCATGACCTTCCAGAACTTCTTCACATATTGTTGCACACTCTCATTGTCTTTCTGCTCAAGTCTATCCCACTTTTGCGTAAGAGTTCGCTCCGCATTTGGAGGCAAAAACTGGGCATAAAACCTGTCCTTGAACTCTTTCCAAGTGCAAATGGGATCTTTGGTGGTATTTTCAAAGATCCACCAATGTGCAGCTGTCCCCTTCAAGAACATGCTTGCATGGCGGACTTTAGACTTCTAAGTGAAGTCCTCATCACTAAAAGCAATGTCAAAATGTACCACAAATGCTAGCACTTTAGATGCATCATATTCCCCATGAAAGGCATCAATGACTCATGTTCTTCCCTCTTTTTCTACATAGGCTTCATGAGCAACCAAAGGTGTTTCACAAGGCATGGTGGCATATGCTCTATCAATCTATGGCCCAAATGCATGTGACCTCCCTGAATGATGCAATGTCTCACCACGAGACAACTCAATGGGCAAAGTTTTTCGGCTTGCATGCCGACCACTCTCACCATGAAATACATGCTCTGAATCCACTATGCCATCATGCCTTCCACTGGCTCCAACATACACATATATGTTTCCCATAGTCACAAGGGACGGAGGGGACGGACCCTTGGAACGGGGGATCCCGGGAACACTATGGGACGGGGACGGACGGGCGTCCCCAGCTAGGCGTCCCTCACAAGGGATGGCGTTCCGGGGACGGATCCAGGAGGGGACGGTTGTGGGGAACGGATGCATGGGAATTCCGCAGGTTACTGTTTGGGCAATGGTCACATTTTTTACCTTTTTTTGGCCGTTTGGGAGGGGCTTTTCATGGGCCTTTAGCCTTGGCCCATAGCCCTTGAGCCTTTGAGGCTTTCAGCCTTGGCCTCTCTCTTGCCTCCCTCCTTAGAAGAGCACACACACACACACACACACACACTCCCTCTCACACTTCAAGCTTTAGCTTCACACACACACACACACTCTCCCTCAAGCGGCAAGCCTCAAGGGCCAAGGTCTCAAGTTTCAAGCTCTCACACAAGCAACCACCCACCCCCACCCCCACCCACCCTCACACTCAACTTCTCAAGTTCTCCCTCAACTTTCAAGGCTCAAGCCTCACTCACTCTCTCTCTCTCTCTCAAGATATCAAGTGACAAGGAGGCATCCATCATCCATGGCATCCTTTTCGTGGTGGTGGCTCTTCAAGTTCCAACTACCCGTAGAAGGACGACGGGATGGACATGGTGGGATGAGGTCTATCACACCCCATCCCCTCATGGAGGTGGTGCACAGCCATGGACATGCAAGCTTTGCCCGTATAGGCGAGTGGGTGGTACTGACAAAGTAATTTTTAAGTGCCGTTCCTACCCCCGTCCCCATTCCCTACATATGGCCGTCCCCCGTCCCTTGTGACTATGATGCTTCCTGTTGTCCCATGTGGAGTAGATGCATGGCAAGAAGTGATCGACACCTCTTCCTTGTGCACATAAGATCTCAACCGTTGAGATGCTCAGTCACCAGCTTCAAACGAGGTGGATTCTTGAACATTAACTCCCCATCCTCTCCCTCTTTGAGATCACCCTTTCGGATGAGATAGAAGAGTGCTAATTCCCTTGGCTTCTTGCTCACTTCACGAGCCATAGACTCAAAGGTCATATCCACCATAGCATCAGCTTTCTTTGCTTCGATGACGGTTTGTACATGAGGATCTCCATGCAAAAATTTCAGCACTTGCTCCTTTGCTTGCAAACGCTTCTTCATGTGTCGAGCTCAATGCATCAAGCTCATCCTCATGCATAGGCTCTTTTCCACGGGATGGTGGTCCCATCAAAGCACTGTCATAAACCCCCTCAAGGAGCTTGTGCCTTCCCTACAATGCATCAGAATCTCGAGAGGCACTTGATTAACCCCTTGAATTTGGCACTTCTAAAGGATTGCCTTGGCTATCCATTGAGTCAAGTGTCCATGTGATTGCTTCCGATTTCAAAACACCATGTCCTCTCTTGAGAAAGAGAGACAACCGGACTCTGATACCAATGCAACCGCTCCCCACGGGAGGCCAACCACAATCGGAAAAACAAATGCACAACTTAGATTACTTAACCTTGGCAATTATGAACAACAGAAGCATCCACAAATCTGAAAATGACTAAATACAACTTGACACCACTTACAATTTAAGTTCAAGATGTGTGCCTGGTATGGAGTTCATGGTCTATATTGTTTTCTTGTCTAGTTCTAAGCACACTAGACTCCAATGTTGGCTAAAACAAGAAACTAAAGTTAGAATTTTAAAAAATATATTGTGAAGTGTATCAAACATTCAAACCAACTACATACCCAAATTCATATGGTAAAATAACAGTACTGAATTCAAGAAAATTGCAAAATGAGAACCATCTTTGGATGGTCTCCAGTGGAGTACTCTTGAGCCTAAGTAGAGGTGAAATCTGTGAATTCACAATAAACACCTCTACTTGAGCCTCAACAGCAACAGGAAGCTTTGATTTTATTAAACTGCCAAGCAAAGAAGCAGACGTCCGGTCCATGCCTTGCCTCTCCAAGCACTTCCTCCCCATATAGATGCAATATATTCGGGGTGGTCAAGCATACCCCTCGGGCACCAAGTCCCTCTCCGGATAGAAATCCCAACCGCATCACATAGCCGGGGGTATTGGGCACGCTGGAATACAGAGGCCCGGTCCGAGGTAGCTCCTCTCAAGCCAGGTGGGTCTGAAGCAGCCCGAGGTGGGTCCATGGGATCCACTATATGGGTGTCCTCCTCCTAGATCCGAATCCGAAAGAAACTAGTGATGGCTGGCGAGGGAGGGGTCAAGGTGGCTCTCTCAAGAAAGTGTCCCTATGTCTGTGGAGCTCGAGAAGGAAGAGCCCTAAGCAATGCCAGTCCACGAAGTCAATGATCCTGGAGAATGGGCCAAATCCCTCATGGAATAGACAATGAAACCTCCCGCGGCAACGACATATGTAATGCTCCTCTGTCTCAATCTCTGTGTGGCATAATAGGCAGATCCTCTCCTCCCTAGGTCTCCGTATGAGCTCCCCGGCCCTAAAGTGTGCCTTAGCTCTACCTATCTCCACTCTCAGGCGGTGGGACGAAACCCGTCCCGTATCTGGCCAATCGCAATCCACATGGCATGGGACACGTGAACACTCGGGTAGCCTGGCTGCCGGATGAATCCATCCTCAGTGAGCTTGAGGAAGTTATCTCAAAGAAAGGTAGTAAATGACACAAGACTTTCTGACACTGCTAAGAGAAACTTTGACGTCTTTTTTTTGTCTTCAATCATGTGTCATTTCAAAGAAACTCACTGTATTTCACAAATGTCCATGAGCCTGGTTGATAATCTAAATTACTCGGAACGTCTCGATGAATGGACAGTAGACATTTTTCATTAACAATCAAAACCTCTGAAGTAGGTACCAATGTATTTCACAAATGTCCATGAGCCTGGTTGATAATCTAAATTACTCGGAACGTCTCGATGAATGGACAGTAGACATTTTTCATTAACAATCAAAACCTCTGAAGTAGGTACCAATGTATGATACTAAATATACCACGCTTGCTGAAGGAAGATTTTCAATATGGCAACACAAACGAAATTAAGAATTACCCGTGCTTATTGTCCACCACTTTGTTTTGATCAATGGCATTAGTATCAGCAAAATTCTCCCTTTGCTGCACCTCCGACCGACATTGCATATCATCTTCCTCGCTGTCTGAATCTTCATCAAAAGCGGAAATCCTGAACAGCCTCCTTGCTCTTCCAAAATCTGCAGCCACTGAGAGCTCTCTCCAAGAGAAGCTGTATGTACAAATTTCAAAAACTCCTTAGTTTCAGTTGTTCATGTCTGTAGAGCATTTTAAAGCCACTAACTTGCCATGTGAGGAATCACAAAAACGTAAAACATCCAATGTCACTTAGAACCACACAATATAACCTTTGAAAGGGCAAATGTGAATGCTCGAATCCCTCATAGAGCTTAATGCATAAAAAGAGTCTTATGTGAATAATTATATCAGAGCAACTGAACTGTACGTTGCCTGATTGTGCACAATGAATAGGGTCTCTGCACGACAGGTATGCATGAATAGCCAAGGCAAAGCAAGTGTTGCCAAATAAAAACTATACCCCGAGCACACATGCAGATCAAAAGGCATATATCCATGCAAGATGAAGTGACTAATATACAGGGAAGCACATGAATTACATTTACATTAAGCAGGACCTAAACCCCGACCATTTTAACTCCTCGTGCATACAAGCAAGCAATGTACTGTTAACTAGCCAGTAGATTGAATTGTCAGAACTGAAATCCAAACCCTAACTCCATAAAAAGGTCATGCAATAAAATCATACAGAAGCTTTCTCCCATGATCAGGACTGCCACAACCATCCATAGCCTCTCACACTATGAACAGCATCACACCCTGACACATCCAGTGCTTCTGCATCACAACACAGACTCCCAAACTGTCTCTCAAAAGAGTATCACAGCACAGCATACCATACAGTCGACACACCTGTACCAACCCTCTCTACCTTCCAAGGGTATATCCATCTCTGTCATGGATTCCTTGTCCCCTGTCCAATCAGTAGCAAGGCTGTACCAAACATGTGTCCATTCTTGTACCCTTTGCCTGCATGTGACCTATCTCTTGGAGAAACCCAAATACATGTTTCCTCGAGAAACCTACGACCTGTTTCCACATGAAACCCTTAGGCCTGTTTCCCTTTGAAACTTCTGGCAACATAGAGATGCCCATAACTGTAGGTCCCTTTGGTTCCTTTCTAGCAAGAAGAAAACAATCTGCTCCATGAGCATGCAGCCATGCGAGCTTGCATCACTCCCATGCCAAGAAACATAACCAAGTGACCTGTACTTGCAGCCAAAAACCCAAGCACATAGCTGAATTTGCAGCCAAACAAAAACAGCCCATAAACTGTCCCAAAACAGTCCCGGCTATGCGCCTCCTTCTGCCCGCCTCCTTCCAAGAGAAAGAGAGCGTGAGAATCTGTTGGCTGGGCGCTTCTTGCAGCCAGCCCACCAGCCTCTCTTCCAAGCCAATAAAGCACGTGTCTGTGCTGCATCTGCCCGCCCAGACCTTCCTGCAGGCCTATCCACTTTTCAGCAGAGAGAAAGAAAGAGAGAGAGAGAGAGAAAGCAGTACTGGCCGTCCCCAC
The DNA here is from genome assembly GCF_041138505.1 of Cibotium barometz. Classification (NCBI taxonomy): domain Eukaryota; kingdom Viridiplantae; phylum Streptophyta; class Polypodiopsida; order Cyatheales; family Cibotiaceae; genus Cibotium; species Cibotium barometz. The sequence goes on from NC_141108.1 coordinate 25,060,236, forward strand.
GTGTACGCCTCTGTTTCTCCTGCAGTCCCCTCTTTCCAAGAGAGCCTCCCATGCCCTGTTCAGTCCAACGCCTCTGCAATTGTGCGCTTCCTATAGCTGCCTGCAGCCCATCGTTTGCTTCCATGAGAGAGAGACAGAAGCACAAGAAAACCTGCTCTCCGTCCAGCACAACCTGCAGTCCAGCCCTGTTCATACACTATACCAGCAGTCGTACAGTATTGTACCTACTGTCATACCTGCCTGCGCTGCCTGTACCAGCAAACTGCAGCCGCCTGCAGCAGCCGCCGCCAGTACCTTCAGCATCCGTACGCTGTACCTGCAGAGCAGCCGTACAGATCTGCATGAGTTCTCCTGTGCGCAGCCAGCATAAGCAGTCCACTGCTCCTCTCTTCCACGAATGAGAAGTTGCACCCTTTTTCCAAAAAGCTAGGGAGAGGGAGAAAAGAGAGAGATAGGCCTCCAAAAGTGGAGTAGTCTCTAAAAATTGCTTAGGGGCCTCCCAAGTTTTAAAACTTTTGAAACTTTAATTTTTGGTCACCAAAGGTTATAAAACCTTTTCAATTTAAAGTCTCTTTGCCCCCCTTCACACTTGGGGTTGTATACACATGGGTTTACTTTTTGACTCCAACTTGATGCCATTCACACTGTCCACCATGTCCCCGTGCACACCTGCATCTTGTCCAGAGAAAAACACAGGGTCGTGACACCTACACCTTTATGGTGACCGACCAGCACCCCTCTCCGCTATAAATAGCATTGCCTCATACCTCATCAAGGTGTACTACTTCATCGCCATATCAGATACCATCTGGCCGCCTTCACTAGGGGTTCACTCTGCGTTTTCCTCTGCTGGTCCAGGCCGCCATCTGGAGGGCTCACATCAGCCAACATCAGGCTGTATTCTGGCGCTTGCATCAAGCCTACATCAGCTCACATCTACATTTCACCTCAGCATATGCCAGCGCCTACTTCAGAGCACATATCAGCGTTTATACATCAGCTTACACCAGCGTTTTGCTTCAGCAGACACCTGCGTTTTGCTGCAGCCCTCTTAGCGTTTTACATCAGCCTGTCCTCAGCCTTACATCTGTGTTACATCAGGTGTACATCAGCGCTTATCATCTGAGCCTTACATCGTTTACATCAGCCTGTCCTCAAGCTTACATCTGCATTTACATCAGGCTTACCTCAGCGTTTACATCTGGGCTGACATCAGCCTGTCTTTAGCGCTTACATCTGGGCTGACATCAGCATTTATCTTCAGCCTCACATCAGCCCTACATCCGGACAGCAGCCCTCTCTGCTACATCGGGACAGCAGCCCTATCGGCTACATCGGGAACGCAACCCTCTGCTACTTCCGGACGCAGCCCGATGACCTCCATTCCCGACGTTCTCATGGTGGTTATTTGTTCTCCCTCGGATCTGCCCCTTTCTCTTGGTCTAGCAAAAAGCAAGACACTGTTGCAGGTTCTTCAGCAGAGGCCGAATATCAGGCCCTCTATGATGCCACCACTGAGGTTATGTATCTTCGTCAACTTCTTTCCGACATGCGCGTCTCCCTCGACACCGCCTCTACCATCTTCGTCGACAGTCAGAGTGCGATTGCCCTTGCTGGCAACCCTATTTTTTATAACCGTACTAAGCATGTGGGTGTCCATTGTCACTTTAACGGGGAACAAGTTGAGCTTGGTACCATCCAGCTCCAGTACATTTCTACGGCAGACAACCAAGCAGACATCCTTACGAAGTTCGTCAACCGCCCCATTCTCGAGCGTCTTCGCAATCAGATTGGCATCGGTCCACCACCATCACCCTCCACTCATTGAGAGGGGGATCAGCCTCTCCCTTCATTTTTTTACCATTTTTGTATCAGGCACACGAGTCCATGAAAACCACATGAGGGCACGGCTCCTGTGAAAACCCACTGCATTGCATTTTTTTCCATCCTGCATTCCCCATGCATAGCATTACGTTTTGTGTGTTTGGGGCACATGTATGAATGAAAACCCAAAATGGGCATTCATGCATGTGAAAACCTCTTGCATTGTGACATTCTTCCAGTATTTCTCAATCCTAGATGCCTATACCCTAGTCAAATCACAGAAATCCTCATCTTTGACAACCAACTCTTTCCCCTCATCTTCTCTCATGATCCCTTTTTGGTTTGAGAGGGGGTGTGTGACAATATACCCAAAACAGGCATTTATTCAGCCTAAAAAGGGCCGACTTCTATGCTCGCCACTAAAAATCTCATATAAATATGAGGCCCTTCTCGTGTTCACTACCACCAACCTACGTGGACTGGGCACATCTGCGTTTTTCGTCATATCAGCGTTTCATCGCTTGTGCCCTGGTCGCCTCACATCAGCGTTTCATCGCTTGTGCCCTAGTCGCCTCACATCAGCGTTTCATCGCCTGTGGACTGGTCGCCTAACTCAGCACATCTTCCACGTGGACTTTGGCGCCCTGTAACCAGGCTGCGTTTCTCTTCTGCGTTTTCATCACCTGTTGGACTATTCGTGGACTGCGCCTCACTGTGTGCAGCACCACCTCCTGCTGGTCAGAATACACTGCCTTACTATAAGTTCATCTGCTGCGTCAACTACTGCTGAACTGGCCGCCTAGATCAACCTCACATCAGTGTTTTCGGCGTTCGCAGCCCACCTCAGGTTCGCCTACTGCTGCTGGACTTCATCGCCTACATCAAGCTCACAGCAACATTTACATCGCCTACATCAAGCTGACTTCATCGTCTACATCAGATTGTCTTCAACGTTTACATCAAGCTTATATCAGCGCTTTCATCAGGGTCACTCCAGCTCTGTTAATTTCGTTTTATGGGATAGCAGCTCTCTCTGCTTATTTGGAGTCTCATATAGAGCTCCTGTACTGGACTTCATCTTTTATATTCACATCACCATTGCATGCTGTGTGTTTTACTCTGATCGTTCATATATTTGGTCCTTTGGTCTCTTTTGCCCTCACATGGTATTAGAGCAATCGTGAGCAAAGGAATTGAAGACCTCGAGAGCACACAGCATGGATCGTCTACCCACACTCCCGGAGGACTGATTCTTCTCACCAGAATATACTTCTCCAAACTCTGATCTGGACCACATAGGGACTGGGATTTCTTACTCAGTGGAGGATCCTGTTCAAGATCATACTTTGGGAGACAATCAACCCATGCACATCACCTCATCCACACCACCTTTGTCATCACGATCGCCCTCTCCGATTTTATCAGATCTTGTTTCCAAAGCCAGAGGGGGATACATTCCTTCTGCCATTGTGTTTGTGTGGGACCTTGGCATACTTCATCTTCTCTCATGGTCCCCTTTTTGGCCTGAGAGAGGGTGTGAAGAAACAACACTTTTCCAGCCCTAAAAAGGGATTTTTTGGATTATTTTATATTTTATATTTTATATTTTTGAGGTTTTTGTCTTGGCTACTGGCCTACACCTTTATGGTGACTGACCAGCACCCCTCTCTGCTATAAATAGCATTGCCTCATACCTCATCAAGGTGTACCACTTCATCGCCATATCAGGTACCATGTGGCCGCCTTCACTAGGGGTTCACTCTACGTTTTCCTCTGCTGGTCCAAGCCGCCATCTGGAGGGCTCACATCAGCCAACATCAGGCTGTATTTTGGCGCTTGCATCAGGCCTATATCAGCTCACATCTGCGTTTCACCTCAGCATATGCTAGCGCCTACTTCAGAGCACATATCAGCGTTTATACATCAGCTTACACCAGCGTTTTGCTTCAGCAGACACCTGTGTTTTGCTGCAGCCCTCTTAGCGTTCAGCCTGTCCTCAGGCTTACATCTGCGTTTACATCAGGTGTACATCAGCGCTTATCATCTGAGCCTTACATCGTTTACATCAGGCTGTCCTCAGGCTTACCTCAACGTTTACATCTGGGCTGACATCAGCCTGTCTTCAACGCTTACATCTGGGCTGACATCAGCGTTTATCTTCAGCCTCACATCAGCCCTACATCGGGACAGCAGCCCTCTCTACTACATCGGGACAGCAGCCCTCTTTGCTACTTCGGGACGCAGCACCCGTGTCACCAGAGCTTGCACCACTCGGGACGGCAGCCCTCTCTGGTTCAAGTACGCAACACCCATGTCATCAGAGACTGCACCACCATCATCGTCATCGACGTTACCTTTTTCCGCTGCAACTATCACCTCGGAGTGCTTTGCCTCACATCGACGCGAGCCTTCGTCATCGACCGTGCTTTAGCTCCGACGTTCTTCTCTGCTTCTGCACTGGTCTTCTTTTTGCTCAGAGGCACCTCTCATATGAGGGCTCTTGTACATATCTGCACTCACCTTTTTATATATATTCACTCACATATTTCATGCTCTGTGGTTTTACTCTGATCTCTCGTATTTCTGGTCCTTCCATCCTTTTGCCCTCACAATGCAAACCTCCACAAGGTAATGCAACTCAAACGAATAGTACGCTGACCTTCAAGCACCATGAATGTTTCTGAAACCCTAACTACTGGACAAAACCCGAACTGAAACTCTTGTTGCATTAACCAGGCAAGCAATGCTTCTGAACTCTTCATCAGCCAGAACATAACCCTAGGTAGACCGTAGTTTTCCTTAGAGCTTCTGAAACCCTAACTCGTTATCGAGAACGGCTATTGATACATAGAAGCCCTAATCCTAGCTATTGATTCGAAGGACACAATGAAAGGCAGAGGACTGTGCACTTACCTGCAAGAAGTAGCATGGGGAGAAGGCGAGTGCTCCTTTGGCAGCGTAGGCGTTCTGCTAAGTTTTGAAGCGATGGCATCCAGCTCGTCTTTGAGGTCTTGCAAAGACCAGTCCGGGTTGGGATCGTAAAGGTCCGGCGAGGAGAAGTGAAGATGGTGTGCGAAGGTCCTGGGTGTGAGGTTTAGCTTGGGAAACGCATCGGGTTCGCGAGAAAGGCTTGCTGGAGAAGCCATCTGTATGCCCTGTAACCTCCTCCCGTTCCTCGGGTTGGCAAAGACAACAAAACTTATGCGCCTGAGTCTTGAAGTTTTCGGCGGGATTTAAGAAATTAATCCATTTGTGTTTACTAGCAGCAGTAAATGCACGACAATTTTGGTGATGAGAGAAATGAGCAGATAAATTAATGCCACGATGATTGACGCAGACGACACTTTTTGAACTATTGGAAAGTGGCTGCTCTAGAGACTAGTATCATATCCACATCTAGAGGTGGTGGAGCTCCCTGTATAAATTCTCTTCTCGCACTTTTGTTTTAGTACTACCATGATTAATCCCCATTATTCCCCTATGCACATCCACCATCTCTTGCCTTGATTAACCCTTGACTAGTGCATTACTAGGGTAATTAATACTTAATCTAGGAGTTGTACTACAAGGGCTCATGATACTAAGTGATCTTGCAACTCTACTGATGTTATTGACTCGAGCAATCCATCTTCTAAAATCCACATTATTATTACTTACCTCTACTCGAAATCATCAACTTGATTAGCAGCTCCATAATGTGTGCTTAGTCCCTCCACATAATGATGCATCCAACTCATCAAAGCTACATCAAAGTGTTGCAAGATTGGATCTTGTTTCAAGAAGCAACTCCGCATGAGTAATGACTTAGACATTGGTGCTTGGAGGCTCATGAGTTGTGGCAAGTAGGAGATTAATGCATGAAATTCATGAAGCTTTGCCTACTCTGTGAGGGATTAGGAGGTTGATCACGCTACCTCAATGTGGGAAATGATATCATGAGGGGGCTTTGCATATGTGGGATTTACTTTACTACCATTTTGAGGATCCATTACATCAAGAATTAATTGATACCATGAGCTGCAAATTCCAATTAAATTAAGGCCATATGGTCTCTTTGCCCTCCTACAACATAGGTTATGCATAGCCTATTGCAATTCAATGCAATAGGCCAAGCAATCCATTAATAACGTCTGTAAGCAATATGCACAGAAATTACTATAAATCATGATCTTCCACCTCTGATCATTTTTGGTAACCATACAATTACATCTCTTGCCCTCAAATTTTGATTACTTATAGCTAAGGTAAACAAGTCAAACAAATTACATCTCTTGCCCTCAAATTTCCATTACTTATAGCTAGGATAGCTAAGGTAAATTAATCAAACAAATGTCATCTAAGGTTGGCAAAGGAAAACTAATCTAATATTTATGTCAACTAAGGTCAACAAATCAAAACAAATAGCTAGGCATAACATCAAATGTAAGGAGATAGAAAGTCTTTCAATTTTTAGGCTGCATGCAACGTCAAAGTTGTCAAGGTAGACCTTGAAAAGATGCAAGGGGGAAGAGAGCTTGAGCTCTTGCAAGCACACACACACACTCACAAAACCCTAATAGAGAACACACGAGGTGAGAGGCTGAAAATCTTCTTCTTCTCTACTCAACACTCAACACACCATATATAAGAATAAGAGTACACATAATATGAAAGGTACTCAACCAATACATACACGGGTTCTCTATAGTGTGAACCCGACTAAATGAGCTGGCGCTATAACTATGCCAGTCTCTAGAATGGCTGTCACACAGCCTGTCATCCCACTGACCGCATATCTCCCATGATCTCACCAACCATGCCAGTGGTGTAAGTGTGGGGCCTATCCCCCAAGCGGGTCATCAGTGGCCACCGCCTCACTAGACGAGCTCGATATCTCAACACTCCCCCTCGAGCTCAACTCCATCTCATGTACACCAAGCGAAGCCCTGAATCTGCGGAGCTTCTTTGTACCTAATGCTTTGGTGAAGATGTCAGCTACCTGATCCTCTGTGCTGACATAAACAAGGTCAAGGTCTCCTGCCAAGACCTTCTCTCTCACGAAGTGGTAGTGGACCTTTATGTGCTTCGTACGAGCATGAAAGACTGGGTTCCTGGCCAACTGTATACTGCTAATGTTGTCACAGAAAATGACAACTTGTCTATCCACTGATAGACCCAAATCTGCAAGTAGCTTTCTCAACCAAGCTACCTCACATGCTGCCATAGCAGCTCCTCTGTACTCGGCCTCTGTACTCGATAGAGCAACCGTAGGCTGCTTCTTGCTGCTCCAAGTCACAGCAGCACTCCCCAAAGAAAACATGAATCCACTGGTAGATCTTCTATCTGAGATACTACCAGCCCAATCAGCATCTGTGTACCCATGTACACATATCTCTGTCCCAGTCTCATAGAATAGTCAACAATGCAAAGTAGACTTCACATACCTCAGTATGCGTCTCACTGCATCCAAATGCAGTTTCCGTGGAACCTGCATACTGACTCACCAACCCAACAGCATAGCTCAAATCTGGTCTGGTGATCGTCATGTAGATCAAACTTCCTACTATGCTCCTGTACATAGTAAGATCCTCCAAGATCTCTCCTGAATCTGCACTCAACTTGCCATTCTGATCCAATGGCACAGAAATAGGCTTACAGCCTGTCATACCATACTTGGACAACATGTCCAAGCCATACTGTCTCTGCAGTAATCCAATACCATGTGGTGACCTAATCACCTCAATGCCCAAGAAATATCTGAGCTCCCCCAAATCCTTCATCTCAAACTTCTGTCTAAGCAAGATCTTTACATCAAAGATCTCTGCATCATGGTCCCCCGTAATGATCAAGTCATCTACATAGATGACAACAAGCACAACCCCTCTATCACCATGTCTCACATACAATGAGAAATCTGCATTGGCTACATGAAAGCCAATAGTGACAAGATATTCAGAAATCTTGTCAGACCATGCTCTTGGTGCTTGCTTTAAGCCATACAAGGCTTTCTTCAACCTGCAAACATGCTCGGGGTGACCCACATCCTCATAACCAGGTGGCTGCAACATATACACCTCTTCTTGCAAATCCCCATGCAAGAATGCATTCTTTACATCCATCTGATGTAAAGACCATTGCCTTGACGCAGCTACTGCTATCACAACTCTCACCGTTGCCATCTTGGCAACTGGGCTGAAAGTTTCCTCATAATCAATCCCATATGTCTGCGCATATCCTTTGGCTACCAATCTAGCCTTGTACCTGTTTATGCTTCCATCACTGTTATGTTTAACTTTGTACACCCACATTTGCAGGACTGGTATTATGACGCAGCCTGCCACTCCATGGTCTATCAACAGACACACTAGATGAGGACTCTCCTGGTCCACTCAAAGACTGTGATTGCTGACCTGCATTCTGTGCAACCACACTTCCACTCACATCAGCCCCAACAGCTTCTTTTTCAGCAGCATACCAGCTGCTCATCTCATCAAAGACAACATCCCTGCTTACCCTCAACTCACGTGTAGTAGGGTTATAACACCTGTATCCCTTTTGCTTACCCTCAACTCACGTGTAGTAGGGTTATAACACCTGTATCCCTTTTGCTCAAGGGAGTATCCAATAAACACACATTTTTCAGCTTTTGGATCCAGCTTAGTTCTCAGCTCATCTGGCACGTGCACATATGCAATGCATCCAAAGACTTTCAGATGAGATAAATCTGGTTTTCTGCCAGTAAACCTCTCCTCTGGAGTTACATCATGTATGGCTGCAGTTGGAGTCCTGTTCATGATGTATACTGTTGTAGAAACAGCCTCAGCCCAATAGCAATGCGGCATATTCTTCTCTTCCATCAATGCTCGCGCAATCTCAGCAATGTGCCTATTTTTCCGCTCAGCAACTCCATTTTGCTGCGGAGTGTATCTGCATGTATACTGTCTCCGAATACCATTCTTCTTCAAATATTCAGAGAACTCATTGGAGAAGTACTCTCCCCCTCCATCTGACCTTAGGCACTTTACATATTTCCCTGTTTGCTTTTCAACCAAAACTCTGAAATTCTGAAAGTGAGTGAACACCTCACTCTTTTCCTTCATGAAATATACCCACACTTTCCTTGTGTGGTCATCAATGAAAGTCACATAATACCTGCAGCCTCCCATAGATATGGTCTTCGTAGGACCCCATACATCTGAATGCACAACATCTAGTGCATTTCTGCTCACATATCTGTTACGTGGAAACACATGCTTTGTTTGCTTCCCAAATTGGCATGCTTCACAGATTTTATGCATACCTTCCACTTTAAATTTTGGCAGCCCTGTCACAATTCCTTTTGTCTGCATAGACTTCAATCTCTGTACATTCACATGTCCAATTCTTTTATGCCATATGTCTGTGTCTGCAACAATTCCTGAACCATTTGCAAACATCGCAGCGCTCATCTCAGGCATGTCTACATCCAACGTAAACATTCTGCCCACTCTGTTGCCTTTTGCAACCAACCTGCACTTGTCTTTAAAATCTTCAACATAACATCCATCAGGGTTAAACCGAACCTGCAAACCCTGCTCAATCATCTGGCCAACTGAAACCAGATTCTTTGTTATGTTCGGTACATGAAGTACATCTGCAAGGTACTTCACTTTGCCATCCTGCACATAGACAATGGCACATCTCCAACGTGGGCAATTGGATGAGCAGTGTCATCCCCTGTTTCCACAAAACCTGGTCTTTCCGGGTTTTTCATCTCCTTGAACCACTCCCCATGACTCGTCATGTGGTTCGAAGCGCCTGAATCCACATACCATACATTATCCTTTTGTGCTGCATCAACATTTTCAGACATGGCATTCACAACATGCTGCATAACAAACAACCTTTCATTATCCTCATTATTTCTGCTTGAGGATGCATAGTTGTTTTGCTGCACTTTCCCATTTTGCATGTCAGCTTGCTTCTTATAACATTCTAACTGCACATGTCCAGGCTTACCACAATAATAACATTCACGTGCATCATTATATTGCCTTTGCCAATTTCCACGGCCTCTCTGACTCCCCCTGCCTCTGAATTTGCCTCTTCCACCTGCGTGTTGTTGTTGTTGTTGATTATGGGACTGTTGCTGCTGCTGCTACTGCTGGCCATAATTCTGATTACCTATTCGGCCACCTCCTTGACCGCGTCCACGGCCTCCTCTACCTCGTCCTCTTCCTGAACTCGTGTAAAAGGCCTGTTGCTCTGAACTGTTTTTGCTTTGTGAAGACTGTTGGTCTTCACCCAAGTTCTTCTCTTCGATAATCAGCATAGACACCAAATCTGTAAAGTTGGGAATGTTTTCCCGAGTTTGAATAGACGTCTTGAACGCCTTGTATTGTGGCCCGAGACCACGTAGACAGACTTCCACCTTGTCATCATCATCTACTGACACACCAATAGATGCAAGGGATTCCACAATACCCTTTATCTTCAACGCATAGTCATTAACAGACATGCTCTTTTTTTCCACAGTATGAAGTTCATTCTTCAACTGTATCTTACGTGCCTTGGTATTTGTTTCATAAAGCTTTACCAAGGTGTCCCATGCCTCCTTGGGGGACTTGGCATCCTGAATGTGCCCAATCATGGTGTCCTGTATACTAATGGAAAGCCAATACATAACCTTCCTGGCTCCTTGGTTCCAGTCTTTAAACTCTTTCACATCTGCAGCAGTCGGATTTATATCAGGTATCTCCGGTGCCTCTTCATGCTCACCTTCTATGTAGTCCCAATAGCCTTTTCCCATCAGGAAATTCGTTAACATGAACCTCCAAGCATGGAAGTTATTCTTATCCAGCTTCTCAGCCACAATCTGTGTTATGCCATCATTAGACATCTTGCCAAACACACAATTTTACCAGAAACTGCACTCTGGTTTTTCCTGCACAACTGCTGTATTTTCTGCACAGCGGTACTGCAGTCCACTCAAATGTCACAACCAGTGACCTCAATGTGCATACATACACCCAATGGCAACTGTAGACCTCTTTGCAGCACCCACAGTGTCTGCACAGTCAATCTGTCTTCCTGCAGTACTTAAAACAGAGTTCTGCAGAGAATTGATGACTTACCCGCAGAGCTCGAAATCGCCTGCTTTCTGGAAAACGGAGGTCCAGACGCGCCCGAAACGCGATTTCGGCCAAGAAAATTCTGTCCGATAGGATCTGTCTGATAGGACAGTATAGTTGCCCTGTAGCTTTACTCCCGCGAAGAAAGCTCCTCAATCAGAGATCGTTGCCGGTGCCTCCCGTAGAGCTCCCGACAAGGGTGTAGTCACCAACACAATAGGGAAGAGTAGTTGTAGCTCTTACCCTCGTACCGCTTCCTGTGGTTCTCTTGCTTGCAGCTCAGCCCTTAGCATGAACCAGGCTCTGATACCATGAAAAGATGCAAGGGGGAAGAGAGCTTGAGCTCTTGCAAGCACACACACACACTCACAAAACCCTAATAGAGAACACACGAGGTGAGAGGCTTAAAATCTTCTTCTTCTCTACTCGACACTCAACACACCATATATAAGAATAAGAGTACACATAATATGAAAGGTACTCAACCAATACATACACGGGTTCTCTATAGTGTGAACCCGACTAAATGAGCTGGCGCTATAACTATGCCAGTCTCTAGAATGGCTGTCACACAGCCTGTCATCCCACTGGCCGCATATCTCCCATGATCTCAAGTGTGGGGCTCATCTATCATAAAACTCACATGAAATTGGATACCTTTCTATCTCTCTCTCTCTATTTCCACACACACTCACATACACAGTTCTCATTTCGGTAAATCTCTTATTAGGGATGTGAAAGCTTTAGGATTGGAATCACATAACCACCTAATATTTTGGATCTATTCACAGAAGGGTGACTTCCTAATAATAAACAAATCCTAACCTACTGCATGCGAGATCTACTCGCTTGACTTGGTATTCATTCCTGCTGAGCCGACTATGGTTGTTTGTGGTTTATGACTCTGCATATGGCAAGTGCGCTGGTGACGAGCTTTCATGGTGACGACTGTTTGCCAGCTTCATGCGGCTCTACTTATATAAAGCTGCGCAAGGTGAGTGCTTGTACACTCACTTAGCCCGTGTCTTGGGGTTCTTTCGCCATGTCTCTTGTGCTTGCATCAGTCGGGAGTTCTTCTTCTCAGGTAACTCATATGGATTTACCTCTTATATACTGGTGATGGTATATAGACTCTTGAGTCCCATGATGATTGTCAATGGGAATCTCTTTGCTTTGTACAAAATTATGGGTTAATGACTAGGTTGAAACCCATATTGTGCTATGTCCATATTGTGTATGCTTCAGATTGGTCATGGAAATTTTGACTTATGATGCATGAACGGATAATGACCTCTAGTGGAATCCTATCTATGGATTAATATCCGAATTCTGATAATATATTCTCTAGGTTTTTGGTTGAATAATTTTTTCCTATGAAAATCATGTTACGATGCCCGATGGTTGTTTGATATAGGCTTGATATAGACTAATTGAGATTTTGTTTTTTTCAGAAGTTTTAACTGTGGTCTTGTATGGCTTAGTACCCACGATGCTGATTCAATATCAATGATGATATTTTTTCTAGTTTTTCTATTGTGATGATCTCTTAGTCTTTTATGATTACACCTACAGTTGATTGATCTATTAATATGGAAATCTAACCTTAGCTTACGATGCCCTGATCTCCTATTCACAAATATTGATAAATGGTTGATGATATAGGGCTGCGCACTATTTTTCTTGAATCCATAATGCCTAGTATGGTTTTTTAATAGGCTTATAATAATAGGTAAAGAATATCATTTTTAAAGAATTCTCTACACTCGGTCATGCATGGCTGGTTGCCCTTGTTTTTGATTCAATATCAAGATAAATTAAAGCTCACACAAACGTTGATTCTGGACTGACAAAATTATAGGGGCTATGACTAAAACTACATTTGATCTAGGCCGAAGAATAGCCAACGTAACCCCCAATCTTATAGCTTAACCCTCAGATTAAATTTAGGCACATTGGAGGAGAGGGAGTCATGTGTGCATAGGATACTATCTCTAGCTTCTTTGCTCAGCCAAGGCAGGGCTGCCTGTGAAGTCCTTAGAATGCCCTACATAACACTATAATTACGCACATTATTGACAATGATAAAAGAGCATGCATTCTTGGGTGCATCTCGATTGCTTTTTGAATTTCTGTAGATCTCCTATTACGATACTGACATGACTACCAATTGTCTGAACCATATGTGCATAGTTATGATATTTCTAAGGAATATCTGTTGAGATGCACAAGTGTTTATACCTTGATAAGTTTAAATAGATAAAATTAATATTTTCTAGCCTCTGTTGATATGATAGGAGATGTCCACTGGGTTATTTGGAATTACTAAGAAGCTAATTGTCTTTTATACTTATAAGAGGAAACAATGGGAACAATTATCTTTCATACTTATAATGATTGATCTGCATAAATCATAAGCTATTTTGGGTGACATCTACAACATGTGGTAGATCCTCTGACAACTGCAAGATGCTCTACACCAAAAGTTTCCAAATAATGGAGTCACTGGCTCCACTTACTTGTAGCATGATTATTGTATACAAATCTGTTGTTATATAATCATGTTTAACGTTTTCATTGGTCAAGTTAGATAGGGTTCTTGGATATTTCTGACGCTGATGTAGAAGACTGAAAACACACACACACACACACACACACACACAATGACGTTTTCTTAATCTTTGGTCTCTTAGCTGGACCACGTGTCACTTCCCCCACTTGTGGCAACAATTTTCATATTCTTGCTATTTAGAAAGTGTATGTGGAGCATTCTGTTTGAGTAGTTGCTTCATCTCTCTCTCTCTCTCTCTCTCTCTCTCTCTCTCTCTCTCTCTCTCTCTCTCTCTCTCTCTCTCTCTCTCTCTCTCTCTCTAGCAAGCTCTCCTAGGGCCCTCTCTTTTTTCACAGATCCCGTAAGCCACAACCATGGTTCAGAAGTGTTAAAAGATATAGTATGATTTCACTTATTTTTCCTCTTTTTGACTATTTTGGTCTTAATCATTCACTTGTGTAATTTACAATGGATATTTCAATAAGTAATGAGAGTTTCAATGAAGGCAGAATAGGTCTGTTGAGATATCGAGCTCGTCTAGTGAGGCGGTGGCCACTGATGACCCGCCTGGGGGATAGGTGAGAAGCATGTGCGTGCGTGCGTGCATGCATGCGTGTGTGTGTGTGTGTGTGTGAGAGAGAGAGAGAGAGAGAGAGAGAGAGAGAGAGAGAGAGAGAGAGAGAGAGAGAGAGAGAGAGAGAGAGAGAGAGAGAGAGAGAGAGAGAGATGAACAACCACTCAAACATAATGCTCCATGTAGTCTTTCTAAATAGAAATACTATGGAAACTGATGCCACAAGAGATGAAACTATTCAAACATAATGCTCCACATACTCTTTCTAAATAGCAATAATATGGAAATTGATGCCATAAGTGGAGGAAGTGACACGTTGTCCAGCTAAGGGGCCAAAGATTAAAAAAAACATCATGTTGTTGCGTACTATAACCAATATAAATATGTTGATGCTTAATGCAAGTCTTTTTGACATGACCTCACTGGAAACATGTTTTCACATCTGCTCAATGTGATATAAATCCTACTTCTTATCAATGAAACTGGCACATGGCACATTACATTGAGTTGTCCTTTCTAATCATGGGAAGAAGATTTAAGCCTTATACAATACCTTAACAAAATAGTTCGAGCACTAGCCTTACAAATTCCCCAACGCTCTCATCCCCTCCCTCCCCCTCTTGAAAAAAACAAAAAAACAACAAAGATAAGGGTGAAAAAGAAAATAATGCTAACACATTTGCATAGAAAGAGAGAGGAGACTGAATCAGCCTCCTACATTCAATGAACTTTTTAAAAATACAAGTTATAGCAAAAGTTGCAAATTTTGAAGATAGACAAATGCTTATGTGAAGAAAATTAATTATCTATAACATCGAAAACATAGACACTAAAAACTCAAAGTAAAGTTCACTAAGCTACAAACCCAAAAGGATTGGATTCATTGCGGCAATACGAAAAGTTGAAATCCAAACATAGGGCAGTGGCATTTTGTCAACACACAACACACAAAATCAAAATTCCAAAATGCCACAAACCCAAAAGGACTATATTGCATGGCAGCATGAGAACTTGAAGCCAATTTACATTTTTCCAAAAGAGAGCATCACTAGTCTCTTTGCAAAGAGAGAGATGAATGAAAGAGTCTCTATGTTCAGTAGCTCTCTTGCTCTCTAGTATAGAATGTGATTAATTATGAAAAGAAGATTTAAGCCTTAGACAATGCCATAACAAAATAGTTCACATTATAGAGCATCAACCCACAAAAAACAAGTGAGATATGGATGAAAAGGAAAGTAATGCTCTCACAAGTTTGCAGAGAGAGAGAGAGAGAGAGAGAGAGAGAGAGAGAGAGAGAGAGAGAGAGAGAGAGAGAGAGAGAGAGAGAGAGAGAGGCTACACAAATATTACTTTTGACACTTTGGTGCCACTTTGGTGTGCCCGACTTCTATGTATGATGCCTCATTCTAGGGACTAGATCTAAGAGAGGATGATAAGAAGAGGATATAGTGATTGCAAGTTATGATGCTCTCCCATATGATGATAAGAAGAGGATATAGTGATTGCAAGTTATGATGCTCTCCCATATGATCAATAGTAAACCAACATTGCCTCATGATATTATGTTGGCTGGAGCACTGCCCTTAGCCCTTAGAGTTTTTCTTTTGACACCACTCGTAAGAAATTCTCTCTATAGAATTAGAGTTTCATCAAAAGTTGAGGTGGGATCTACCATATAAGGTGTAAGTGAAGCCCTGTCAAATCAAGCCAAAAGAGGCGATTGATCTCTTGTTTAGGGAGAAATTATCTCCATAGAATTAGAGTTCCATCGGGAGCTAAGGTGGGATTAGCCATGTAAGTGAGGCCCTGTCGAATGAGGTGGTTAATCTCTTGTCTAGGGAGATGGAAAGTCAAGGCTATACTAGAGAGGGAGGAAGTCAAGGCCCATCTCGATGCCATGGTGATCAAACCACATGTGAGTATACCAAGACCCAAGTGTAGGAGGCGATTTGCATCAAGTATGTACAAATGGTGTATGTAAGGGATATTTTGAAAAAATGCCTATCGACTAGACGATCACTCATGCCTATCCATGATCGTTCTCTCATGCCATGGCCATTCACTCATGCCTACCCATGGTCATTCACTCATGTCTATCCACAATCATACGACTATAGAGCCACGATCATGTGAGAGTACATGGAGAGGCATAATGAGTAGACCATGGCTTCCCAGTCGGCTCCTAGCCAAAGTTGACCTCATACAGTGTCAACATGACCTCCATGTTGCTTTGAGCACCAACGATAAGCTACAAGCCTCACTCACACATTGAGAAGCCAGCTTAGCAAAAGTCTTAAGTGCAATTGATCAACTGCGAGCTGCATTGCAGGAAGCTAAGGAAGAATGTTCCATAGCTCAGAGGGAAGCCAACAAAATGCAGCACATTGCTAAGGCCGCCTAAAATAGTCAAGAGAAAATCCATGCCACCTTCTAGGCATACAAGCAAGTCACAAAAAAAGCACTAACATGAAAGGAGGAGCAATTGCATTCCTCGGAAGAGAGAGTAAGGTGAGAGTAGCCAGTAGCTCAAGGGTAGACATCAGCCTCACCGAATGCAA
The DNA here is from genome assembly GCF_041138505.1 of Cibotium barometz. NCBI lineage: Eukaryota > Viridiplantae > Streptophyta > Polypodiopsida > Cyatheales > Cibotiaceae > Cibotium > Cibotium barometz. Next base: position 25,076,829 of record NC_141108.1, read on the forward strand.
AATTGATACCTTGATGGATGCTACCTACCAAGCTTCTTACCCTAACCTACCCTCCCCAAAACCCTGCCACCATCCTCGAACTCCAGTATCGCGCTTTCCAACTTAACCTCCTCCAACATAATATCTATTTAGAGGAGCCCATCACCATCTCTTCCCTCTCCTACATTATCACCAAAATCCCTCCACCCTCTATCAATATGCTTATCACCTTCTTTTTCTAGGTAAAAATCTCCAAATCTCTTTTGACACTCCCACTACCCTCATCACCTTCCCAGTCCATCCTCTTATGGCCAACCTCCTTACCTAGGCCCACATATTGGAACATGGATAGGCCATAGACTTTGATATCCCGGTCAAGCTAATAGTACCCAATGGCCTCTATCCTATTCTTTATGCCTCTTCAAAGTCCCTCACTGTTCTGGCTTGGATGGAAGGGGAGGGATGGCAAGAAATCCACATGGCCTACAAATCCCTTTTTCATCATCAACACAAATCCATACCCCCTCAGGGCTTATTGGTTTCGTATAGCTGTGTCTACCACCAATTGGAAATCTTCACTGCCACATTGCCATGATGTAAATAGATGAATCTCATGTGGCATTTCCCCACATGAGTTCAGAGTTAAAGAAGCCCATCTAGGCCAAAGCCTTTTTATTCTCTAAAAGGCATACCAACTACTGCTACCATAATGGGTAAGGATGATGATGAGACGATCCCTCCCAACCCTCACGTGGCGAGAAACAATCCTGGGCAGTTGAAACCCAACACCCTACTGTAGCTCCCCCATGCCGCCAGCACGACTACGGAGGCTCCACCACACCACAAGCATATAACCCACCAACCTCTGGAGCTCGGAAACAACCTTTCCTGACACCCTCACACTCCATGCTAAATTGACTTATAGAGTCATCTTTCCATCCCAAGCCTCGTCCTTGACCACCCTTCCTTTGTTTCCTCCACCACATGCCACCCCTCCTCACTTATCTTTGCCACCTCCTTCTCCGATGCCACCTTCACTCCCTCTTTACATTGAGTTGGGGCTGCTAACTCTCTAGCAAGACAAACCATGTTCATCAATGCCCCAACCCTTACCGATTCTAAGGATGGAATCCAAATTAGGGAGGGGGTATGTTAACCACAATTTGGTTAACTTTACTCCTAATATTTTTTGATCCAAAGTGTGGTTGCACTTCATGTAAAAGATATGGGATGATCAAGCTTACATGTATAATGCTGGCCACCATGAGTTAGAAATCTTAAGTGTACATAAAGCTAGATAATTAGTTTTGAGCCCCCAATTATTAAATGGGTGGCCGGCCATTATAAAAAGTGAGCTCCTGTATGTGAGTGACTTGAAGAAATATGAAAACATAATCCCATTATCACATTTGAGCTTTCTATTCTCTCTTTCTCTCTTGTGTGGTGATGGTGGTTGTAAGCTTGTTTACTTATGCATGCTTACTTGCTTGATTGTGAGCGTGCTTGTAGGATATGCTCTCCATCTCCTCTCCATTCCCTTCTCCTCTATCTCTCTCTCTCTCACCCTCCTTGCACACACAAAGGTATTGAGGTAGAGGTTGAGCTTTTCATAGCTCCTTTCCTCTTTTACTCTCTACCTAGCACCACATGGAAGCTCCATTTAAGTGACACAAGTGGTGGTGGAGTGAGCCCCTATAGCAGCTTCACATCGATGAGGAGTTAACCCTCATAGGTTTGGCTAAGTGCATACCCCCGAAGATTTACTCTTGCATATTCACTTCTTCTCTCCTCATGCAAGGTGAGTGTTCATCATTTTGGTGAGAGCAAATATGTTATCTTACCTCATTTAATCATGACATGCAGGTTGTACTATACATACTTATTCTTTTACAAGACACATCACATAACCCAAGTGGATGTAGGGCTACTCACTTAATCATGCCATGCAGGTTGTACTATACATACATCACATAACCCAAGTGCTACTCACTCAATTCAGTAGAGCTCACATATGCCCTAATCCCCTTCAAGAAAAAGAAAATTGGGCATAACTAATTTATGTAGAGATCAAAAGGGTACTGGCACTAAAGAATCTACTGAAAAAGCCCTACCTAGGAATAGCACCCTTACTCACACAAGTGATTTACCAAGCTATAGATTTGTGGACAAGCTCCCACCACCACTCACAATACATATGTGCTAATTCCTAGCAAAAGATGCCCCCAAGGATAAACATGACAAAAAGGACAAGAGACCAAGAGATATAGCAGCAAGGAGAAACATAAATGTTCTATTGACCAATAGGGTAACATTATTGTGTTGAGTTTGGGTCAGAGCTAGAGGTTAACATTGATATAAATAAAGAAACCTAGTAGAAGAAAGAAAATGGTAAAGAAAAGGAGGAAGAAGGCAAAGAGATACATGCTAAGGTGGAAGAAAATCAGCAAGCCACATCAACGTCATAGCCTATCTCACAGTCTCCAACACAACCACCACTGATACAGAGTCCAGCCACCCCTGAGTCACGCTAGGGTTCTACATTATTCATGAATATGTAAACATCCGAACAATTCTCCAAACTTTCAAAAAATGCCAAGCAGATAGTGCGATTTGTTTATAGATGCAAGTAACATGGTGGATCATGCAGCTATGGGGTGACAAGCCTGAAGCTGAAGGAGGAGTGTGTAGAGGCTATATATATAATACACTCTAGCTTTTGCGATTACACATAGAAAAGGTGTAGATGTATGAGATAACATCAAAAGATGCACAAGATGCAAAGAAAATGCATACACAAGAAACCAAGACCCTCCAGCTAGAACAAATCGTTCTTGAAGATCAAATGCAACAACAAGTGGAGGTAGCAATAAAAGAAAGGTGTCCACTAAGCTCCGCAAAAAAATAGCCATGCTAGGTGACCACCTATCTAGATCTAATAGAATAATTCAGTAGAAAAATCAAATTATCAACAAGTGCAAATGAAATGTAGGATAAAGCCAACATGATGCAAAGAGTCCTAGAGCAAGACACTAAAGATATGTTGATGCAATTGCAGGTCAAGGATGACCGCATAAAGGCATTGGAGGAGGAGATGTAGATGCTAAGAGATGCCAAAAAGTAGGCCAAAGAGCCTTCCACACCTTGCACTCCTACTGAGGATAATGAGGAGACCGTGAGGAGAGGGATGCTAGTCTAAAGGATGTAGCATTAATGCTCCTTGATTTCTATGTAATACTAGAAAGAGCCCTCGTTATATCAAATAAAGCTAATCAAATAAAGCTTGGGCCTTATTTTCATTTGCTCAATGAGCCCCTCTCCTTATGACATTTTGCCAGATTATATAGGCAGGCCCCTAGGCTCTAGAGCCTCATGCAACAATGATGTTTTTTAAGGGAACCTTGGCCTTGCAATCCCATGAAATTCATTGCATGGGTATTCTTATTTGAAAGGCACCTCTCAACTTAGCTAAAGAATGCATTGAGTTGCATTGGGATGATAAAGCTGAAGAGTACACGGAGAGAGTGTCATTGGATATGGATATATGCGAAGCATATTCAAAATGGTTGGAGGGCATTGGAAGGAAATCGCCCACAAAAACTTACACAAAGCTAGTAGATATGGCACGTATGCCCTGCATATGAACATGGTAATTTTTTATTACTTTATCTTTGTGTCCCCATAAGTAGATTCAATTGCAAATAGAGGAGGAGAATTCATGTTTATTTGGAACAAATCGCATGGCTTATCACCCTAGACCATACGATAGGAAGAGCAAGGAGAAGTAGAAGATCTCCTTCAGGAACTTGAGCACAAAGGACCAGAGGGGTCAGATAGCTCCAAAGAGAGAGAAGAAGAGAATTACAAAGGCAACGATGGGCAAGATGAGCAAGGGAGCCACGAGCCTACTGTGCACAGGACGACAAAGACAAAAAGATCCAAGGGTCAAGGGATCAAAGATAAGATCTAGGGATAAAGGAAGACTCCCAAAGCCAGCTAGATAAGGAGAATCAGCTTGAAGGATGCCAAGGCCATCAAATAGATAGATACACGAGGCTAGAGAACACAAAGAATAATCAAAGGAAGGGAGATAGCCCTTACAACCTCAACACTTTGAGTTTGTAGATCTACCCTCTTCTACAAGCACAACATAAGCCTTGACACTACCCCAACCAAACCACATTGAACTTGAAGAAAGTATGGGGAACAAAGCTCAGATGAGGAGGAGGAGCTGATTAGGAGCTCAGAAGTCAGCCTTCTCCACAAAAAAGACATCCTAAGATATAATAATTTCATCTATGACATAGTCTACCATAGAGTGAAGACTCTAGTGATGCTAGACATATACAAAATGGAGCTGCCTCTACTAAAGGAGTACTTGGAATCTAGATGGAGGTAATGGAATAGGGATCACATAGAATATGAGAGGGTGGTGGCTCAAGGAAAATTTCTTCACCAAAGGCACCATGAAAAACCAGTCAACATGGAGGCTTATATGAATGGTTTGCCAATGGCACAATATAGAATCACTTACCTACAAGGCAAATAGATCCAAAATGTATGCTAATCAAAAGGATCTATTTGTGGCAAATGAGCGGTAAAGCAATTAATCCATTTTTAATCAACTTTCCAAAGCTACCCTCTCTGTTTGCTCGGGGAGTGAAGCCATCATTGAGCAATGGATGTTAGAAATGATGACCATGTTCATGGGTGTGAACACAAAGATTTTGAAGACCTACATGTCCAAGTCACTTAAAATCTTCCACACAGTGGTGATTTTCCTCAAAGTTTTCAAGCAATGAGGTAAAGAGCTCTCGACAGGGGGTGGCGAGGGTGGCACATAAATCACAAAAGTGAAGTGCAGAAATTAGCCTTTCTTAGCCTGACTCTGAGGTATATTTATGGCTATTATGAGCGAGTTCAATACCTCTCATCCCAACATCAAAGGACATTTCAGGAATGCTTTATGATAGAGTTTTTTTAGTGTGACATGTCAAGGATTTTTCAACCTTTTTCTATCAACCTTCTACTTCAACATGATGCCATCATCCACAACTTTTTGCTCATGTTGCTCGCTATATAATAGAGCTTGTGAGGACAAAAGCTAGACTAGGCAAGGGAGTGTTACTCCTTTTTGTACACTCTTTGTAATCTCCACCCTAGCTTAGATGTTTCACATTGCATATGGTCAAAGGCCCACTGATGTTAAAAAAAGCTAGCTTAAATATGTAATGAGAACATATTTTTGGTACCCCATAAGTGTGTGGTGGGCGGTCAAGCAAAGACCACACCTATATATAAGTGACTTATGAGGGTGTGTAAGGACGCTTTTCAAAATATACTCAATTATTGAGCTCAAGCTTGGGATCTCCTTCCTTCTTGTTGCTTGTCTTGTTCCTTTCCTAATGCTTGCATACTTCCATGTTTATGTTTGGCATTAGCTATGGAGTCTTGTTGAGTTTTTCTTGCTTTCATATGTGAGTGCTTGAGTGTGTGTGTGTGTGTGTGTATGAGTAAGCTTTCATATGTGAGTGCTTGTGTGTGTGTGTGTGTGTGTGTGTATGAGTAAGCTTTCTTGATTATTGCTTAAGATTAGCTAGATGTGGAGTACGATTGAAAGAGAGATGGAGTGAGAAGAGAGGAATCTTACTAGCTTCTCCCTCATGAAGTGATTAGATGATAGAGGTCCAAGCATTGCTTTGGTAGAGCTTGAGGGCATAACCATCCTTGAGGTTTCCATTCCCATGATCAATGTGCTTTCATACTCTAGATGGATTATACTCCTTGGCATAGACCAATGATTGTTGTTGTGAAGCTGTAACTTTTCTAAACAATATATTACGGCTGGAGGAATTGAACTTGTTCATAGTTTAAACTCGAGAGCTGTGATATCTCATCAAGTTTATGATGGTTTACTCTACTTCAAAATGAGATTATGATATGCTTTATTTTTTTGGAATATTGTATTAATGTGTAATATATTTTTGTTTATGTGTAGCATGTGAAGAAACCACACAAGTTTATAGATTACCATCATCTGGGTGTCATCTAAGAGGTGCATCACACTAAGGCAGTCGTCCGAGACCTTGAACCCTCTCATTTGGATGTGGGTGTGCTCCTGACATAATTAATGCAAGGATAGAAAGCAGCTCTAGAGTGAAACAGATAGGGTAGTGCTTGCATGTTTCACTCCAGAGACCTTGACCCCTCTCAGTTGAACATAGGTGTGCTCCTAGCATGATTCATGTGAGGACAAGATGCAACTTCGAAGTGAAATGGGAAATACCTGGGATTGAGAATGTATGCTGGGACTAGATATCATAGGGCTCTTGACACTAGTACCTGGAGTGTTTGTGCTTTTTTCTAAGTGACGACCAATAGGAAAGCAACTTCTAGGATTATTTGGCACTTATGTTAAGGAGGATTTGAGACATTGTAGGAGGGCTCCTCCAATCATCACACGGGTGTTCTAGGAGATTTTAGGCTCATTGGTGCATCCCCTCTCAGTCCAAATATATAATAAATCATAGTTGTGGTGCAAGGAGATTTATGTTGATGAGGTGACACTAATGTGTTACTTGAATACTTTTTATGTGATGTGGACATATGATACATGCATGGTTTGAAAATAATAATGTGATATGTGTTTTATTTTTTATATAAAGGAGCGTGTGTGTGAACTCTTGTTTTTATAAGCGGTGTGTGTGAGTAAAGTGAAAGTTTCAATTATGGATGTGTGAGTTCACACTGACTCCATAGGTCCAGTGGAGGGCATAAGGCTAGAACCATGGATGAGACGAGGCTAGGTTAAGCCTATGGATTTAGTTAAAGTATAAAAAAAGGATTAAACATTGAAAAGTGGGTGATTAGGTAGACCTGAGAAGGGGGTACTTTTCAAAACGAAACAATTTTGCATTTTTTGAGCCAAAAAAAGCTGGGACAAATAGTTCAGTTGAACGAGAATAGATGTATTACCTTTGAGGAGTCACCACATCTTGTTGAGATTAGAGGAGCCGCTCAATGTGACTTACTTGTGAGAATTATGAAGGGAATACACCTAGAGGAATCATTTCCCTTTCCTGCATAAGGATTATCTAGTCAAACTCAGAGGATCTGATGAGATACCCAAGCACAAGGACATTATGATATGAGGCTCTGAGTGAGTTGCTCTACCCTTAGTGTGATTCTACTGCTAAAGATAGAGGGGTAGGGGTATCAAAGTTCAGCAAAGTTTAGATGACATTTAAATGTATTTTTTGATGGACTGCCTAAAACTAGAACTTACATTATTTTATTGGGATTTGAGCATCTTTGCTCTTCAGCTCATTGTGTGATTGAGTCACCCTGGCTTAACATTTTGAGAGACTTTATTTCTCGATCTCACTATGCTAATTAGAGGAGCAAGTGGTACTCTCAGGATTGTGGATCATGCCTACATATAACCAGGATGAGGAGCCATCTCATGAAGAACATTTCCCTTGCAATGATGCTTATTAGACTACTTTAGTATATGATTTTGATCAAGAGCATATTAAATATCCTACCTTTTCTAAGGAGGAGGACATACATGCTGTACACAATGCATTTGTCTCTACAAAACCATGGCCACCAAACCCATATGAAGAGGAAGGGGATAAAGTATCAAAAGAAGAATACACTTACTCCATCTTTAGGCCAATGATTTCTCTAGCTTAAGAAAGCATAGAAGCTAAGAAGAGAGAGAATTCTAACAACCAGAGATTTCTTCTTTCCTGAGGCTTGGCAGAGAGCGAGCTTGGTCAAGGGAGCTTCTTGTGTCAAACTCTCTCTTAAAAAATGATATTCTCTCACTAGCATTCTACAAGTAGCTCCTCATAATGACTTAGTGTTGCCTGCTGATATATATAGGGCATATGTGCTCACCCTCCATCACATAATCACATAGGGCATTTTGGCTTCCATAAAACTTGACCTTGGAGTCGGTGGCTTTGCTATGTACCTGATGTTAGTCCTTGTTTTTCTTTCCTATTGCTAAGCAACAATGTCTTTATCTTTGTTACTCAAGCTAAGAGGGGCTTTGCATGTCTCGGTTAAGAATAAGGCTTTAATGATTTTTAGGCCTTTTGCTTGAGACAGTCTTGACATTGTGCTCATAGGGTTTAGCAAATAGGGAAGCTAGGATTTTATGCAGAGCTAAAGAAGAGGGTAGTGACTAGATTTGCTTCTAAAGTTGCTCCTTCTCCTCTACAGTCCATGTGTTCTCTATCTCAGTTTTCCTCTTATCTTGCTTTTTGGGCATCTAGACGTGCTCTGGTGTGACATGTCCATGCACGTGGTCCTTCAGCATAAATGATTTTGTTAACTTTTATTTTCTTTCTCTAGAAAGGTTGCATCTTTGTGCAGATTACATCCTTGGCACCTAGATTTGGCTTCTTCCTTGGTACTATCCTTGCGCTATTAGTGACCTTTGCATGGTCACCCATCCTGAGTGGCTAGTGTTACAGGCTACACCATCCTTCTCCTAATGCAATGGACAAGGCTTGCATTAACATGTCTTGGGGAATTAGCAGCATCATCTAACCTCATATCTCTGAAGACTCGAAGTTATGCTAGTGGTAGCTGTTATGGCTCACCCTAACCCTCCTTGAAACACATCCAATAAGAGATTACCTTGTGAACAGCCCCTGTTGTGATGAGGATCTTTCCAATGGCCGAGCTCGTAACCCTTGAGCTCTCCAAGCTCTACAACTCCTTGAGAAGCAATTCCACCGCACCTCCCGTGAGTGTTGTCACACCACCGCATTGCACTATGGGTACTCGTCCCTCCTCTCACCTCACTTCACTCACACACACTCACTAGCATGTATTAGGGAGAGAGATTAGCAAGAGGATTATCAAGAGCAAGACTCAATTACAAAATGGGAGAGTTTGTTGTATTATGAGAGATATTCACTTATACACATGGCCATAAGTGTTCACACTCACTTAAACTATGGCTGGCCGGGCACTTTAGGCTCATAAGAGGCCTACTGCTATTACAATGACTACTCTCATAATATATCCATGAAGTACATCACTTAGGACTTCATCCTATCTTGCTACCACATGCTCTTGAAGTGGGAATCACCATAAATACTCCGTCACACCATTACGGGCGCCTATCGAAGTTGTAGCTTTGGACACTATTGCTTCATATCTTGAATGTATGACCCTTTGGTGCATCTATCATGACTCCTTGATGTAAGATAATGGCGGTAGATCTTGTTAACCCTAGAATTGGGTTAACATCCCCCCTTCCTGATGGCAATCCCGTCCTCGTGATCGCGTTAAAGACCTTTGTGTGGGGAGAATGGACAAGCTTTGTTGATGGCTTTGATGTTGAGTGACGTTCAATGGTCTTTGTTCCTCCGTAAGGAATAAGAAAAGTTAGTTAGTGAATGAAGAGGTTAGTGGGAATTCCTAACGGGGTGGGGGATTGAGGTTTTGCGAATGATTACATTTTTATATTTGTGTGAGTTTTTTTATTTTTTTATTTTTTTTTGTTTTGCTCACCTTGTTTTTGGCAATTATAAGCAAGGTTACATGTGATTTTTGTTAGTTGGGATACTAAGATGTTAATAATGGGAGAGAAGAGGGGAGGATCCGAAGGAACATAGACTTAATCATCAGAACGAGATGGTAATTCTCAGTTCCTCATTTGATTCATTTGATTCATTGAAGCGACATTCATCATTTGATTCCTAGTTCCTCATTTGATTCATTGAAGCGACATTTATAATTTGAAGAAATTGGACTTCGATGATGTCCCTTTACTTGGTAGGATTCTTGTCAAATGTTGTTGAGCAGGACCTATTTGTAAGATTCCTCCCGAGCCTCTCAGGATGTCCAGTATCTTCCCCTGTAGTCAAATCCCTCTTCAGAAATATAAAAGATCTTGTTTTTACCCTGTTTTGACCTAGAGAGAGAAAATGTCTAGAGAGAGGTAGTCCAAAATTGAGATATTTTTGGATGTAAAAATTCTCCTAGTGTCTAAAATGAATTCCCCTGAAACAGAAATTCAAAAAGAACTTTCCAATGTGCAATTGGAATTAATTAGAAATGGGTATAAAGGACTTTAGCCTAAGGGTCTAGATTTTCAGAAATTTTTGGATTATGGTCCAATTTTTGGATTATGGTCCAATTAAGGTTCCTATGGGCCAATAAGATCAATCCATGTGTGGGGAGGAGATAAATCCAATTTGTAAAAGAAAAATACCCAAAAATGAGTAAATGCTCACATAAGATGGAGAGTTGACTATGTACAAGGGTTATTAGTAAAAAACTATGAGTATTACTAAAAAAATGAGATATTTTGGGCATAATGATTCCATTTTGACACGCATAAGAAAGGGGAGTCCCTTAAAGAAAGCACCTACTTCACATGCTTGAATGAGTTTTAAACTAAAAAATAATGTGATATTTTTATCTCTCCTCTCTCTTGGATCAAACTGAATAAAAAAGGAACCAAACTAAGTCCAAATCTGGTCCAAATTCAACCGAACAGAATCTAGAAAATTCTAGAAATCAGTTGGTCTTGGTTAGAGCCTCCCTCTCCTATAAATAGAACCTGAGTCCTTTGTAAAAAAATAGGAAAATTATACTATGCCAGAATTATGCTAAAATAATGATAATTTTTACTATTCTCTAAAATTCTCTCCAAATTGAAGAAATTGGAGCTTCCCTCCTTCTTCAATATCCATTGGTGGCTCCATCAACATACCAAACCAATTGATTGGTTGGGGGCCTCTACCGTGATCAAAGAATCAAGCAATTTGTAAGGTAAAGGGTGAATTTTGATCTTTTTCTATAATTTCTCAATGTTTCTTTCTTCTCAACCCCTCTCAAGCTTGACAAGCTTAATTGGAATGGCTTTTTAATGCTATTGAAGTTAATGGTAGTAAGGAAATACATAAATTCCCATTTACGTCGCTTAATTTTAATGGTTTTTATGATTTTTGTCTGTTGGAATTAGGGTTGCAAGAAAGCACACAAAGCTTAGAGAAGAAGAAGCAAGAATGCACACAACACACAATGTATTAGATTGTGTCAATGTATAGAAGATAAGTTAGCCCTAGAATGATGGGCGCATATACAAGCCGGGGGAAAAAACCTCCTAAAGAGGGAAAAAGTGCCCCAACGGTCCTAAGTGTGTTCACACACATCACTGCCTATATATATGGCAACAAATCCCCCCTGGGAGTGATGGTGTGAACGAGAGCTAGCACTCATGTATAGGGGAGTGCCATGCCCGAAGTAGATCAATCCACAAAGGGAAGCAAGTCCAAAGCTTTGCGGAAAGCTTCGAACTTCTCACGAGGAAGCGCCTTCGTGAAAAGATCGGCGAGGTTGTCCTGTGTTGGCACATAGGTCAAGCTGATCTCTCCTGCTGAGAGTCTCTCCTTGACATAGTGATAATGCACCTCAATGTGCTTTGTGTGAGCATGAAAAACTGGGTTTCTCGCAACTACCAAAGCGCTCTGACTGTCAGTGAAGATAGAGGTGGCAGACTCCTGTCCAACACCCAAGTCAGCCATAAGCCGTCTGAGCCACACACACTCAACCGTAGCTGTGAAAGTTGCCCTGTACTCAGCTTCATAACTAGAAGTAGCCACAGTAGGTTGCTTCTTGCTCAACCAAGATATGCATGAGCTACCGAGCATGAAACAAAAACCACTTGTGGACACTCTTGTGTCATAGCAACCAGCCTAATTTGAGTTCGAAAAAGCATGTAAATCTGGCGGCAACGATCCCCCCTTGGGATAAAACAACCCAAGATGTATGGTGCCACTCAAGTAGCGAAAGATGTGTTTAACTGCCTTCCAATGCTGAGACCCTAGGCTATGCATAAACCTGCTCACCTGTGAGACTGCAAATTGAATGTCCGGCCTCGTAATGCATACATAAATGAGGCAACCAACAGCTGTCTGATAGAGTGTGACATCAAAGTGATCTCCAGCATCATGAAGACTTAACTTTAAACCTGTCTCCATTGGAGTAGCAATAGGCTTGCAGTCTTCAAGGCCAAATCTTCGCAACAATGTCTCAATATACTTTGTCTGACACAAAGCAATACCTCCATCACACTGCTTAAATTGTATCCCCAAATAATGATGCAAATGCCCCAAATCTGACATCTCAAAAGAGGCATTCAAATCAGCCTTAAAATCAGCAATATGACTTTCATTTGGTCCTGTGAGCAGCATGTCATCAACATAGAGAGCAATGATTAGATGTACATCATCCACACATTTAACATACAAAGTGCTTTCTGTTAGACTATTTTGAAAACCATGTGCAGTCAAATATGCATGTATCTTTTCATACCATGCTCGTGGAGCTTGCTTTAAACCATATAAAGCCTTTTTCAACCTGCACACTTTGTTTTCCTGCCCTCTTTGAACAAAACCACGAGGCTACGATACATACACCTCCTCATGCAAATTTCCATTCAAGAACGCATTCTTTATGTCCAATTGATGTACATTCCAACCATTATGAGCTGCCAATGCACAAATGCTACGAATGGTAGTCATACGACAAGTGGGAGCAAAGGTCTCATCAAAATCAATGCCCTTTTCTTGAGCATAACCCTTTGCAACAAGTCTAGCCTTATAGCGATCAACACTGCCATCTGGCTTTCGTTTCAACTTAAAAACCCACTTACATCCAATGGCCTTTTTACCAATAGGCAAATCACACAAAGACCATGTACCATTCTTCATTATAGCATCATATTCACTTTGCATTGCAGCCAACCAATTTTTTGATTTTTGTGCCTCATTAAATGAAAGAGGTTCTTCCTCTTCACACATACTAGACACAGCCAAAGCATAACAATCTGATGCATAAGAGGCATGCTGAAAACCTGAACGAGTACGACTAGATATAGGTGCATCAATTTTACTATCACGCAAGGTTTGCACCAGTCATTTAGGCATACCTCTAGCCTGCTCATTTTCAGCCTTATCCTCAGAAATTACATCTTGTAAATCTGCATCAGAAATAGGCTGATCTATGATGTCGTTTGAAATCTGCATAGGCTGATTAGGACTTACATTTGAATTCCCACCTGTAAACAGAGGCAACAATGTATCAAATACATCCCGTGAGCTCACACCTGTCTCTTTGGTACATGATAACAAAGGCTGCACAGCATCTTCCACAAAAACAACATCTCGACTAATCAAGATACGCTTAGACTACGGATGATACAATCTGTAACCCTTGCTCTCAGCACTGTAGCCAACAAAAATGCATTTGACAGCCTTATCATCCAATTTTCTGCGTTGTTGCACAGGCACTAAAGCATAGGCCAAGCAACCAAAGACACGCAAGTGACCAATAGAAGGCTTCCTGCCATGCCAAGCTTCGTATGGAGTAATAGACTGCAAGGCCTTAGTGGGACACCTATTGAGTACATATGCAGCACACATGACAGCCTCAAGCCAAAACGCATGTGGCAAAGCTTGGCTCTTGAACATACATCGTGCCATCTCCATAAGTGACCTGTTTTTCCTCTCAGCAACACCATTTTGCAGAGGGGTATACGGCACTGTACATTGGTGTTTTATCCCACGACTAGCCAGAAATGCATCAAACTCTTTAGACATGTACTCCCCCCCCTCGATCAGAACGGAGGGTGCCCACAGTAGAATTGGATACATTTTCAACCATAAGAAAAAACTGTTTGAAGCACAGTAAGCATAATTTTACCAACGCTCTTCACTGGGTAAGAAGCATTATTGGCACATGTGACAGTATTCCCATTAGAGACAGCCTCAAGACAAGTGAACATATCACGATGCAAGGTAATGTGCTTTGTAGAACCACTGTCAAAATACCATACATTAGAGTCAACAGAAACTGCCAAACATGCATCATGTACAGATGGGTCATACTGGCAATACACGCTAAACGCCCATTCTGTATCCTGCACAACATTTGCAGAATCTGCATTTGTAGAAGCATCCGCTATTGTGGCTGCATTTGACTCTTTCTTCTTTGCCTCTTTAGCCTTTAGCTTAGGGCGATTCTTAATGACATGATCATTTGCCATGGCCAATGATTGAAACTGATGCATGTGAGAGATCTTATGCATAGAGCTCTCATGCATTGTGATAGCTCTTATATATAGAGTGTTCATGCATTGTGTATGAACTCTTATGCATAGAGAAGTCCTCCCATTCTCCAAGCGAAACCTTTTGAGCGAGGAAAAAATCGAGTGACACATTTCAAGGAATAGGCACACAAGAAGGCTAAGGCCAGTAATGAGAACACTATAGGTGTGCAACACAAATTCAATAGATCTAGGAATGGATTACATGTGTTGTATAGAAATTTTCCTTCATAGCTAGTACACCTTCAAAGTTCATCAGTAAATGGAAAGTCACATGCAAATCATTACGATTCAAAATCAATAACACCATCATAGTGAGCACTTCGGAGTCTAGACCAACACCAAGACACGTGTATCGAGATTGAAACATATGATAACAAAAGAAAACATAACAAAGCATACGATACTTTTGAAATTTCCTTAAGTGGCAACTTTCCAAAAATGCATCAACTCTAGTGGATTCAAAAACATAATGTGGACAGGAAGGCATCGCCCACCTAAATAATGTGAAGATTAGTGTAGCCTACATGTGCTCTCCAAGAGTAATAATACAAAAAGAGTAGAATAGAGTATATATGATGATCAAACTCTATGATTTGCATGAGAGTGATAACACCATTCTTTTGGTACTACACCAGTAGATATATGGGTTAAGCCTCTATACAAAACCTACTAGGATAAGAGCCCAAACACCTCCAAACCCTCGATCAAACCCTAAACACATTCCAAGAATGGAGTTCCATTCCTTAATCCACCTTAGAAGGAATGATCGTCCTTTATCAATGCCTTCCTCCCTTAATGGAGGGGTAGCATCCATTCTATGGTTGGAGTAGACTTGAAGAATTGGGTATAGGGAGAGCTTTGGGTCACCAGCATCACTGCCCTCCTCCTGGTATTTCCCTCTTAGCTCTTCATTAAAGGAAACATTGAAAACCACCATGTTTATGAGTTATGTGAAGTTTATGGGGATTGATCTGTGTAACCTATTGAAGGAAAAGTTAAGGGATTCTAACACAGATAGTTGGTTTCTTGAGAGATTAAGGTTTGGTAGCACATACAACTCCCCTAGGGCTTCATGAGAATGGAGCCAATTAGCATATTGCAAGAGAGGTTCAAATACATTGGAAAGTATGTGGAATCAATATAGTTGTAAGATAGATCCAAACTTTTCATGAGATCAATGTAAATAATGTTGAAAATGTAGTGAGGAAGAAAAATTATGTTGCTACATTATCAGATCGAACTAAATGATGTTCAAACTAGGAGATGAGATACCAAAGGAGACTGGGATAGAGCTAGTTAATTAATTGTAGCTGAGAAGGAGGACAATCAAGTTTCTCAACACAGAATAATCCCCAAAGGTGTGCAGGTCACCTTCCAACCTATTGCAAAATTAGCATGTCGGAATAACTGTCGAAATGAGCATGTCGGAATCAATAGGAATTAGCATATTAGAATTAGTAATTTGAAATCAACATGATAGAATCAGCAGGATGGAATTAACTGGATAGAATCAGCTGGAATCAATTAGACAGAATCAACTGGAATCAATTAGATAGAATCAGCTGGAATCAATTAGACAGAATCAGCTGGAATCAATTAGACAGAATCAACTGGTCAGAATTAGCATGACACTCGGAATCAGCTAATCAGCCAAAATTAGCTGGACATTAGGAATCAACCGGGCAGTCCGATTTAGGTGGGCTATCAAATTTAGTCGAGCAGTTAGAATCAACCTTGCAGTCGGGATCAGTTGGTTAGTCGGAATCAGAACTGAAGACTTGAAGAAAACCCTTGACCTATTATTCTATTTTTTGAGTGTGTCAATATGTTTCTCCTAGTCCACAAGCAGTTATACTGATCTGTAGAGCTTGTTCATGCATCACCTTGGGCCGACAATTATTTCTAGAGCAGCTCCAGCTGGATTCTGAGTTCCTTTCTTCCCTCAAGTTTCTCCTGTGTACTATGCTCCGCAACTCTTTGACTTGTTGATCGAACTGAGTGTTCGTTTCAGAGGTGATTGCTGTGGAGGTGGTGACTGCTGATTTTTCTTTTTGTTGTGCAGAGGATGAACCTCCGCCGGTTTTGCCTCCATCTCCGTCTTTTTCTTGTGGTGGGATTGGTTGTAGTAGGAGGTGACATGTGGGAGTTGGCAATATCATGTATTCTTTCAGGAGTTGTAGATTGTCCTCCCAACATGCTTTTTGTGAAGTTGTCAGCTCCTCTTCCCACTTCTCCATTAGTTCCATAGGTAGCTGCACTATGGGGAGCTCTTCTTCAGCCTCCATGGCCTCCTAGATTCGCAGCTTCCCTTTCATCAGGAGGAGCTCCTTTGCGGTCTTTTTCTAGTGCTAGCTCCACATTGCAGTGGCATGAACCACAATGCGGGCTTTTTCTGTTGTGCTGCTGTGCTGACTGAGCTGCTTGCTTTGCTTGTTGGAGCTTACTCTTTGGATGTCCTGGTTGTGGTAGTCTGGAGCTCAGCGAGTGATTACCATCTCCCATTCTTTTACCTTCATTTTTCGGGCTTCTTCAACACTTCTTCCAAAGTGCTACATCTCTTCCTCCTTTAGTCAAGTGTGTATCTATCAGCACCTGTATCTGTCAGCTTTGCTACAATTTGCACTAATTCTAACAGCTACTAAGCCTGACTCTTCCTCTTTCAATCAGCACTCATTTAGTCGGCTCTACACCTATCTCTTCCTCCTTCAATCACTATAATTGTCTCTTCTTCCTTTAGTAAACACGGCTTCAATTAACACTGGACTTGTCTCTTCTTCCTTCTGTTAGCACTGAACCTATCGGCTATGAACTAGTTAGCATTGACTTAATTCAACATTGATTCCTCGGGTACCTTGCCATAAAGATGCCTTCCAAAAATCTGAAAAGAATGCTCGCTACATTAGTGCCAATGAATTTCTTTTCTCTCCCCCTTTCTTTGCTATTTATTAGTGCAAATCGGCTATCATCAATTTTATATATATATATATATATATATATATATATATGTTCCCTCTTCCTCTTTTTTACACCAAATCGGTGTCACCCTCTTCTTCTTCATTATACTATGTGATGACCGCTCTTTGCTTCTTTTGCATAAACTTTGCCAAAGCTTTTAAGAAACCCTTATAATATATATATATATATATATATATATATATATGTATATATATCCTTTTTCTCACATTTACACTGTCATCCCATATTGGCCATCATCATCCTGGTTCATGTATGTATATGTATATATATACATATGTATATATATATATATATATATGTATATATATATATATATGTATATATATATATATATATATATATATATGTATATATATATATATATGTATGTATGTATATATATCCTTTTTCTCACATTTACACTGTCATCCCATACTGGCCATCATCATCCTGGTTCATTTCTCTCGCTACTACTGGCTGCCATCATCACCTCTTCTTTTCCTTCCTCTTCCCTTCCCTTTGCATATGTGATGCTACTAGCTCTTTCTCGTTTTCTTTTTCTGCCCTCACCATACATGAGGCACAAAAATTTAAAAAAATGGTCCCGTGGGCCGCACGTCGGCGGCCTGTCCCCATAAAGGTGATGGGAGGCCTTGAGAATGGCACCACTGCCATTCTTCCTTGAGAATGGTAGTAGTGCCATTCTCCCCTTCAAGGTGGTGGGAGTTCTTAAGAATAGCACCAGTGCCATTCTTCCTTGAATGTAAGGGAGAATGGCAATGGTGCCATTCTCCCCTTCAAGGTGGCTACAAACACCCCCCCCCCTCTCTCTCTCTCTCTCTCTCTCACACACACACACACACACACACACACACACACACACACACAAATAATTATCTCTCTGTTAATCCAATTCTAGGATTAACAAGAGCTACCGCCGTTATCTTACATCAAGGAGTCACGATAGATACCCCAACGGGTCATACATTCATGATATGAAGTAATAGTGTCCAAAGCTACAACTTGGATGGGCGCCCGTAATGGTATCACAGAGTATTTATGGTGATTCCCGCTTCAAGAGCGTGTGGTAGCAAGATAGGATGAAGTCCTAAGCGATGTACTTCATGGGATATATTATGAGAGTAGTCATTGTAATAGCATTAGGTCTCGTATGAGCCTAAAGTGCCTGGTCGTCCACCACAGTTTAAGTGAGTGTGAATACTTATGGCCATATATATATAAGTGAATTTCTCTCATAAAACAATATACTCTCCCATTGTGCAATTGATTCTTGCTCTTGCTAATCCTCTTGCTAATCTCTCTCCCTAATGCATGCTAGTGAGTGTGTGTGAGTGAAGTGAGAGGAGGGACGAGGACCCATAGTGCAACGCGGTGGTGTGACAATGCTCGCGGGAGACGCAGTGGAATTGCTTCTTAAGGAGTTGTAGAGCTTGGAGACCTTAAGGGTTATGAGTTCGGCCATTGGAAAGATCCTCACGATAGTTTCGCGGTTCACCAGAGGTAATCTCTTTTTGGATGTGTTTAAAGGAGGATTAGGGTGACCCATAACAATTTTGGCACCGCTGTCGGGGAGCCATCCCTTGGCTTTTCCATCATTTTGTCTCTAATCTATGCAGAATCTATTGCCCATTAATGGTTTCGTTTTGTCTCTAATCTATTATCTTGATTAATGGTTTCCATCGTTTTATCTCTAATCTATGCAAAATCTATTGTCCATTATCTTGATTAATGATTTCCCATAAAAAAGATATGGATTTGATGGTGATTTGTGTGAGATTTGTAGAACAGCTCTCTTTTTTGTTTTTGAAAAGAATGCTTTTTGCTTAATTTTTAGATTAATTTGTTATTTTTGTTGTTGTTTTTGTGGTTTTTCATGTTCTTAGGGCTTGCACATAGTTTGTATTAGGCGTAGTTTGCATCCATTGCATCAAAGAATGCAAGTGAATGCATTTCTTAGTGAATGTTAGCTCTCTTTAGTTTAAACATAGATCTAAGATCATTAATTCTAGTTTAATTGTGTGTTTTTTGTTGAAATTGTTTAGATTAGAGTGTTAGCAAGCATTAGGAGTAACTTTATCCTTTAAAAAATTCTTAAAACCATAAAAAAACCCCTGAATTTGACTAATTTCTCTTATGGACTGGTTTTTAATATTGTTCAAGAGGCCAAAAATTTAGAAAATGTGTCAATTGGGGTCTAAATTGATCATATGAGTAGTCGAAATTGAGGTTTTGGAGTGTTTTAAGAGTATCTAGATGCATCAAAACACCTAGTCACATTAAATTTTTTTTATCAATTGGAGAAATTTTATCAATTAGAGAAATTTGACTCTCTTTGCTTAATTTTGCCTTAAAAGAGGAGATATAATTAAGAGTCTAATTAATCTCCTAATTTAGATTAATTTACACAATTGTTGATGCACAAAGATTAGCATTCCCTTGCTCTATCCAATGATGTGCTCAATTGTGTGAATTAATTAGGGATTAATGGTTAATTAGAGTCCTTGATTAGTGTAAAAGAGGAAAAGATTAGTGAAAGAATTAATCTTGGGTTAATTCTTAATTATTTTTTTACATAACTCATTAAGACTAATGAGCATTCAATGAGAAGATGCTTATGAGTTGTCAATTTGTCCATTTTGGGGGTCATTTATGAAGAAGGGTGTAAGGGGTGTCATTTAAAAGGTTGACTTTTTTTTATTCCGATAACTTTTTTGAAAAAATGCCCATATCCCTTTCATTTTAAATTCAAAAAATATTTCCCTCAAAAAAAGAAAATTTGTATTTCCCACTAGATTTTTAAAAAAGTAAAAATATTTCCACGTGAAGTCCGGCGTGAAACACCAGAGTTTCACGTGGGGGGGGAGGTGGGAGGGGAGGGGGGGGAAGACTAGATAACACCCCTGTTTGGAGGCCCGTATCTCCTAAACTGTATATCCGATGAAGGCACTCTAGGACTTATCGAAAAGTTGACATTGAGCTCTTTGACTCTGGACCTGGTTGTCCGAAGTCAAAATGATCATTTTGGCCTCCGACTAGCAACAGCCTCAAAATTCGACCCAAAAATTGAAGCAAAAAACAGCCCAAAAAACCATGAAAAATCACAAAAAAAAGCGTGAAAACGATGATGATCCATATTCGAGCTACTTCTTGAGGGGCTAAACGATAAAATCATGGATGACTCAGGGAAACAAAGTTGTAGTACTCCAAAAATACTACATCTCCCTCATATAGAGTTTTTTAAAATTCCTTTTGGAACATTCTCAAAAACGTGCTACGAAACAGGGAAAAAATTCTCAAAAAAAAATCGTCTTGAGACAATGATAGAGAATAGGTATTAGGACCTTCTCTTCCATCTAAGAAGTTCCTAGCATACGCTTTTTCAAAAATACTATAGCTCCCTCATATAGAGTTTTTTAAAATTCCTTTTGGAATATCCTCAAAAACGTGCTGCAAAACAGGAAAAAAATCTCAAAATTTTTTTTTCATCTTGAGACAATGATGGAGAATAGGTTTTAGGACCTTCTCTTCCATCTAGGAAGTTCCTAGCATACGCTTTTTCGAGAAAAATATCTCAAGTTCACGTGCGTATAGCGCCTAAGCTAATTAAGGTAAACGGACACCCGTTTGATCCAACAAAGAGTACGCCAAGCCTCTTGAGGTTGTAACGGGCTGTGGGAAAGTATAAAAAGCAAAAAATAAATAAAAAACTGTGATTGCTCATTAAGGAGCATTTAGGCACTCCAACATGGCCAACGGAGGGATTGCTAGGGGTCACACAAGGACTAAACCCAATGGCTGACATCTTCGATCCATTGAGATCCATGCCACAAATTCACCTCCCAATGCCATTGGCTATGCCGATAACAAGCGTATCATCAGGTTTTACACCCCCTGTCACTTCGATTCCACCAGGCTTTGGTCCCTTGCCTAACTAACATTCCCGCAAATCCTATAGGTACCAACCCTTTCTTGGATGCCCACACCTTGGACATACTGACTAGTCTAGGAAGGGGGTGGCCCAAGGACTTACTGAGTCCAACAAGAGCACTCATGTGTGGCCTCAATGATTCATATAGAAATACGACCGTACAAATTTCTAAAATTATGGGTAAATATGACGGAACAATAGACCGTGTTCAATTAATTCAAATGTTTGAACAGAGATGTGAAGCCTTTGGAAATCCCAACTTCCCCACTAAGGTACATGCGTTGAACTTATGCTTAGAGGGAAAATCTAGTCGATGGTTCATTGCATTGATACTGGCGAATGACCAACTTCAAAACCTTGAAATCAGCCTTTATACTTGGCTTTTCCAGACAAGGTGATCAGTGGAGTGCAGTAATAGAACTCTATTCAATTGAGCGTCAACCAAATAAATCCATTAGAGATTTTATCCTTCGGATAAAACTATTGGACTCATGTTGTGAGTCATGGAAAAAATTAAACCATGTTCAATTGAGGAGATGTTTCATGATGGGCTTGAAGAATAACAGCTTACACAACTTGATCATTATATCCAATCTGGAAACATTTGATCAATGTTGTAAAGAAGCAATACGTTGTTTAGATGACAACATGCTAGAAGATGATTATGCTACGAGGTGTTCCTTATCTAAACCAAGTGAAGCAATGGCAAAAGAAAGATCGATCTCAGAATTGACATTCCCCTAATTTTATGCAGCCTTGTTTAAAACCTTACAGCCAACATCTATAAGAGAGGATGTAAACCTTCAAAATCAAACATCCTTAATATCTATAAAAGTGACAAGCAAAATGCCTTGTCTTCTTGAATGCACTCACTAACGACCATCCCAATCCTCATTGTGCATACAAGGCACCTGTCCTTCTATACTGCATATATTGTAAAACCTTTGATCATGATACTAAAAAATGTCCCGCTTCATCCACAATGTACTCAAAACCTCCATCTCCCATGCACCAAACAGAAACAGTCCAAAGGGTAGAAAATACTCAGGAAGTAGTTAATCGAACCCTTTGGTGTTTCTATTATCGTGGACCTCACAAGGTGGCAGATTGCACAGTTTAGAATACTTCTATGCCCATAGTCACTGACACCTTGTGACCAATGTGTGAACGATGTGGCATTGATCACATGTTCCAAGATTGCCCAAGACAAGTTTCTTCAATGCAACTTGTCTCACAAAATACAACTCTTAATATCTTAAGTGTACAAAACGGGCAATTGTCCATGGTACTCTTGAATGTGCTTACACGCTTACAAGCCAAGGCATGAGAAACAATCAAAAGGAAAGCAAAAGATAATACCTCAACATGGGTAGAAGAACATGCTTTAAAACAGAACCTAAAAGAGAAAACAAAAACTTCTAAAACCAAGAAAAACAAGGGACAAAAAATTATCGAAACCAAGGTCGAGTTAAAAGACAAGAAAAAGAACTCTGTAGAGGACATAAACCCAAAAGGGGACATAAACACAAAAGAGCCAAAAGCTATACATGATGCAGAAGCATCCACCTTAAAGACCTCCACACAAACCACAACACCCATATGTGAGACACAGGATACAAAAACCCAAAAGAAAATTTGATCTCGTCGCATGGGTAAACATAATGAAAAACTGACAAACCAAAGCCAAAAGCTATACATGATGCAGAAGCATCCACCTTAAAGACCTCCACACAAACCACTGAAAAGATGCAAGGGGGAAGAGAGCTTGAGCTCTTGCAAGCACACACACACACTCACAAAACCCTAATAGAGAACACACAAGGTGAGAGGCTGAAAATCTTCTTCTTCTTCAACACACCATATACAAAGATAAGAGTACACAATAATATGAAAGGTACTCAACCAATACATACACGGGTTCTCTATAGTGTGAACCCGACTAAATGAGCTGGCGCTATAACTATGCCAGTCTCTAGAATGGCTGTCACACAGCCTGTCATCCCACTGGCCGCATATCACCCAAGATCTCACCAACCATGCCAGTGGTGTAAGTGCGGGGCCTATCCCCCAGGCGGGTCATCAGTGTCCACCGCCTCACTAGAGCTCGATATCTCAACACTCCCCCTCGAGCTCAACTCCATCTCATGTACACCAAGCGAAGCCCTGAATCTGCGGAGCTTCTCTGTACCCAATGCTTTGGTGAAGATGTCAGCTACCTGATCCTCTGTGCTGACATAAACAAGGTCAAGGTCTCCTGCCAAGACCTTCTCTCTGACGAAGTGGTAGTGGACCTCTATGTGCTTCGTACGAGCATGAAAGACTGGGTTCCTGGCCAACTGTATACTGCTAATGTTGTCACAGAAAATGACAACTTGTCTATCCACTGATAGACCCAAATCTGCAAGTAGCTTCCTCAACCAAGCTACCTCACATGCTGCCATAGCAGCTCCTCTGAACTCAGCCGCCGTACTCGATAGAGCAACTGTAGGCTGCTTCTTGCTGCTCCAAGTCACAACAGCACTCCCCAAAGAAAACATGAATCCGCTGGTAGATCTTCTGTCTGAGATACTACCAGCCCAATCAGCATCTGTGTACCCATGTACACATATCTCTGTCCCAGTCTCATAGAATAGTCCACAATGCAAAGTAGACCTCACATACCTCAGTATGCGTCTCACTGCATCTAAATGCGATTTCCGTGGAACCTGCATAAACTGACTCACCAACCCAACAACATAGCTCAAATCTGGTCTGGTGATCGTCATATAGATCAAACTTCCTACTATGCTCCTGTACATAGTAGGATCCTCCAAGATCTCTCCTGAATCTGCACTCAACTTGCCATTCTGATCCAATGGCACAGAAATAGGCTTACAGCCTATCATACCATACTTGGACAACATGTCCAAGCCATACTGTCTCTGCAGTAATCCAATACCATGTGGTGACCTAATCACCTCAATGCCCAAGAAATATCTGAGCTCCCCCAGATCCTTCATCTCAAACTTCTGTCTAAGCAAGATCTTTACATCAAAGATCTCTGCATCATGGTCCCCCATAATGATCAAGTCATCTACATAGATGACAACAAGCACAACTCCTCTATCACCATGTCTCACATACAATGAGAAATCTGCATTGGCTACATGAAAGCCAATAGTGACAAGATATTCAGAAATCTTGTCAGACCATGCTCTTGGTGCTTGCTTTAAGCCATACAAGGCTTTCTTCAACCTGCAAACATGCTCGGGGTGACCCACATCCTCATAACCAGGTGGCTGCAACATATACACCTCTTCTTGCAAATCCCCATGCAAGAATGCATTCTTTACATCCATCTGATGTAAAGACCATTGCTTTGACGCAGCCACTGCTATCACAACTCTCACCGTTGCCATCTTGGCAACTGGGCTGAAAGTTTCCTCATAATCAATCCCATATGTCTGCGCATATCCTTTGGCTACCAATCTAGCCTTGTACCTGTTTATGCTCCCATCACTGTTATGTTTAACTTTGTACACCCACTTGCATCCAATGGCTTTCTTGCCTTCAGGCAATTGCACTAAATCCCAAGTTTCATTTCCATATAGTGCATCCATCTCCTCATCCATAGCTTTCTCCCAACACACATTTCCAATAGCCTCATCAATGCATGTGGGCTCAACAACCTGCACAACCTTTGCCATATATGCATAGTGATGTGCCACATAACCATCATATGTAAATCTCTGCACAGGGTTCTTCACTCTCCCTGATCTTCGCAGCTTTTCATTCATGGCTTCCATAGCCTTCTTTACACCAGGTGTTCTCATAGCTGGGATCCCAAGCTCCTCATCAAGGCTCATATCTGAGCCACTAGACTCTCCATCAACATGAGAATGCCCTGCAGAAATGTCAGGCATACCAAGGGGCTCAACCACTTTCTCTTTTCCTTTACGTGATGTAGTAATCACATTTGCAGGGCTGGTATTATGACGCAGCCTGCCACTCCATGGTCTATCAACAGACCCACTAGATGAGGACTCTCCTGGTCCACTCAAAGACTGTGATTGCTGACTTGCATTCTGTGCAACCACACTTCCACTCACATCAGCCCCCACAGCTTCTTTTTCAGCAGCATACCAGCTGCTCATCTCATCAAAGACAACATCCCTGCTCACCCTCAACTCACGTGTAGCAGGGTTATAACACCTGTATCCCTTTTGCTCAAGGGAATATCCAATAAACACACATTTTTCAGCTTTCGGATCCAGCTTAGTTCTCAGCTCATCTGGCACATGCACATATGCAATGCATCCAAAGACTTTCAGATGAGACAAATCTGGTTTTCTGCCAGTAAACCTCTCCTCTGGAGTTACATCATGTATGGCTGCAGTTGGAGTCCTGTTCATGATGTATACGGCTGTAGAAACAGCCTCAGCCCAATAGCAATGCGGCATATTCTTCTCTTCCATCAATGCTCGCGCAATCTCAGCAATGTGCCTGTTTTTCCGCTCAGCAACTCCATTTTGCTGCGGAGTGTATCTGCATGTGAACTGTCTCCGAATACCATTCTTTTTCAAAAAGTCAGAGAACTTATTGGAGAAGTATTCTCCCCCTCCATCTGACCTTAGGCACTTGACATATTTTCCTGTTTGCTTTTCAACCAAAATTCTGAAATTCTGAAAGTGAGTGAACACCTCACTCTTCTCCTTCATGAAATATACCCACACTTTCCTTGTGTGGTCATCAATGAAAGTGACATAGTACCTGCAGCCTCCCATAGACACGGTCTTCGTAGGACCCCATACATCTGAATGCACAACATCTAGTGCATTTCTGCTCACATATCTGTTACGTGGAAACACATGCTTTGTTTGCTTCCCAAATTGGCATGCTTCACATATTTTCTGCATACCTTCCACTTTAAATTTTGGCAGCCCTGTCACAATTCCTTTTGTCTGCATAGACTTCAATCTCTGCACATTTACATGTCCAATTCTTTTATGCCATATGTCTGTGTCTGCAACAACTCCTGAACCATTTGCAAACATCGCAGCACTCATTTCAGGCATGTCTACATCCAACGTAAACATTCTGCCCACTCTGTTGCCTTTTGCAACCAACCTGCACTTGTCTTTGAAATCTTCAACATAACACCCATCAGGGTTAAACCGAACCTGCAAACCCTGCTCAATCATCTGGCCAACTGAAACCAGATTCTTTGTTATGTTCGGTACATGAAGTACATCTGCAAGGTACTTCACTTTGCCATCCTGCATAGATAATGGCACATCTCCAACGTGGGCAATTGGATGAGCAGTGTCATCCCCTGTTTCCACAAAACCTGGTCTTTCCGGGTTTTTCATTTCCTTGAACCACTCCCCATGACTCGTCATGTGGTTCGAAGCGCCTGAATCCACATACCATACATTATCTTTTTGTGCTGCATCAACATTTTCAGACATGGCATTCACGACATGCTGCATAACAAACAACCTTTCATTATCCTCATTATTTCTGCTTGAGGATGCATAGTTGTTTTGCTGCACTTTCCCATTTTGCATGTCAGCCTGCTTCTTATAACATTCTGACTGCACATGTCCAGGCTTACCACAATAATAACATTCACGTGCATCATTATATTGCCTTTGCCAATTTCCACGGCCTCTTTGACTCCCCCTGCCTCTGAATTTGCCTCTTCCACCTGTGTGTTGTTGTTGTTGTTGATTCTGGGACTGTTGTTGTTGCTGCTGTTGCTGGCCATAATTCTGATTACCTGTTCGGCCACCTCCTTGACCGCGTCCACGGCCTCCTCTACCTCGTCCTCTTCCTGAACTCGTGTAGAAGGCCTGTTGCTCTGAACTGTTTTTACTTTGTGAAGACTGTTGGTCTTCACCCAAGCTCTTCTCTTCGATAATCAGCATAGACACCAAATCTGTAAAGTTGGGAATGTTTTCCCGAGTCTGAATAGACGTCTTGAACGCCTTGTATTGTGGCCCGAGACCATGTAGACAGACTTCCACCTTGTCATCATCATCTACTGACACACCAATAGATGCAAGGGATTCCACAATACCCTTTATCTTCAACGCATAGTCATTCACAGACATGCTCTTGTTCTCCACAGTATGAAGTTCATTCTTCAACTGTATCTTACGTGCCTTGGTATTTGTTTCATAGAGCTTTACCAAGGTGTCCCACGCCTCCTTGGGGGACTTGGCATCCTGAATGTGCCCAATCATGGTGTCCTGTATACTAATGGAAAGCCAATACATTACTTTCCTGGCTCCTTGGTTCCAGTCTTTAAACTCTTTCACATCTGCAGCAGTCGGATTTATATCCGGTATCTCCGGTGCCTCTTCATGCTCACCTTCTATGTAGTCCCAATAGCCTTTTCCCATTAGGAAATTCGTCAACCTGAACCTCCAAGCATGGAAGTTATTCTTATCCAGCTTCTCAGCCACAATCTGTGTTATGCCATCATTAGACATCTTGCCAAACACACAATTCTACCAGAAAGTGCACTCTAGTTTTTTTCTGCACAACCTGCAGTATTTTCTGCACAGCGGTACTGTAGTACTCAAATGTCACAACCAGTGACTTCAATGTGCATACATACACCCAATGGCAACTGTAGACCTCTTTGCAGCACCCACAGTGTCTGCACAGTCAATCTGTCTTCCTGCAGTTCTTAAAACAGAGTTCTGCAGAGAATCGATGACTTACCCGCAGTGCTCGAAATCGCCTGCTTTCTGAAAAACAGAGGTCCAGACGCACCTGAAACGCGTTTTCGGCCCGAAAATATTAGTCCGTAGGACTGTATAGTTGCCCTATAGCTTCACTCTCGCGAAGAAAGCTCCTCAATCGGAGATCGTTTGCCGGTGCCTCCCGTAGAGCTCCCGACAAGGGTGTAGTCACCAACACAAATAGGGAAGAGTAGTTGCAGCTCTTACCCTCGTACCGCTTCCTGTGGTTCTCTTGCTTGCAGCTCAGCCCTTAGCACGAACCAGGCTCTGATACCATGAAAAGATGCAAGGGGGAAGAGAGCTTGAGCTCTTGCAAGCACACACACACACTCACAAAACCCTAATAGAGAACACACAAGGTGAGAGGCTAAAAATCTTCTTCTTCTTTACTCAACACTCAACACACCATATACAAAGATAAGAGTACACAATAATATGAAAGGTACTCAACCAATACATACACGGGTTCTCTATAGTGTGAACCCGACTAAATGAGCTGGCGCTATAACTATGCCAGTCTCTAGAATGGCTGTCACACAGCCTGTCATCCCACTGGCCGCATATCACCCAAGATCTCACCAACCATGCCAGTGGTGTAAGTGCGGGGCCTATCCCCCAGGCGGGTCATCAGTGTCCACCGCCTCACTAGAGCTCGATATCTCAACAACCACAACACCCATATGTGAGACACAGGATACAAAAACCCAAAAGAAAATTTGATCTCGTCGCATGGGTAAACATAATGAAAAACTGACAAAGCAAAGAAAGTCAGAGAATGAAACAAGTTCTAGTACGTCACTAAGTGAGGATGAGACAAGTTCTTACTCTTCGTTCAGTGCATCACATAGACCAATCAAGAAACTAGAACCCACCTAATCACCCCAAATGGATAATGATAATCACATGACATATGCGGAACACAAAAAGCAAGCTCAAGAGAGCATCCTTAGCTTGGTTGAATGTCTTACAGGGTCACCAGTTGTGATTGAGCCTCATAATAATCCTAAAAGAGAAATCAAGATACAAAGCCTAGAGGAGTATCGCTTCCCCTTTTAAGAGAAAGCATACTCTCTGCAGAAGAGTCATTTGAAATAGACTATATGAACTATAGGCTTGAAAAAGCACGTGAGGAATTTGATAATTCCCTTGCAAGAATTAAACAGTCTCTTAAAATCTCATTCGGAGAAATTATGTTCTTAATAAAGCCAACATCACATCAACACTTCCACCTTTAATGGTAGCTCAACTAGAGTTATACAAGGACATAACAAACTGCATAAAATAGGACTATCGGGATTCGCAAGTTTCCAAACATCCCTCATTAAGAATTGTCAGAGGGCCAAGTGTGCCATTGTATGCATTGGGTACTCTTGAAAAAGCTGAGACCCAAACACAGGATGAAAGTGAATGGGAATATGAAACAGACATAGGATCTAAAGCTGAAACAATAACCGGAACACCCATGGTTCCTTTGGAAGATTCTATCATGGTATGGTTGGATATTGCTATAGGGAATGATATTCAGTGCAAATGCGCATTGATTAGCCCTCGAGCAAGTCATAACATCATGAGACAATAGACACTTGGGTGTCATTAGGACAACCTAAACTCACCCTGACAAGAAATAGTCTTGCAAAAGGAACTAATGAACAAAACATTGAAGTTCCATATTACTTTAGATACGCTACTCGAACAACTGATGGGGCGATTTGGAATTTACATTTCATTTCAACCTAGATTTCCTTGAGTATGATGTCACCAATGATGTCATCATTGTTGGACCTTGGATAAGTGAATCATTGTATTCACTAGATGAATCCATGCAAACAGTCACCTTGAACACTCCTACATGCAATGTACAATTGTTATTTTACGGGAGGAAGAAACCTTACAGGAGCTGGAACTTCCAACATATCTTATTGAAAAAATCCCTAGGATTTTGGTTGGATTGGAAATTGCAAATAAAATCACCACAGCTCAAGCATAGCGTTATCCAACATGAGAACACAATCTTATGACTCTCGAGCTATGGGATTTATTAGGTCAACCAACATCACGGCACATCCTAAAAGGATTACCTTTACACAAGACTTGAACATGCCATGTTTGGGGTGCTTTGAACATACAATGTATATTGAAACTAACCCCCTCACTTGCAAGTTTTTTATGGTTGAGTATGTGTTGGAAGCATATTTGATCTTGGGGCATAAATGGACTGTTGTTGCCCAAGCACCACTGTGCTTTGCTAGCGACAGAGTCATCATGTTGATCAACGCGACAAAATGTTGACAATACCATACTGCTAGGAAGAGGATCCAACTTTAATGGATATTTATGATGTTGAACGCAAAAAAGGATACAAGCCTCTTCCACAAAAGCCCCTCTACACAATGACCTACCATATCTACACAATGACTGACTCGGATAAAGCATCTACTCCTTCAATCCCATCCTCACCTACGAAGTTTGATGCCAAGACCTCGCAATCAACATCTATTCCTGAAGAAATTCCCGCGGCCAAACCATCTATCTCTAATAGGGAACTTAAAGGAAAGACCTCGGATCCAATGCATCTTCATCAACAAAGCTCATCAAAGGAGACAACCACAGTCAAGGAGGGCCCCAAACCTTCCACATCACCCAAAAAGGAAAACTCCACCACGACAACCACAATCAAGATATCTTAATAGTATCAAAATGTGGGTGGAGAAGCAGCTACTTATAGCTCAAGGCTACTATGAAGATGCTAATCAAATTTGGGTGCCTCGACAGTCAAAACCTCTTCCTCAATAACGAAGCACTTGAAAGCCAAGGAAGAAGAAGAGTACTCCACAACACCGTCCACAAAAGCCGATGCAAGTTCCTCAAAGAACTCCACCAATGCAACAAGTGTGGGTACACTGCTCTGCAAGCACAAGGGTACTACCAAAAAAATACCAAAGCTTGGGTCCCCAAGCACATCACAAAGTCCCCTAAGCTTGCACAAAGAAGAAAGCCTCAACACCAAGCACAACGGCCACCAAATTACAGTGTTCATCAAAGATGGGTGCCTCTGCATGTACATCATCAATAAGGTAATTCCATCATATGGTGCCAAAATCGAACATTGTGAAGAAAACCTCACCATCGACTTCAACCCCAAAAAAACTTCACCTAAAGTTCAACAAGAATGGAGGCCCAAGAAACAGCAAGCAAATCACTCAACCACTCTCGTGCATTCAGCACCAACATAAGAGCTTGTCTATGCAAGCAAACAATAAGCAGTCTTCCCTATTGCCTCGACATCATTTTAGCAGCTTTTCCATGAGTACATATCCATACTTATGCACTGGAGAACATTTGCACCCAAAGCCTCACCATCGACAACTTCCAGGTACATCTCTGGATGGGGGGAAAGCCGAGTCAATGGTACAACCCATCACCTAGAATTTTCTTTCAAGTTACAAACCTCTCCAAACAACGCCACCATCTTCACAAATCAATGATCTTCAATCCTTAGTGAAGATATCTATATTAGCCCTCGCAAGTCGACGTAATTCTTTCAATCCTCTCACCAACAAGTGGCTACTTCAACATAGAGCAGTTCAATAAGAGTCTATATGACTCAATTCTCGTACTTCATGAAAATGTGATTCTAAGAGCACTTAATTATGTATAAAAACATAAAAAGCACATGGGAAAAAGAGAGACAAGATCAGGTCCTACTCAACAAACATTTGACAAGAATCCTGCCACATAAAGGGACATCATCACAAGCTAATTACTTCAAATGATGAATGTTGCTTCAATGAATCAAATGAGGAACTGAGAATCACCATCTCGTTCTGATGATTAAGTCTACATTCCTCCAGATCCTTCTCTCTCTTCTCTTCCATTATTAACATCTCTTAGTGTCTCCACTAGTAAAAATCACACGTAACTTTGCCGATGATTGCCAAAAACAAAGTGGGAAAAAAATGGCTTACACAAATATAAAAATGCAATCATTCACAAAACCCCCCACCTCGTTATGAATTCTCAATACACCACTAACCTCTTCATTCATTAACTATCTTTTCTTATTCCTTCCAGAGGAACAAAGACCATTGAACATCATTCAACATCAAAGCCATCGACAAAGCTTGTTCATTCTCCCCATACAAAGGTCTTCAACGTGATCACACGAACACGATCGTCATCACTCTCACGAAGGGGGGAATGTTAATCCAATTCTAGGATTAACAAGAGCTACCACCATTATATTATATCAAGGAGTCATGATAGATACACCAAAGGGTCATACATTCATGATATGAAGCAATAGTGTCCAAAGCTACAACTTGGTGGAAGGGCGCCCGTAATGGTGTGATAGAGTATTTATGGCGATTCTTGCTTCAAGAGCATGTGATAGCAAGATAGGATGAAGTCCTAAGTGATATACTTCATGGATATATTATGAAAGTAGTTATTGTAATAGCATTAGGCCTCGTATGAGCATTAGGCCTCGTATGAGCCTAAAGTGCTCGGTCGGCCATTAACAAGAGCTACCACCATTATATTACATCAAGAAGTCATGATAGATACACCAAAGGTCATACATTCATGATATGAAGCAATAGTGTCCAAAGCTACAACTTGGATGGGCGCCCGTAATAATGGTGTGATAGAGTATTTATGGCGATTCTTGCTTCAAGAGCATGTGATAGCAAGATAGGATGAAGTCCTAAGTGATATACTTCATGGATATATTATGAAAGTAGTTATTGTAATAGCATTATGAAAGTAGTTATTGTAATAGCATTAGGCCTCGTATGAGCCTAAAGTGCTCGGTCGGCCATAGTTTAAGTGAGTGTGAACACTTATGGCCACGTATATAAGTGAATTTCTCTCATCATAATACAACATACTCTCCCATTGTGTGATTGAGTCTTGCTCTTGCTAATCTCTCTCCCTAATGCATGCTAGTGAGTGTGTGTGAGTGAAGGGAGGTGAGAGGAGGGATGAGGACCCATAGTGCAACACGGCAGTGTGACAACACTCGTGAGAGACGTGGTGGAATTGCTTCTCAAGGAGTTGTAGAGCTTGGAGACCTCAAGGGTTATGCATTTGGCCATTGGAAATATCCTCACGAACAATTGCGGTTCACCAGGTAATTTGTTTTTAGATGTGGTTCAAGGAGGGTTAGGGTGAGCCATAACACTCTCTCACTCTCTAATTACTTTAATTAGTTTAAAATTTAATTAGTGTTTAGATTCTAGTCTATTTTTAATTAATATTTAAAATCTAATTAGTATTTGATTAGATTAGTTTAATTAGTAAATAATTTATATTTAATTAGTATTTATATATGATCTAATTAATATTTGATTAGTTTAGTTTAATTAGTGCTTAATTAGTTTAGATCAGAGTTATCTAGTTTGAATTTGGGAGGAAAATTTTAAAACTAGGGTTTGAGGATAATGGATATGAGAATTCAAATTCAAAGTCACAGCAGTCAAAAATTGTGAATCTAAAATGGGGGAGAATGGCAGTGGTGCCATTCTCCCCATGAAGGTGATGGGAGGCCTTGAGAATGGCACCACGCCATTCTTCCTTGAATGTAAGGGAGAATGGTAGTGGTACTATTCTCCTCTTTAAGGTGATGGGAGGCTTTGAGCCAGTGCCATTCTTCCTTAAGAATGGTAGTAGTCCCATTCTCCCCTTCAAGGTGATGGGAGTTCTTAAAAATGGCACCACTACCATTCTTCCTTGAATGTAAGGGAGAATGGCAATGGTGCCATTCTCCCCTTCAAGGTGGCTACACCTCTCTCTCTCTCTCTCTCTCTCTCTCACACACACACACACACACACACACACACACACACACACACAAATAATTCTCTCTCTCTCACTCTCTACTTACTTTCATTAGTTTAAAATTCAACTAGTGATTAGATTCTAGTCTGTTTTTAATTAGTATTTAGAATCTAATTAGTATTTGATTAATTTAGTTTAATTCGTGCATATTTCATAATTAATTAATATTTATGATCTAATTAGTATTTGATTAGTTTAGTTTAGTTTAGTGCTTAATTAGTTTAGATTAGAGTTATCTAGTTTGAATTTGGGAGGAAAATTTGGAAACTAGGGTTTTTGAATCCAAGGAGGGAAATTCAAAATTCAATGGATAAACACTGGTGCCATACTCATATTCAAAACAAGGAGGGAGAGTGAGGATAATGCGGATGAGAATTCAAATTCAAAGTCACATTTAAAAACCGTGAATCTAAAATGGGGGAGAATGGCAGTGGTGCCATTCTCCCATGAAGGTGATGGGAGGCCTTGAGAATGGCACCACTGCCATTCTCCCCTTCAAGGTGATGGGAGTTCTTAAGAATGGCACCCGTGCCATTCTCCCTTCAAGTTCTCCCTTCAAGGTGGTAGTAGGAGGCCTTGAGAATAGCACCATTGTCATTCTTCCTTGAATGTAAGGGAGAATGGTAGAGGTGCCATTCACCCCTTCAAGATGATTGGATGGGAAGCCTCGAGAATTGTAGCCACTGCCATTCTTCTTTTTGAATGGAACCACTGGAATGGCATTGGTGTCATTCTACCCCTCAAAATGATGGGATGGGAGGCCTAGAGAATGATAGTGGTGAAATTCTCCCCTTTCATGTAATGGAAGGCCCTGAGAATGGCAGTGGTGCCATTCTCAGGGCCATTCTCTCCTACAATCAAGTTGATGGGAGGCCCTGAGAATGGCAGTGGTGCCATTCTCTCCTACAATCAAGTTGATGGGAGGCTTTGAGAATGGCATTACTCCCATTCTTCCTTGCATATAAGGGAGAATGGCACCACTATACCTACTAACCTTGAATGTAAGGGGGAATGGTAGTGGTGCCATGCCCCCCCCCTTCAAGGTGATGGGATGCCTTGAGAATGGCACTAGTGCCATTCTTCTTTAAATGCAAGGGGAGAATGGCAATGGTGCCATTCTACACTTCAAGGTGACGGCGGGGAGCCTTGAGAATGGTACCTCTGCTGCCATTCTTCCATGAATGTAAGGGGGAATGGCAGTGGTGCCATTCTATCATTTAAGATGACATCAAGGTGATGGAAGGCCTTGAGAATGGTAATAGTGCCATTCTCTTCTTTAATCAAGGTGATGGGGACCTTGAGAATCACTGCTATTCTTCCTTGAATACAAGGGAGAATAACAATGATGCAACTTCCCCCTTCAAGGTGATGGAAGGCCTTGAGAATGACACCACTTCCATTCCCAGTGAATAGGAGGCCTTGAGAATGGCACCACTACCATTCTTCCTAGAATGTAAGGGAGAATGGCACCATTATTATTCTTCCTTGAATGTAAGGGACAATGGCAGTCGTGCCATTCTCCCCTTCTGTTGAAATATACAAGTGAATAGGGTGTGTGGGGGAATAAGCCCTTGGTTAGAGGTTGTAAAAGAGAATCTATAAAAATGTGAGAGAACCTGTGAAAAGGTGAGAAGAATCTACTTGGAGAGAATAAAGGGTAGCATGAGAAGATTTAGGAAGTGTGGAGATATTCTGGGAGGTGTGGAGATATTCTGGGAGAGGTGAAGAGAATCAAGCAAAAGAGGTGGAGTGGATCAAGGAGAAATCAGTGGGATTAGATGCTTGGATGTAAACTCTATAAATTGAGGCATTGGCCTAATGAGAATTTGCTAGTTTTTGATTATCCACTTTGTTAATGATGTTGATTCTAGTATTTGATCCACCATAGCTCATCACATTGCTGTAATTTTAACATGGTATCAGAGCCAAGCCTAGAATTTATCAAGTTTATGAGCCCATTATCTAGTTAATTAGGATTAGTAGATAATTAAGAAATAATCAAATTTTTAGTTATTTTCAAGAAGTCTTCTATACCTCCAGTTGGTGGAGGAGCTCTATCTTCTTACACACTCAACATTAGCTCCATTTCTTCTAGCCATAGATAGCAACACCCTTGTGCTCCAGCTAGTCAAATCAACGTAGCAAACCACCCACGCAAGTCGGATTTTGGCTGATTAAGAAGTACTATTTTTCTGCAGCAAATCAGAGATCTCTACTTCATCCAATCGAATGGGTCTATTTCCTCTTAGCCCCAAGTGTTTTCAAGCATGCTCTACAAGAGCTGATGAAGTCAGAAATTGATTTGATCAAGTCTACAGTGAGATCCAAGCTCTTCATAAAATTTGCAGGTGACTTTGGTAAAATAGAGATTAAGCATTCAATGTTTGGTCAAATCTTGTGTTTCTTGGCTTAATCCTCTACCAGACTAACTGCTATTGATGGCCTTGAAAGGATTTAAGCTCATTTGAAGTCTAAGGCCCCAGATCTGGGCTCCCCGCACTCTGTTTTTTGCACACAAAACAGAGGATTAATTTGCTAATCAATGATTAATCAATGCTAATCATTATATTTTGGTGCAATTGAGGGTTCAAATTAACCATTAGATATCTGATACAGATCCCTATAACTTCAGATTGCAATTCGGAGTTGGTTTGATACTCCAACCATTCCGTACAAATTGGTTACCCTTGATTTAATGTAATTTCTGGTGATTTTATGCTGATAAATTTGTTGTAATCATCTCTTAAACACCAGATTGAGTTGTAAAAGGGTAGACACTGCCCTTGAATCTTGAAATTGGATCAAGAGGTAAGACCCCCTTCACATCATCATGAGTACAGCACAAGAGAGCCAAATTTAATGGGGAGCAGTTTTACACATGGCAAACAAAAACCATGTATTTGCTCATGAGTGAGGAAAAATCTGTGGGGGATAGTTGAGGGAAGAGATGAATGCCCAGAGGTGAGAGGGAAAAATGAGTGGAAGAGAAGGAATGAAAAAGCATTGGGACTTATTGCACTCAGTTTAAATGATGAAATCATTCATCACATCACAGGGATACATTGGGCAAAAGATGCATGGGATGAACTCAATAAATTATTTGGCACACAAGCTAAAAATTCAAAGATAAATCTGTTAATGCAATTCTACAAATTGGATATGAAGGAAAGTGAACCTTTAATCAAAGATAAATCTGTTAATGCAATTCTACAAATTGGATATGAAGGAAAGTGAACCTTTAATCACACACTTGAACAGATATAAAAGCATTAAGCAGCTATTGGCAAAAAGGTAGAAGATGATGAGGCACTAGCTGTGCTTCTGAAGAGTGTGGACAAAGGTGAATATGAAAACATTGTAGCAACACTAAAGAATGTACCTGAATTGAAGCAACACTAAAGAATGTACCTGAATTGAAGCTACACGAGATAGAAGGAGCTCTACTAGAGCAAGAGAGCAGAGGCAAAGAGAAGAAATGGCTCGACTCAACAACAGGAGAAGAAAAAGCATTCTTCACTCGAGGAGGATTCTCTCCACGACAGGAAGGACCTTCACTTGCCACAACTGTGAAAAGCCAGGACACACATGGCAAGAGACTGCTGCAAACCCAGTGGAGAAGGAACGACATCGGCAAACTTCATGGAGGCTCCAAAGGAAGTGGAGTCGGATCATCTTTTCGGAGAGAGAGAGAGAGAGAGAGAGAGAGAGAGAGAGAGAGAGAGAGAGAGAGAGAGAGAGAGAGAGAGAGAGACCCCACAACCCAATGTAACCTGCCCCAACAAAGTAAAACCACCTCTGAGCCATCGATGATGTAGGCCACATGGTAGATGTATGTGTGAGCACGTTAGTCAAGGTCATGGGCACTTGTAGTAAGCCCATAGAGAGAGTGTGTGTCAAGGACTATGAGTTTAGGGACTTGAGGCACTGGTCGCGGGCTATCAAGTAAGAGAGAAACTTGGTACAGGGTCCACGTGTGCTAAGTTAACTTGAGGGGAGGTGTGCTAGACAACACTGGTCGTGGACTATCAAGTAAGAGGGAAACTTTGTATATAGGGTCCAAGTGTGCTAGGAGTATTCACTTGAGGGGAGGTGTTGAAATATACAAGTGAAAAGGGTGTGTGCGAGAACAAGCCCTAGAGAATCTGTAAATGTGAGAGAACCTGTGAAAAGGTGAGAAGAATCTACTGGGAGAGAATAAAGGGTAGCATGAGAAGATTTAGGAAGTGTGGAGATATTTTGGGAGGTGTGGAGAGAATCAAGCAAAAGAGGTGGAGTGAATCAAGGAGAAATCAGTGGGATTAATGCTTGGATGTAAACTCTATAAATTGAGGCATTGGCCTAATGAGAATATTCTGGTTTTTGTACTCACTAATCATGTCGTAATTATTTACTAATCACTTTGTTAAAGATGTTGATTCTAGTATTTGATCCGCCAATAGCTTATCACATTGCTATAATTTTAACACCTTCAAGGTGATGGAAGGACTTGAGAATAGAAGCAACTACCATTTTTCCTTGAAAGTAAGGGGGAACGACAGTGGTGCCATTCTACCCCTCAAGATGATGGGATGTGAGGCCTTGAGAATGGCACCACTGCCATTCCTTGAATGTAGGGAGAATGGTAGTGGTGCCATTCTACCATTTAAGATGATATCAAGGTTGGATGTGAGGCCTTGAGAATGGCACCACTGCCATTTCTTGAATGTAAGGGAGAACGGCATTGATGCCATTCTGCCATTCTCCCCATAAAGTGATAGGAGGTCTTGTAAATGGTGCCACTACCATTCTTCCTAGAATATAAGGGAGAATGGCACCACTGCCATTCTTCCTTGAATGTAAGGGAGAATGGCAATCATGCCATTCTCCCCTTCAAGGTGATGGGAGTACTTGAGAATGGCAGTGGCTACCATTCTTCCCTAAAAGTAAGGGGGAATGGCAGTGGTGCAATTACACCCCTCAAGATGATGGGATGTGAGGCCTTAAGAATGGCACCACTCCCATTCCTTGAATGTAAGGGAGAATGGCACTAGTGCCATTCTCCCCATGAAGTGATAGGAGGCATTTTGAATGACACCACTGCCATTCTTCCTAGAATGTAAGGGAGAATGGCACCACTGCCATTCTTCCTTGAATGTAAGGGATAATGGCATGCTGTGCCATTATCCCCGTCAAGGTGATGGGAGGACTTGAGCATGGCAACCATTGCCATTCTTCCCTGAAAGTAAAGGGAATGGCAGTGGTGCCATTCTACCCCTCAAGATGATGGGATGTGAGGCCTTGAGAATGGTACCACTGCCATACCTTGAATGTAAAGGAGAATGGCTGCCATTCTCCCCATGAAGTGATAGGAGGCCTTGAGAATGGCACCACTGCCATTCTTCCTAGGATGTAAGGGAGAATGGCGCCACTGCCATTCTTCCTTGAATGTAAGGGAGAATGGCATGTCGTGCTATTCTCCCTTTCAAGGTGATGAGAGGAATTGAGAATGGCAACCACTGCCATTCTTCCCTAAAAGTAAGGGGGAATGGTAGTGGTGCCATTCTACCCCTCAACATGATAGGATGTGAGGCCTTGGCCATTCTACCATTTAAGATGACATCAAGGTGATGGAAGGCCTTGAGAATGGCACAACCGCCATTCCTTGAATGTAAAAGGGAGAATGGAACTGGTACCATTCTACCCATGAAGTGATAGGAGGCCTTGTGAATGGCACCACTACCATCCTTTCTAGAATGTAAGGGAGAATGGCACCACTGCCATTCTTCCTTGAATGTAAGGAAGAATGGCATGTCGTGCCATTCTCCCCTTCAAGGTGATGGGAGGACTTGAGAATGGAAGACACTGCCATTCTTCACTGAAAGTAAAGGAGGAATGGCAGTGGTGCCATTATACCCCTCTAGATGATGGGATGTGAGGCCTTGAGAATGGTACCACTGCCATTTACTGAATGTAAGGAGAATGGCAGTGGTGCTATTCTACCATTTAAGATGACATCAAGGTGATGGAAGGCATTAAGAATGGCACCACTGCCTTTCCTTGAATGAAGGGAGAATGGCAATGGTGCCATTTTTCCCATGAAGTGATAAGAGGCCTTGTGAATGGCACCACTGCCATTCTTCCTAGAATGTAAGGGAGAATGGCACCACTGGCATTCTTCCTTGAATGTAAGGGACAAATGGCATGTCGTGCCATTTTCCCCTTCAAGGTGATGGGAGGACTTGAGAATGGCAACCACTCCCATTCTTCCCTGACAGTAAGGGGGGAATGGCACTGGTGCCATCTTCCCCTTTCAGGTGATGGGAGGCCTAGAGAATGGCCCCCAATGCCATTTTCCCCTTCTATCAAGTTGATGGGAGGATTTGGGAATGGAACCACTACCATTCCTTGGGTGTAAGGAATGGCATTACTGCCATTCCTTGGGTGCAAGGGAGAATGGTGTGGTGCCATTCTCCTCATGAAGTGATAATGGTGT
Organism: Cibotium barometz; assembly: GCF_041138505.1. Lineage (NCBI taxonomy): Eukaryota > Viridiplantae > Streptophyta > Polypodiopsida > Cyatheales > Cibotiaceae > Cibotium > Cibotium barometz. The sequence goes on from NC_141108.1 coordinate 25,116,881, forward strand.
GGTGCCATTCTCCCCATGAAGTGATAAGAGGCCTTGTGAATGGCACCACTGCCATTGTTCCTAGAATGTAAGCGAGAATGGCACCACTGCAATTCTTCCTTGAATCCAAGGGAGAAATGGCAGTGGTGCCATTCTCCCCATGAAGTGATGGGAGGCCTTGAGAATGGCACCGCTGCCATTCTTCCTAGAATGTAAGGGAGAATGGCACCACTACCATTCTTCCTTGAATGTAAGGGAGAATGGCAGTGGTTTAAGGATTCCTTTATCATGCAAATTTTTTCACAATATGCAAAATCTTGTGTATTGTTACAAGCTCCTGACTTTGAGACCGCATGGGAGTCAATACCCATGGACTACCTGCAATCCTAAATTCGTAATTCTTAACCCATTAGAAACCTGACTACTCTTGTCCACCCACCATCTATGGCTATATTGATTGTATTCATTTGGGTATACATACTCAAAGAGGAGTATATTGAATCTAGGTAGGGGGAGGGACATCTCGTAGGTCTTCAGCCTATAGGTTTTTTACCACCACTTTCAAAAGCAATAAAGTGGGAAAAGGGCCATTGGAACTTGCCCCGAAAGGGGGATATTAATATTTTTTATCAACAGTTCCAGTCCTGACCGGGGAGGGGTATAGTGTCGTTTATGGGCAAACATAAACACTGCATTGCATGAAAAAAGTATAAAATTATCCTTCCAATATAGATCGGGTGGGCCAAATACATGGCCTAACCCCCCTCTTGCCAAAGACATTTGCCAAAGACATGAGATTCTAGGTCCTTGCCTAACTCCCCTCTTGCCAATGGATCAATTGCTTGATTAAGACCCCTCTTAACATGTTGGATCTGTGTGATTAAGACCCCTCTTAACATGTTGGATCTGCACCTTTTGGAATCTCTGCAGTAATCCCATTCCTTGAATGTAAGAGAGGATGCTAGTGGGGCCATTCTCCCCTTCAAGAAATGGGAAAATGCGAGGATGAACTCCTCCAAGGACGATAGCATGACAAGTAGAGGGTGTTGTACATCAGATACATACAACGTTGATCAACTTCTCAAAATTTTCAAGGCTGTAGTCAAGGGCAAGAAATCAAAGAAGATACCAAAGAAGTCTAAGAAGGATGGGGAGAAAGGTGGAGATGCTAGTGGGGGGAGAAAGGTATGAAGGTAGATGATGAGGAAATTTAGAAGTCAGGGACAGGAGGAGATTCAACACAGGAAGGAGGGGCAAGAAAAGAGCAAGAAGATACAAGGGTGGAAGAAGAAGAATCATCGCATGCCATGGTTGTGTATCAACCATCATCACATCAAGTGGATTTTAAAGCAATCCAAAAGAAGTTGGAGAAGAAGGATGCATGCATGACAAGATTAATGCAGTATGGTCAATACTTTCCATTTGGCCTAAATTACGAGGTGATGATTCATGTATTTAATTGTTTCCAGGCTCCTAGTCAATATGTATACAGGACTTTGACAATCTTTGCAATGATGTTAAAAGCACCAGACACTTGTGCATACCTCATGCCTGTGAGGAAAAGGGATCAAAAACTCCTATGCTTAAGCATGAGGTGAAGAAGGAAAAACTAAAGGAATGCAAATATTGGATTCTTGCAGGGCAACATTCTATATATGCTGCATTTAAAGGATTCTTGAAGAATTGTGGAGGGGAACAATGGGCTAAGCGAAGGGCATTTTTTACAAGAAGAAAGGCTCGCATTGTGGTGGATGCTCTTGTGGAGGCAAGTTGCAAGATATCAACCATGGCCAACATAGAATCACAAACTATCATGAAGAATCAAGACTATATCAACATCTTGTAGCATCTTTGAGCATAGTGGATGGCATTTGGAGGGCCACCAAAGCCACCACAAGGCTTAGTAAAAGGTCATAAAGATCGACTAAGTTGGGATGTAAGTAAAAACCTTTCTAAATCAATATTTTGATATCTTTTCTTTTTTGTAAAGTGATATCTTCTCCTTGAAGAATGGCACCACTGCCATTCCCCTGCCTACATTGGTTTGATAGGAGAATGGCAATACTTCCATGCTCTCTTAGTTAGAATGACATTCTCCCTTGGTAAGAATGGTATGAGGGGAGAATGGAAGTGGTGCCATTCTCTCATCAAACCATTCTTACCAATGGAGAATGGCACCAAACAATGTATGCAAGGGGAATGGTAGTGATGCCATTCTCCCCTCAAATCATTCTTACTAAGCAAGAATGGCAGTGGTTCCTCTCCGCTCATGCCATTTTTACCACGGGAGAATTGGATTCTTACTAAGGGAGAATGTCAAGGAGAATTACACCACTACCATTGTCTCTTAGTAAGGATACCATTATCCCTTGGTAAGAACGATATGAGGGGAGAATGGCAGTGGTGCCATTCCTTCTTGGTATTTATGAATGGTTTGAGGAGAGAATGGCACCATTGCCATTCTACCTTCCAAGCAATGTAATGTGGAAGAGTGGTACCACTACCATTCTCTCTTAGTAAGGATGCCATTATCCTTGGGTAATATTGGTATAAGGGGAGAATGGCAGTGATGTCATTCCTTCTTGGTAAGAATGGTTTGAGGAGAGAATGGCACCATTGCCATTCTACCTTCCAAGCAATGTAATGTGGAAGATTGGCACCACTACCACTCTTCCCCAAACTATTACTAAGGGAAGGATGCCATGCTCTTGTCATGCCATTGGGATTATTACGAATGGAGAATGGCAATGGTGTCATTATCCTTCTAACTTTTTAAAGGTGTTAAGATTGCATGTATCTTATATATCTTTTGTTTTTTGCCAAATTTTATATCAGTGGTGGCTATTGTATCCATGAGTGACTTTGAAACCAAGGATACACACATGGTCATGTATCCTCTCGACATATATGAGAGGTGGATCAACATTTTGAAGGCAATAAAGGAGAGGAAACTTGGTGGGCGATTGCCAACCATAACTAATATGAGGTGCCTATTAGACTTGAGTGAAGAGAATGTCAGGTGCATCCAGGACGAAATCAACAATGGAACCATCGTATTATTCAAGTCTAGACAAGATAGGAATGTTGTTGACATTACAGAGAGGGCAATGACGATGAAGCAAGATAAGGTATCTCTACCTCCAAATCTTGTTTTCCATGGAGGGTTTGCATGGTAAATATGGAGCTGGAGGGTCAAGTGTTTCTTGCATGTCACTTCCATGGAGAGCTTTCTCCAATTGGGTTATGTGTGCCTAACATCTCCATGAGTCCAATCAATGATGTGGAATGGAATGAGGATAGGTTTGGAATGTTGATCAAGGGCTTGATGGAGGCTACATTAGTCCCAAAACAAATCATTCTACTGTCTTTTATCAATTTGAGGAAGTTGATAAGTCTTTAAGATGCTGTAAGTAAACATGCAAGATGGACCAAAAGATTTGTGGGAATAATCAATCTAGACAAGGCCCCCTTCATGGGAAAGATAGAGACATTCATTGTGCTTACCTTCTATAGCCAAGAAGAAAGCTACGTTGGATACAAGCACATGCTAGAAGCCACCCAACCATACAATTTAATAGGAGTTCAATATGATACCGAAGATATGGAGGATGCACAAGGTCATATAAAAGATAATGTCACAGGTGATTGCATCAACAACTTATGTAGAGAAGATTAGCATGTTGTTGATATCTTTAGTGGTGGAGAGACATTCATTGTGCTTACCTTCTATAGCCAAGAAGAAAGCTACGTTGGATACAAGCACATGCTAGAAGCCACCCAACCATACAATTTAATAAGAGTTCAATATGATACCGAAGATATGGAGGATGCACAAGGTCATCTAAAAGATAATGTCATAGGTGATTACATCAACAACTTATGTAGAGAAGATTAGCATGTTGTTGATATCTTTAGTGGTGGTGGGTGGGTTTCATTGTGAGGTCTTTGGCAAACCACAGAAAAGTGGTTTCTTTAGTGAACCAATAATCGTCAAGACAAGGAGATGAAAAAAAATTGTGTGAATTTTGTATCAGAAGATCCAGAGCTTGAGGAGTGAGCAGGCATCAAGAAGGTTGATTCACCTAAGGTTGTGGCAAAAGGAAAATGAAGATTATGACTAAGAATATCCCACCAAGATACCTCTTGAAGCCTTTAACGAAAGAGAAGCTTGCTAAAGTTCCACAATTCACAAGCATTGCAGACATTGAAGGTGCTCATGAATAGTTGATTAGTTATCCTTCAGGTTGTAATTTAGAAGTATTGGATTTTGTTTTTTTTATAATATAACGTTCACTATGGCACATTCGTATCTTTGTATAAATCCTTTTATGTCTTTTAATGTTACAATAGAATACATGTGAGTCTCTGTTATGTTTAATTTGAGATAGTGGAGTACTAACAAGACTCCATTCATAAATGTCTTTTTTAAGTCGAGATATGTAAGTAAAAAATTACAAGAAATATCTAGTTTGTTTCTACTGTGTTCTTTTTATTTGTGTGTTGCGAGAAAGACATGATTATTTTATGATAGGAAATCTATATGAATGTGATAATGTATCATCCCTCCCCATTGTCTTAGTACCACTCTTTCCTCCTACATTACCACATACTACAACTAATTTTCCAAGAAGGAGATGGTAGTGGTTTGGCATTTTGGTTCAGGGGAGAATGGCACCACTGCCATTCCCCCCAATGATAATGCAACCACTTCCTTTCTCATCTCAAACAAAAATATTTAATAGGGAATGGGTCCTTTAATAAGATGACATTGTGATTGGGGATAGAATGGCACCACTAGCATTCTTCCCAAAATGATAATGCACCAAACGAAACAGAGCCATGCTTCATGCTTTCATTATAATCAGAGTAAAGAGAATGGCGGTTCTATAATTATCCCTTGGAAAGTTTAATGATTAAACTTGAGGATGGCACCATTGCCATTCTTCCTTGATTTCATACAAGAGGGATAATAGCAATGGTGAAATTTTCCCATTAATTTTTTATTTTTGGAGGGAGGAAGGGGAGAATGGCAGCACTGCCATTCTCCTTATAATTTGCTTATCTCAAACCAAAATTTTCAAGGAGATAATGACACAATGCCATTTTTCCCTAAGTAATGGGGCTACCATCTCTCTTAATGAGATGAGAATGGTACCAAATGCATCATTGACCCCGAAAATCAAATTTCCTGATAGGATTGGAGAATAGTGTTGAAAATACAAGTGAATACGGTGTGTGCGGGAACAAGCCCTTGGTTAGAGGCTGTAAAAGAGAAGATGTAAATGTGAAAGAACCTATGAAAAGGTGAGAAGAATCTACTGGGAGAGAATAAAGGGTAGCATGAGAGAATTTAGGAGTGTGGAGATATTCTGGGAGATATTCAGGGAAAAGAGAAGAGGTGGAGAGAATCAGGCAAAAGGTGGAGATATTCTGGGAGTGAATCATGGAGAAATCAATGGGATTTGATGCTTGATGTAAACTCTATAAATTGAGGCATAGCCCTAATGAGAATTTGCTGGTTTTTGAGTATCCATGCCTACATTAATCTATTTGCTAATTATTCACTAATTACGTCTTAATCATTTGCTAATCACTTTGTTAATCATGTTGATTCTAGTGTTTGATCCACCATAGCTCATAATTTTGCTCAAATTTCAACATGGTATCAGAGCCATGCCTAGAATCAAATAGGTTTATAAGCCCATTAGTTAATTAATTAGGATTAATAGGTAATTAGCAAAAAAATCAAATTTTTAGTGAGTTTTCACTTCTCCCCTTCACCCCCAGCCAGTGGAGGATCTCTAGCACCTTGCACACATAGAATTAGGGCATAAGCTTCTAGAGTATGGTAGCTAACATCCTTGGCTTCATGCTCAGCAAGACGGCATAGCAAACCGCGTAGAAGAAATCGACGATGAAGTCAGCGCGTTTTTTTTTGAGTAAACTGTAGATTTCTCCTTGCTCAAATCAAATTGCTTCAATTCCTCCTAGCCCAAGGGGTAATCAAGCATGTTCTACAGGCTGGTGAAGACAGAATTCAATTTCATCAAGTCTACATTGAGATCAAAGCTCTTCATCAAATCTGCAGGTGACTTTGGTAAAACAGAGATTAAGCTTTCATTATTTGATCAAATCTTGTGTTTCTTGGCTTAATCCTCTACTAGACTCATTGCTATTGATGCCTTTGAAAGCATTTGAGCTCATTTGAAGTGGAAGGCGCCAGATCTGGGCTCCCCGCATACTTTGTTTTCTGCACACAAACCAGAGCATTAATTTACTAATCAATGATTAATCAATGCTAATCACTATACTTTGGTGCAATTGAGGGTTCAAATTAACCATTAAGTATATGATACAGATCCCTAAAGCTTCAGATTGAAAATCGGAGTTGGTTTGATACTCCAACCATCCCGTACAAATTGGTTACCCTTGATTTAATGTAATTTCTGGTAAAATTGTGCTGATAAAATTATGAAAATCATCATTTTGCATTTAACCTTTGGTTAATGCCTATAAATCTCACTCAAATACAAGATTATTCACAGCCAGAGTTGCATTTGGAATGTGCATGAGAATGAATGCTATACGCATTATGTATTGGGCACATTGCATCAGTGTAAAAATGGGAACAGACACTGCCCTTGTCCAGATTAAGGAAAAAGGTAAGACCTCCCGCATAATTTTGGGTTTGCATTGCATAATGATATCATCAAAGGTGGTATATACAACTGAAGTGTCCATCATGAAAAAAATGTATCTAAATACTACCAAAAGTAGTGCTAGGGACGCTAGAAGAAGTGCTAGTACCAGCCGAGGAAGAAGTGGGAAGACAGGTGAAGATGAACTGGAGAGGGCGGAGAGAAGCTCGGAGGGTATCCAACTTGGTAGTGTGGGCTCGTAAAGAGACCAGCTCTCGATTCTGCTGATCCACAACATCACGCAAGCCAACCACCTCGTCAGTGCTATGGGAAGATGAAGAGTGGAGGTGGGTGTGCTCGGACTCTGTATCTTGTTGTTTGCAGGCGCTTCTCTAATATGGAGACCTGTGTCTGAAAGCGCGGATGGTATCCGTAGCGTGGTGGGTGCGATCCTGTTGAGACGGCAGCGATCCCTAGAGAGCTCAAAGATATAATCAGTGAGATATGCCGAGTAGATGCAAAGATCTGCCGAGAGGGTGTCGAGACCCCGAACGATGGGGTGAGATCTTTTTTTTTTCCCGGAGAAAAGATCCTTCTATTAGTTAATGAGAAAACGCCATAAGGCTACAAAGCTCACCTCGCAAGGAGGGATAAAAACACAGTGAACTCCTGAGCTCCACCCCCGTGGCTGGCCGCTCTCTGGGGGGGGCTACCTAGTAGTACATGTGGGAGGTGAGAAAAGCCAAACTGGAGGCCTGTAGTGCCAAGTGACATCCTCGCCCCTCGCGGTGAGGAAAGGGCCAGGCTGCCAAGTGCGGAGGAAAGCCTTGCGGCGCCCTCTCATGCGATCCGAGTCGCCCTGGAGTTTCCCCCAAGGTGTGAATGATGTCCACCCACCAGAGGGCCTGTATGACCTCCGCCGGTGGAGTCGCCTGGCGATCAATGGCCTCCCTGCATATCGGGCTCTCCAAATGTGCCAAGCCGTCATGCTGCTGATCAACTCCCATCTGTGCCCGACCCCCTCCTGAGGGGCTGCCGAAGAGAAGTCTGGCGTCGGAACCACTGCCATCACCCTGTCAGAGACCTGGATGGTCGCACTGCCAGGGACGTCCTCATATCCAAGGGCCGGGCCGCTGTCCGTGGCCCAAGCCACCGCACCCCACGTCACCAGCATCTCACCTGGTGAGCTTGCAAAAACCATCCTGAGAGCGCGCTGCCAGACCTGCTGTGCCTGTGGGCAATCCCATAAGCAGTGCCGCTGCGACTCCTGTGCATGGCCGCACCGAGAGGGCAGGACGCTGGGTGATTGCCGAAAGCTAGCCAAGCCCCCACAGCCAGTCCTCTATGCGTTGTGAGCCAGAGAAACAGCGTCACCTTCCGGGGCCGGAAGCTGGCCCAAAGGCGCTGCCAGAAGTCCCTAAGAAAGGCAGGGGAGAGCCCCTGTCGCCGCCAATGCTCGGCCGCCGCCGGGGTGCTCGCTATCCTGTGTCTCTGAATCCGCCGCCCCAGCCTCGTTGTGTACTGAAAAAAGGGGATGCCTGGGCTGGTAGGGGCCAAGTAGGGATCTCGCCAAAACCACTCACCTGGAGGCGAATAAGAGGCCTGCTGTCCCAAGCCCATAATCTCCAAGAACAGTCCTCCCCTATCGAGGCCGGTGAGGGGTCTACATGCCACTGTCTCTGATGAAAGCCGACCACCCGCACCCTCTGAAGAATACATCCCTGGAGCCCATCCAAATCTAGTCGTGTCCTCTGAAGCTGGCCACCCTCTCCCACCTCGAAAGTGAGTGGGGCGACTCTCTTCGCTGTGCCGCAGACCGCTAGAAGGATCTCATGCCGAGTAAAGACACCCATCCACTGTGGAGGTGGAGGGTCCTGTACTGGGGTCCGCCACTCCCGGGGGATGGCCGCCTCAATGTCCTGTCTCATCAACTCTCTGCCCCTCATCCCACTGAGTCTCCTCTCCTGAGCCTCTAGAGGCAGCTACTGAAAACCTATCCAGTCGTCTAGGGACTGGGCTGGGCCTGAGCTCAGCGGGCCCCACGACACGTGAGACCGCGATCCAACCATATGGCCACTGGGGAGACGAATCAAGGGGTTCCAGATCAAAGGCTGCCTCAGGCGCTCCTCATCGGTGCCCGGGGGAGTCTGGAAGAGTGACGGCCTCAGATGCGACCAGGCCCTCAGAAGGCTAGCTGCAAAACGCTCAGAAGGCTAGCTGCAAAACGCTCCTCGAAGCCAAGGCCCACTCCTCTGGATCGCTGCTCTGTAAAGATCCACCTGATGCTGGGGGTCCAGGGGCCGCTAAGAGAAGGGGTGCGGCTGAGCATCCTGGAAACAAGAAACTCCTTCCACGGCTCAGCGCCGCCTGGCAGGAGGCCACGAACTACCAACTTGCCAAGCAATGCTCGGCTTTGGCAAATAGGATCAACAATGCCCAGGCCGCCTCTCTCCCTCGGCTGAGTGATCACCGCCCATGCCACCTTGGCCGCCCTGGCGGGCCGCCCGTCGCCACCGGACCAAAGAAAGTTCCTGATGAGCCTCTGCACCTGGCCAATGCACGCCCGAGAGAAGGCCCAGCAAAAAGTGATGTACCACATAGTAGCAAGCAGAACCTGGTTGGCCACAACTACTCGGCCAGCCAGAGATAAACGAGCGGTACTCCAATACAGAAGCTTCTTCCGAATGCTTAGAAGAAGGGGGGCTATCTGCTGCTCCGGAGATATGTCAATGCCCACATAGCATCCCAAATAACGCACTGTAGTGCCGGGGGGCAGCCACTAAAAACCGTCAACTGGCCTCCAAGTCGGGGGGAGCATAGAGCTGACCCACAACCCACACGACTTGTGCCAGTTGATCAAAGCGCCCGAAGCTCTGCAAAACCTGTCCATGGCTAAGGCGAAGCGGCGGAGGTTCTCCTCACCTCCCTAAAGATAGACAGCAGTGTCATCCGCAAACTCCGAGTCTAGGAGCTCCTCGGAGGTGCGGATGGGAAGCTGGAGGCCCCGCAAACCTGTATCCTGTGACGTCAAAAAAGTGCTCATGGCCTCCGCCACAAAAAGAAAAAGAAAGGGCGCCAAGGGGCACCCCTGCCGCACCGAGCGCGAGAGCTGGAACCTCTCTCCGCGCATGCCCTGTATCAGCACCACCTGGCTATGAGCCGATGTGTAGAGTGCAGAGACCCCACGGATCCACTAAGGGGGGAAGCCCATCCTCTCCATAGTGCCTTCCAAGAAGGCCCAGTCCACCCGATCATATGCCTTCTCGAAGTCGAGAAGGAGCACTGCCAGATCCTCCTGTCGAAATCTAGCCAGAGCCGTAGCCTCCCAGAAAGAGAAAATGTTATCCAGAATGCTCCTATCCTGGATGAAGCCTGTCTGCATGGAGTGGATGATGTCCGGAAGGTGAGGCTGAAGCCGCCTACTGATCGCCTTAGCTAGGACCTTGTAGGCCGTGCCTAGCAAGGTGATCGGTCTCCACTGTCTAATCTCCACCAGTCTGTCTCCTCCCTCTTTGGGGATCAAGTGGATCAACCCCTCTGCCATGCTGTCCGGCATGACTCCCGACTCCATAATCTCCTGGAATGCCAATCTGAAGCCCCTATGTAAGAGGCCCCAGTACCTCTGGAAGAAAGCCACCGAAAGACCGTCCTCTCTTGGGCATTTGCCCCGAGGTAATGCCTGAAGAGCCTCCTCCAGTTCCGTATCCGAGAAGGGGGAGAGAAGGGAGTGCTGCAAATGGGCCGGCACAACCGGTCTCGTGAAGCTCCAAACTGCCTCCCGAGCCTCTCTCACCCTGTCATCTGCTGGCTCAGCAGAGAGAAGATCCCTGTAAAAATCTGTGGCTATAGCCCGAACCCTGGGGGGATCCACCACAACCTGGCCATCAGCCTGCCGAAGACGCCTGAGACCCTCTCGTCTGAAGCGAGGCCCTGTCGCCTCAAAGAAATCTCGAGTCACTCTGTCTCCAGCGCCTGTGTCCAAAAAGAAGCCTGAGCATGGAATCGGAACTCCACCCTCCTCTCCTCTATGGATCTGATCTCAGTGCGAGCTGACTCCATCTGCTCTGAGATCCAAGGGCTCGTAGGATCCCTCTCCTGGAGTCTCTGGAGGGACGCTAGACTCCTCCGTAGGCTCCTCTCCTGCTCTCTGAAGGCCTCCAGCCGGTCCAAGGCAGCCTGTCTGAGCATCTGGCTGATCTCCTGCAAGCCACTAGCAAGATCGCTGGCTGCCGATCCTCTCCTGAACTGCAGCTCCTGCCAGACCTGCTCAACTCTGATCGCAATCTCGGGCTCCTCTATGAGACTATCTAGAATCCAGACACTCTGGCCCTGCTCTCCTCTCGTGGGGTCCTCGATCTGGAGAAGCACTGGAAAGTGGTCTGAAAACGAGGAGCCTGCAAGTATGCCCACTCTGCCACCTCTATCACAGGCCCACTCATCAATGTAAAACCTGTCGATGCGGGAAAGGTTAACTCCTGAGGCCCGTCTATCCGAGCGCGAGAAAGATAGACTCCCCTGCAACCTGCCAAACTCCGGGAGAGTCCACGGATCCTGGCCTCTCACCTATAGCACTAGTTCCTCCCAGGAACCGAGCTCCGGCCCATGAATGGTCTCCTGGCTGCCCCCCATCCTGTCCTCTGCATCCTCCAGCATGTTGCAATCCCCTCCGAGGCACCAGTGGTCTGCCAAGGGGAGGGACTGCCTAATGGTGCTCCAGAACTCAGCTCTCCCGGTCGCCCCCATTAGGGGCGTAGAAGTTGAGGAAGCCAATGCGGTCTTCCCCAGCCCGAAGGATGATCCACTGCGCACGACCCTGGACCAGAATGCCAGAGTCCACAACCTCGGATAGAAGCTGCTCGCCCGCTGACTGAGATGCATACTCCACCCTGGTTCCCCTGGGAGCCATATGTCGGTGACCAGAAAGTGTGACTCCTGCCTGGCAAGATCTTCCCGCAGGTGCGGGTACGCCCGGCAGAAAGGTGGTGCTCCTGGATGAAAAGGATATCTATGGGTCCTCCAACGAGAGCCCTCTGGATCTCCTAGCGAAGTCTGCCCCGACCAATGTAGCAGCGATGTCCACCGAGACCCTGGATGTTCCATGAGAGGATCCTCATGGATGAGCTATGGCAAGTGAAGCAGCCTCCACTGGCTCACCCCTCTCGGCCGGCCCGGATGATCTGCCCTCCACTCTGTGAGTCTTGGGCGCCGGCTTGGAGGGAGAATAATCACTGTCTGTCCGGGTGCGGAGTCTCTCCAAAAAGAGGGTGACCTGTCTCTGTGTCCAGCCCCACTCCGCCTTCGCCCTGTCCAGGGAATAGGCGTGAGACCAGTCCTCTGCATATATGTATCTAAAGGTAGGCTGCACCCTCGAGGCGGCATGGAGGAGAATCAGAAGCACCGCCTCAACTGAGGTGTGGACCGGATCCGCCCGCCAGTCTCCTATACCAAACAACCTCATGCGGGCTGAGTGTAATCGGGTCTGCAAGGTCCGTGAGCCCCAAGTCACTGAAGTGGTGAGAAAACTCCAGTATCTGATCACGCAAAACTTCCTCTACAGAGTTGCAATCCCATGCTGTGTCTGGGGCAACACTGAGAGGAAAGGAGAAAGCCACCATGCTGCTCACCACAGAGGGAGAACGAGAGGGATGCACACCACGCAAACTCGCAAGGGCGCGACCAGTGTCTCGAACGGGCCAGCATCCAGCTGGAGGCACCTGAAAAAACCGTAATCCACTGGTAGCCCCATCACTCGCGGGAGCCCCCAGGGGAGGCTGGAGAGAACTCTGTGGCGGGCGAAGCAAGGATCGCCATCTCCACCGGCCCGGAGTGGCGGTGGAACAGCCGCTGGACTGAGCTCTGGCCTACCCAGCTGCGCTGCCCCGGGGCAGTGGGTGGTCTGGCGAAGTATCCTGGAGAGGCCGAGGGAGGGATGGGGGCTCGCGGCGAGGAGGGGGGAGAGCGAGGAGAGGATGGAGAGGCATTTGCCAGAGGATAGGTGTTAGGGGGGGCCGCCGGGGAAGGCGGGAGGGGGGGGGCTGTGGGGGGGGAGAGGGGAGGGTGGAAGGAGTGCTCTCCGGGTGAGGGGAAAGGGAGCCGGGGGTCGAAGAGTGCGGCCCAGGATCCTCAGGAATCTGCTCCAAGGAGGGGGCGGGGTCCCCGCCGCGGGGGGAGGCGGGAGCGGGGTCTCCAAGTGGGAGGCTCCACCAGCGGCCTCAACGGGCACTGAGTCTGAATCCTCGTCTATCGGGGTGGGACCTGCTGGCCGCCTATCCCTGAGAGGAGCATAAGTGCGGATAGGTGCCTGTACGCCAACCGGAGTCGCCTGTCTGCCAGCCTGTCCGCCAGCCTGTGCTGCCTGCTGGCGTCTACGACGACGGTCCCTGCGGGCCGGGCGTTTCCGCCGGCGAACCTCCTGCCATCCGCCAGCCTCCTGGGACTGCGCGGCATCCTCCGCCGGGGCCTGCTCGTCAGATGATGGCGCCTAGTTCCTCCCAGGCAGCGAGCTCCGGCCCATGAATGGTCTCCTGGCTGCCCCCCATCCTGTCCTCTGCATCCTCCAGCATGTTGCAATCCCCTCCGAGGCCCCAGTGGTCTGCCAAGGGGAGGGACTGCCTAATGGTGCTCCAGAACTCGGCTCTCCCGGTCGCCCCCATTAGGGGCGTAGAAGTTGAGGAAGCCAATGCGGTCTTTCCCAACTCGAAGGATGATCCACTGCGCACGACCCTGGACCAGAATGCCAGAGTCCACAACCTCGGATAGAAGCTGCTCGCCCGCTGACTGAGATGCATACTCCACCCTGGTTCCCCTGGGAGCCATATGCCGGTGACCAGAAAGTGTGACTCCTGCCTGGCAAGATCTTCCCGCAGGTGCGGGTACGCCCGGCAGAAAGGTGGTGCTCCTGGATGAAAAGGATATCTATGGGTCCTCCAACGAGAGCCCTCTGGATCTCCTGGCGAAGTCTGCCCCGACCAATGTAGCAGCGATGTCCACCGAGACCCTGGATGTTCCATGAGAGGATCCTCATGGATGAGCTATGGCAAGTGAAGCAGCCTCCACTGGCTCACCCCTCTCGGCCGGCCCGGATGATCTGCCCTCCACTCTGTGAGTCTTGGGCGCCGGCTTGGAGGGAGAATAATCACTGTCTGTTCGGGTGCGGAGTCTCTCCAAAAAGAGGGTGACCTGTCTCTGTGTCCAGCCCCACTCCGCCTTCGCCCTGTCCAGGGCATAGGCGTGAGACCAGTCCTCTGCATATATGTATCTAAAGGTAGGCTGCACCCTCGAGGCGGCATGGAGGAGAATCAGAAGCACCGCCTCAACTGAGGTGTGAACCGGATCCGCCCGCCAGTCTCCTATACCAAACAAGCTCATGCGGGCTGAGTGTAATCGGGTCTGCAATAGGTCCGTGAGCCCCAAGTCACTGAAGTGGTGAGAAAACTCCAGTATCTGATCACGCAAAACTTCCTCTACAGAGTTGCAATCCCATGCTGTGTCTGGGGCAACACTGAGAGGAAAGGAGAAAGCCACCATGCTGCTCACCACAGAGGGAGAACGAGAGGGATGCACACCACGCAAACTCGCAAGGGCGCGACCAGTGTCTCGAACGGGCCAGCATCCAGCTGGAGGCACCTGAAAAAACCGTAATCCACTGGTAGCCCCATCACTCGCGGGAGCCCCCAGGGGAGGCTGGAGAGAACTCTGTGGGCGGGCGAAGCAAGGATCGCCATCTCCACCGGCCCGGAGTGGCGGTGGAACAGCCGCTGGACTGAGCTCTGGCCTACCCAGCTGCGCTGCCCCGGGGCAGTGGGTGGTCTGGCGAAGTATCCTGGAGAGGCCGAGGGAGGGATGGGGGCTCGCGGCGAGGAGGGGGGAGAGCGAGGAGAGGATGGAGAGGCATTTGCCAGAGGATAGGTGTTAGGGGGGGCCGCCGGGAAGGCGGGAGGGGGGGGGCTGTGGGGGGGGGGAGAGGGGAGGGTGGAAGGAGTGCTCTCCGGGTGAGGGGAAAGGGAGCCGGGGGTCGAAGAGTGCGGCCCAGGATCCTCAGGAATCTGTTCCAAGGAGGGGGCGGGGTCCCCCGCGGGGGGAGGCGGGAGCGGGGTCTCCAAGTGGGAGGCTCCACCAGCGGCCTCAACGGGCACTGAGTCTGAATCCTCGTCTATCGGGGTGGGACCTGCTGGTTGCCTATCCCTGAGAGGAGCATAAGTGCGGATAGGTGCCTGTACGCTAACCGGAGTCGCCTGTCTGCCAGCCTGTCCGCCAGCCTGTGCTGCCTGCTGGCGTCTACGACGACGGTCCCTGCGGGCCGGGCGTTTCCGCCGGCGAACCTCCTGCCATCCGCCAGCCTCCTGGGACTGCGCGGCATCCTCCGCCGGGGCCTGCTCGTCAGATGATGGCGCCTAGTTCCTCCCAGGCAGCGAGCTCCGGCCCATGAATGGTCTCCTGGCTGCCCCCCATCCTGTCCTCTGCATCCTCTAGCATGTTGCAATCCCCTCCGAGGCACCAGTGGTCTGCCAAGGGGAGGGACTGCCTAATGGTGCTCCAGAACTCGGCTCTCCCGGTCGCCCCCATTAGGGGCGTAGAAGTTGAGGAAGCCAATGCGGTCTTTCCCAACCCGAAGGATGATCCACTGCGCACGACCCTGGACCAGAATGCCAGAGTCCACAACCTCGGATAGAAGCTGCTCGCCCGCCGCTGACTGAGATGCATACTCCACCCTGGTTCCCTTGGGAGCCATATGCCGGTGACCAGAAAGTGTGACTCCTGCCTGGCAAGATCTTCCCGCAGGTGCGGGTACGCCCGGCAGAAAGGTGGTGCTCCTAGATGAAAAGGATATCTATGGGTCCTCCAACGAGAGCCCTCTGGATCTCCTGGCGAAGTCTGCCCCGACCAATGTAGCAGCGATGTCCACCGAGACCCTGGATGTTCCATGAGAGGATCCTCATGGATGAGCTATGGCAAGTGAAGCAGCCTCCACTGGCTCACCCCTCTCGGCCGGCCCGGATGATCTGCCCTCCACTCTGTGAGTCTTGGGCGCCGGCTTGGAGGGAGAATAATCACTGTCTGTCCGGGTGCGGAGTCTCTCCAAAAAGAGGGTGACCTGTCTCTGTGTCCAGCCCCACTCCGCCTTCGCCCTGTCCAGGGCATAGGCGTGAGACCAGTCCTCTGCATATATGTATCTAAAGGTAGGCTGCACCCTCGAGGCGGCATGGAGGAGAATCAGAAGCACCGCCTCAACTGAGGTGTGAACCGGATCCGCCCGCCAGTCTCCTATACCAAACAAGCTCATGCGGGCTGAGTGTAATCGGGTCTGCAATAGGTCCGTGAGCCCCAAGTCACTGAAGTGGTGAGAAAACTCCAGTATCTGATCACGCAAAACTTCCTCTACAGAGTTGCAATCCCATGCTGTGTCTGGGGCAACACTGAGAGGAAAGGAGAAAGCCACCATGCTGCTCACCACAGAGGGAGAACGAGAGGGATGCACACCACGCAAACTCGCAAGGGCGCGACCAGTGTCTCGAACGGGCCAGCATCCAGCTGGAGGCACCTGAAAAAACCGTAATCCACTGGTAGCCCCATCACTCGCGGGAGCCCCCAGGGGAGGCTGGAGAGAACTCTGTGGGCGGGCGAAGCAAGGATCGCCATCTCCACCGGCCCGGAGTGGCGGTGGAACAGTCGCTGGACTGAGCTCTGGCCTACCCAGCTGCGCTGCCCCGGGGCAGTGGGTGGTCTGGCGAAGTATCCTAGAGAGGCCGAGGGAGGGATGGGGGCTCGCGGCGAGGAGGGGGGAGAGCGAGGAGAGGATGGAGAGGCATTTGCCAGAGGATAGGTGTTAGGGGGGGCCGCCGGGAAGGCGGGAGGGGGGGGGCTGTGGGGGGGGGGAGAGGGGAGGGTGGAAGGAGTGCTCTCCGCGGGTGAGGGGAAAGGGAGCCGGGGGTCGAAGAGTGCGGCCCAGGATCCTCAGGAATCTGCTCCAAGGAGGGGGCGGGGTCCCCCGCGGGGGGAGGCGGGAGCGGGGTCTCCAAGTGGGAGGCTCCACCAGCGGCCTCAACGGGCACTGAGTCTGAATCCTCGTCTATCGGGGTGGGACCTGCTGGTTGCCTATCCCTGAGAGGAGCATAAGTGCGGATAGGTGCCTGTACGCTAACCGGAGTCGCCTGTCTGCCAGCCTGTCCGCCAGCCTGTGCTGCCTGCTGGCGTCTACGACGACGGTCCCTACGGGCCGGGCGTTTCCGCCGGCGAACCTCCTGCCATCCGCCAGCCTCCTGGGACTGCGCGGCATCCTCCGCCGGGGCCTGCTCGTCAGATGATGGCGCCTAGTTCCTCCCAGGCAGCGAGCTCCGGCCCATGAATGGTCTCCTGGCTGCCCCCCATCCTGTCCTCTGCATCCTCCAGCATGTTGCAATCCCCTCCGAGGCACCAGTGCTCTGCCAAGGGGAGGGACTGCCTAATGGTGCTCCAGAACTCGGCTCTCCCGGTCGCCCCCATTAGGGGCGTAGAAGTTGAGGAAGCCAATGCGGTCTTTCCCAACCCGAAGGATGATCCACTGCGCACGACCCTGGACCAGAATGCCAGAGTCCACAACCTCGGATAGAAGCTGCTCGCCCGCCGCTGACTGAGATGCATACTCCACCCTGGTTCCCCTGGGAGCCATATGTCGGTGACCAGAAAGTGTGACTCCTGCCTGGCAAGATCTTCCCGCAGGTGCGGGTACGCCCGGCAGAAAGGTGGTGCTCCTGGATGAAAAGGATATCTATGGGTCCTCCAACGAGAGCCCTCTGGATCTCCTGGCGAAGTCTGCCCCGACCAATGTAGCAGCGATGTCCACCGAGACCCTGGATGTTCCATGAGAGGATCCTCATGGATGAGCTATGGCAAGTGAAGCAGCCTCCACTGGCTCACCCCTCTCGGCCGGCCCGGATGATCTGCCCTCCACTCTGTGAGTCTTGGGCGCCGGCTTGGAGGGAGAATAATCACTGTCTGTCTGGGTGCGGAGTCTCTCCAAAAAGAGGGTGACCTGTCTCTGTGTCCAGCCCCACTCCGCCTTCGCCCTGTCCAGGGCATAGGCGTGAGACCAGTCCTCTGCATATATGTATCTAAAGGTAGGCTGCACCCTCGAGGCGGCATGGAGGCGAATCAGAAGCACCGCCTCAACTGAGGTGTGAACCGGATCCGCCCGCCAGTCTCCTATACCAAACAAGCTCATGCGGGCTGAGTGTAATCGGGTCTGCAATAGGTCCGTGAGCCCCAAGTCACTGAAGTGGTGAGAAAACTCCAGTATCTGATCACGCAAAACTTCCTCTACAGAGTTGCAATCCCATGCTGTGTTTGGGGCAACACTGAGAGGAAAGGAGAAAGCCACCATGCTGCTCACCACAGAGGGAGAACGAGAGGGATGCACACCACGCAAACTCGCAAGGGCGCGACCAGTGTCTCGAACGGGCCAGCATCCAGCTGGAGGCACCTGAAAAAACCGTAATCCACTGGTAGCCCCATCACTCGCGGGAGTCCCCAGGGGAGACTGGAGAGAACTCTGTGGCGGGCGAAGCAAGGATCGCCATCTCCACCGGCCCGGAGTGGCGGTGGAACAGCCGCTGGACTGAGCTCTGGCCTACCCAGCTGCGCTGCCCCGGGGCAGTGGGTGGTCTGGCGAAGTATCCTGGAGAGGCCGAGGGAGGGATGGGGGCTCGCGGCGAGGAGGGGGGAGAGCGAGGAGAGGATGGAGAGGCATTTGCCAGAGGATAGGTGTTAGGGGGGGCCGCCGGGGAAGGCGGGAGGGGGGGGGCTGTGGGGGGGGGAGAGGGGAGGGTTGAAGGAGTGCTCTCCGGGTGAGGGGAAAGGGAGCCGGGGGTCGAAGAGTGCGGCCCAGGATCCTCAGGAATCTGCTCCAAGGAGGGGGCGGGGTCCCCCGCGGGGGGAGGCGGGAGCGGGGTCTCCAAGTGGGAGGCTCCACCAGCGGCCTCAACGGGCACTGAGTCTGAATCCTCGTCTATCGGGGTGGGACCTGCTGGCCGCCTATCCCTGAGAGGAGCATAAGTGCGGATAGGTGCCTGTACGCTAACCGGAGTCGCCTGTCTGCCAGCCTGTCCGCCAGCCTGTGCTGCCTGCTGGCGTCTACGACGACGGTCCCTGCGGGCCGGGCGTTTCCGCCGGCGAACCTCCTGCCATCCGCCAGCCTCCTGGGACCGCGCGGCATCCTCCGCCGGGGCCTGCTCGTCAGATGATGGCGCCTAGTTCCTCCCAAGCAGCGAGCTCCGGCCCATGAATGGTCTCCTGGCTGCCCCCCATCCTGTCCTCTGCATCCTCTAGCATGTTGCAATCCCCTCCGAGGCACCAGTGGTCTGCCAAGGGGAGGGACTGCCTAATGGTGCTCCAGAACTCGGCTCTCCCGGTCGCCCCCATTAGGGGCGTAGAAGTTGAGGAAGCCAATGCGGTCTTTCCCAACCCGAAGGATGATCCACTGCGCACGACCCTGGACCAGAATGCCAGAGTCCACAACCTCGGATAGAAGCTGCTCGCCCGCCGCTGACTGAGATGCATACTCCACCCTGGTTCCCTTGGGAGCCATATGCCGGTGACCAGAAAGTGTGACTCCTGCCTGGCAAGATCTTCCCGCAGGTGCGGGTACGCCCGGCAGAAAGGTGGTGCTCCTGGATGAAAAGGATATCTATGGGTCCTCCAACGAGAGCCCTCTGGATCTCCTGGCGAAGTCTGCCCCGACCAATGTAGCAGCGATGTCCACCGAGACCCTGGATGTTCCATGAGAGGATCCTCATGGATGAGCTATGGCAAGTGAAGCAGCCTCCACTGGCTCACCCCTCTCGGCCGGCCCGGATGATCTGCCCTCCACTCTGTGAGTCTTGGGCGCCGGCTTGGAGGGAGAATAATCACTGTCTGTCCGGGTGCGGAGTCTCTCCAAAAAGAGGGTGACCTGTCTCTGTGTCCAGCCCCACTCCGCCTTCGCCCTGTCCAGGGCATAGGCGTGAGACCAGTCCTCTGCATATATGTATCTAAAGGTAGGCTGCACCCTCGAGGCGGCATGGAGGCGAATCAGAAGCACCGCCTCAACTGAGGTGTGAACCGGATCCGCCCGCCAGTCTCCTATACCAAACAAGCTCATGCGGGCTGAGTGTAATCGGGTCTGCAATAGGTCCGTGAGCCCCAAGTCACTGAAGTGGTGAGAAAACTCCAGTATCTGATCACGCAAAACTTCCTCTACAGAGTTGCAATCCCATGCTGTGTCTGGGGCAACACTGAGAGGAAAGGAGAAAGCCACCATGCTGCTCACCACAGAGGGAGAACGAGAGGGATGCACACCACGCAAACTCGCAAGGGCGCGACCAGTGTCTCGAACGGGCCAGCATCCAGCTGGAGGCACCTGAAAAAACCGTAATCCACTGGTAGCCCCATCACTCGCGGGAGCCCCTAGGGGAGGCTGGAGAGAACTCTGTCGGGCGAAGCAAGGATCGCCATCTCCACCGGCCCGGAGTGGCGGTGGAACAGCCGCTGCACTGAGCTCTGGCCTACCCAGCTGCGCTGCCCCGGGGCAGTGGGTGGTCTGGCGAAGTATCCTGGAGAGGCCGAGGGAGGGATGGGGGCTCGCGGCGAGGAGGGGGGAGAGCGAGGAGAGGATGGAGAGGCATTTGGGTGTTAGGGGGGGCCGCCGGGGAAGGCGGGAGGGGGGGGGGCTGTGGGGGGGGGAGAGGGGAGGGTGGAAGGAGTGCTCTCCGGGTGAGGGGAAAGGGAGCCGGGGGTCGAAGAGTGCGGCCCAGGATCCTCAGGAATCTGCTCCAAGGAGGGGGCGGGGTCCCCCGCGGGGGGAGGCGGGAACGGGGTCTCCAAGTGGGAGGCTCCACCAGCGGCCTCAACGGGTACTGAGTCTGAATCCTCGTCTATTGGGGTGGGACCTGCTGGCCGCCTATCCCTGAGAGGAGCATAAGTGCGGATAGGTGCCTGTACGCCAACCGGAGTCGCCTGTCTGCCAGCCTGTCCGCCAGCCTGTGCTGCCTGCTGGCGTCTACGACGAGGGTCCCTGCGGGCCGGGCGTTTCCGCCGGCGAACCTCCTGCCATCCGCCAGCCTCCTGGGACTGCGCGGCATCCTCCGCCGGGGCCTGCTCGTCAGATGATGGCGCCTAGTTCCTCCCAAGCAGCGAGCTCCGGCCCATGAATGGTCTCCTGGCTGCCCCCCATCCTGTCCTCTGCATCCTCCAGCATGTTGCAATCCCCTCCGAGGCACCAGTGGTCTGCCAAGGGGAGGGACTGCCTAATGGTGCTCCAGAACTCGGCTCTCCCGGTCGCCCCCATTAGGGGCGTAGAAGTTGAGGAAGCCAATGCGGTCTTTCCCAACCCGAAGGATGATCCACTGCACACGACCCTGGACCAGAATGCCAGAGTCCACAACCTCGGATAGAAGCTGCTCGCCCGCTGACTGAGATGCATACTCCACCCTGGTTCCCCTGGGAGCCATATGCCGGTGACCAGAAAGTGTGACTCCTGCCTGGCAAGATCTTCCCGCAGGTGCGGGTACGCCCGGCAGAAAGGTGGTGCTCCTGGATGAAAAGGATATCTATGGGTCCTCCAACGAGAGCCCTCTGGATCTCCTGGCGAAGTCTGCCCCGACCAATGTAGCAGCGATGTCCACCGAGACCCTGGATGTTCCATGAGAGGATCCTCATGGATGAGCTATGGCAAGTGAAGCAGCCTCCACTGGCTCACCCCTCTCGGTCGGCCCGGATGATCTGCCCTCCACTCTGTGAGTCTTGGGCGCCGGCTTGGAGGGAGAATAATCACTGTCTGTCCGGGTGCGGAGTCTCTCCAAAAAGAGGGTGACCTGTCTCTGTGTCCAGCCCCACTCCGCCTTCGCCCTGTCCAGGGCATAGGCGTGAGACCAGTCCTCTGCATATATGTATCTAAAGGTAGGCTGCACCCTCGAGGCGGCATGGAGGCGAATCAGAAGCACCGCCTCAACTGAGGTGTGAACCGGATCCGCCCGCCAGTCTCCTATACCAAACAAGCTCATGCGGGCTGAGTGTAATCGGGTCTGCAATAGGTCCGTGAGCCCCAAGTCACTGAAGTGGTGAGAAAACTCCAGTATCTGATCACGCAAAACTTCCTCTACAGAGTTGCAATCCCATGCTGTGTCTGGGGCAACACTGAGAGGAAAGGAGAAAGCCACCATGCTGCTCACCACAGAGGGAGAACGAGAGGGATGCACACCACGCAAACTCGCAAGGGCGCGACCAGTGTCTCGAACGGGCCAGCATCCAGCTGGAGGCACCTGAAAAAACCGTAATCCACTGGTAGCCCCATCACTCGCGGGAGCCCCTAGGGGAGGCTGGAGAGAACTCTGTCGGGCGAAGCAAGGATCGCCATCTCCACCGGCCCGGAGTGGCGGTGGAACAGCCGCTGCACTGAGCTCTGGCCTACCCAGCTGCGCTGCCCCGGGGCAGTGGGTGGTCTGGCGAAGTATCCTGGAGAGGCCGAGGGAGGGATGGGGGCTCGCGGCGAGGAGGGGGGAGAGCGAGGAGAGGATGGAGAGGCATTTGGGTGTTAGGTGGGGCCGCCGGGGAAGGCGGGAGGGGGGGGGGCTGTGGGGGGGGGAGAGGGGAGGGTGGAAGGAGTGCTCTCCGGGTGAGGGGAAAGGGAGCCGGGGGTCGAAGAGTGCGGCCCAGGATCCTCAGGAATCTGCTCCAAGGAGGGGGCGGGGTCCCCCGCGGGGGGAGGCGGGAGCGGGGTCTCCAAGTGGGAGGCTCCACCAGCGGCCTCAACGGGTACTGAGTCTGAATCCTCGTCTATTGGGGTGGGACCTGCTGGCCGCCTATCCCTGAGAGGAGCATAAGTGCGGATAGGTGCCTGTACGCCAACCGGAGTCGCCTGTCTGCCAGCCTGTCCGCCAGCCTGTGCTGCCTGCTGGCGTCTACGACGAGGGTCCCTGCGGGCCGGGCGTTTCCGCCGGCGAACCTCCTGCCATCCGCCAGCCTCCTGGGACTGCGCGGCATCCTCCGCCGGGGCCTGCTCGTCAGATGATGGCGCCTAGTTCCTCCCAGGCAGCGAGCTCCGGCCCATGAATGGTCTCCTGGCTGCCCCCCATCCTGTCCTCTGCATCCTCCAGCATGTTGCAATCCCCTCCGAGGCACCAGTGGTCTGCCAAGGGGAGGGACTGCCTAATGGTGCTCCAGAACTCGGCTCTCCCGGTCGCCCCCATTAGGGGCGTAGAAGTTGAGGAAGCCAATGCGGTCTTTCCCAACCCGAAGGATGATCCACTGCGCACGACCCTGGACCAGAATGCCAGAGTCCACAACCTCGGATAGAAGCTGCTCGCCCGCTGACTGAGATGCATACTCCACCCTGGTTCCCCTGGGAGCCATATGCCGGTGACCAGAAAGTGTGACTCCTGCCTGGCAAGATCTTCCCGCAGGTGCGGGTACGCCCGGCAGAAAGGTGGTGCTCCTGGATGAAAAGGATATCTATGGGTCCTCCAACGAGAGCCCTCTGGATCTCCTGGCGAAGTCTGCCCCGACCAATGTAGCAGCGATGTCCACCGAGACCCTGGATGTTCCATGAGAGGATCCTCATGGATGAGCTATGGCAAGTGAAGCAGCCTCCACTGGCTCACCCCTCTCGGTCGGCCCGGATGATCTGCCCTCCACTCTGTGAGTCTTGGGCGCCGGCTTGGAGGGAGAATAATCACTGTCTGTCCGGGTGCGGAGTCTCTCCAAAAAGAGGGTGACCTGTCTCTGTGTCCAGCCCCACTCCGCCTTCGCCCTGTCCAGGGCATAGGCGTGAGACCAGTCCTCTGCATATATGTATCTAAAGGTAGGCTGCACCCTCGAGGCGGCATGGAGGCGAATCAGAAGCACCGCCTCAACTGAGGTGTGAACCGGATCCGCCCGCCAGTCTCCTATACCAAACAAGCTGATGCGGGCTGAGTGTAATCGGGTCTGCAATAGGTCCGTGAGCCCCAAGTCACTGAAGTGGTGAGAAAACTCCAGTATCTGATCACGCAAAACTTCCTCTACAGAGTTGCAATCCCATGCTGTGTCTGGGGCAACACTGAGAGGAAAGGAGAAAGCCACCATGCTGCTCACCACAGAGGGAGAACGAGAGGGATGCACACCACGCAAACTCGCAAGGGCGCGACCAGTGTCTCGAACGGGCCAGCATCCAGCTGGAGGCACCTGAAAAAACCGTAATCCACTGGTAGCCCCATCACTCGCGGGAGCCCCCAGGGGAGGCTGGAGAGAACTCTGTCGGGCGAAGCAAGGATCGCCATCTCCACCGGCCCGGAGTGGCGGTGGAACAGCCGCTGGACTGAGCTCTGGCCTACCCAGCTGCGCTGCCCCGGGGCAGTGGGTGGTCTGGCGAAGTATCCTGGAGAGGCCGAGGGAGGGATGGGGGCTCGCGGCGAGGAGGGGGGAGAGCGAGGAGAGGATGGAGAGGCATTTGCCAGAGGATAGGTGTTAGGGGGGGCCGCCGGGGAAGGCGGGAGGGGGGGGGGCTGTGGGGGGGGGGAGAGGGGAGGGTGGAAGGAGTGCTCTCCGGGTGAGGGGAAAGGGAGCCGGGGGTCGAAGAGTGCGGCCCAAGATCCTCAGGAATCTGCTCCAAGGAGGGGGCGGGGTCCCCCGCGGGGGGAGGTGGGAGCGGGGTCTCCAAGTGGGAGGCTCCACCAGCGGCCTCAACGGGCACTGAGTTTGAATCCTCGTCTATCGGGGTGGGACCTGCTGGCCGCCTATCCCTGAGAGGAGCATAAGTGCGGATAGGTGCCTGTACGCCAACCGGAGTCGCCTGTCTGCCAGCCTGTCCGCCAGCCTGTGCTGCCTGCTGGCGTCTACGACGACGGTCCCTGCGGGCCGGGCGTTTCCGCCGGCGAACCTCCTGCCATCCGCCAGCCTCCTGGGACTGCGCGGCATCCTCTGCCGGGGCCTGCTCGTCAGATGATGGCGCCTAGTTCCTCCCAGGCAGCGAGCTCCGGCCCATGAATGGTCTCCTGGCTGCCCCCCATCCTGTCCTCTGCATCCTCCAGCATGTTGCAATCCCCTCCGAGGCACCAGTGGTCTGCCAAGGGGAGGGACTGCGTAATGGTGCTCCAGAACTCGGCTCTCCCGGTCGCCCCCATTAGGGGCGTAGAAGTTGAGGAAGCCAATGCGGTCTTTCCCAACCCGAAGGATGATCCACTGCGCACGACCCTGGACCAGAATGCCAGAGTCCACAACCTCGGATAGAAGCTGCTCGCCCGCCGCTGACTGAGATGCATACTCCACCCTGGTTCCCCTGGGAGCCATATGCCGGTGACCAGAAAGTGTGACTCCTGCCTGGCAAGATCTTCCCGCAGGTGCGGGTACGCCCGGCAGAAAGGTGGCGCTCATGGATGAAAAGGATATCTATGGGTCCTCCAACGAGAGCCCTCTGGATCTCCTGGCGAAGTCTGCCCCGACCAATGTAGCAGCGATGTCCACCGAGACCCTGGATGTTCCATGAGAGGATCCTCATGGATGAGCTATGGCAAGTGAAGCAGCCTCCACTGGCTCACCCCTCTCGGCCGGCCCGGATGATCTGCCCTCCACTCTGTGAGTCTTGGGCGCCGGCTTGGAGGGAGAATAATCACTGTCTGTCCGGGTGCGGAGTCTCTCCAAAAAGAGGGTGACCTGTCTCTGTGTCCAGCCCCACTCCGCCTTCGCCCTGTCCAGGGCATAGGCGTGAGACCAGTCCTCTGCATATATGTATCTAAAGGTAGGCTGCACCCTCGAGGCGGCATGGAGGCGAATCAGAAGCACCGCCTCAACTGAGGTGTGGACCGGATCCGCCCGCCAGTCTCCTATACCAAACAAGCTCATGCGGGCTGAGTGTAATCGGGTCTGCAATAGGTCCGTGAGCCCCAAGGCACTGAAGTGGTGAGAAAACTCCAGTATGTGATCACGCAAAACTTCCTCTACAGTGTTGCAATCCCATGCTGTGTCTGGGGCAACACTGAGAGGAAAGGAGAAAGCCACCATGCTGCTCACCACAGAGGGAGAACGAGAGGGATGCACACCACGCAAACTCGCAAGGGCGCGACCAGTGTCTCGAACGGGCCAGCATCCAGCTGGAGGCACCTGAAAAAACCGTAATCCACTGGTAGCCCCATCACTCGCGGGAGCCCCCAGGGGAGGCTGGAGAGAACTCTGTGGCGGGCGAAGCAAGGATCGCCATCTCCACCGGCCCGGAGTGGCGGTGGAACAGCCGCTGGACTGAGCTCTGGCCTACCCAGCTGCGCTGCCCCGGGGCAGTGGGTGGTCTGGCGAAGTATCCTGGAGAGGCCGAGGGAGGGATGGGGGCTCGCGGCGAGGAGGGGGGAGAGCGAGGAGAGGATGGAGAGGCATTTGCCAGAGGATAGGTGTTAGGGGGGGCCGCCGGGGAAGGCGGGAGGGGGGGGGGGCTGTGGGGGGGGGAGAGGGGAGGGTGGAAGGAGTGCTCTCCGGGTGAGGGGAAAAGGGAGCCGGGGGTCGAAGAGTGCGGCCAAGGATCCTCAGGAATCTGCTCCAAGGAGGGGGCGGGGTCCCCGCGGGGGGAGGCGGGAGCGGGGTCTCCAAGTGGGAGGCTCCACCAGCGGCCTCAACGGGCACTGAGTCTGAATCCTCGTCTATCGGGGTGGGGCCTGCTGGCCGCCTATCCCTGAGAGGAGCATAAGTGCGGATAGGTGCCTGTACGCCAACCGGAGTCGCCTGTCTGCCAGCCTGTCCGCCAGCCTGTGCTGCCTGCTGGCGTCTACGACGACGGTCCCTGCAGGCCGGGCGTTTCCGCCGGCGAACCTCCTGCCATCCGCCAGCCTCCTGGGACTGCGCGGCATCCTCCGCCGGGGCCTGCTCGTCAGATGATGGCGCCTAGTTCCTCCCAGGCAGCGAGCTCCGGCCCATGAATGGTCTCCTGGGGCTGCCCCCCATCCTGTCCTCTGCATCCTCCAGCATGTTGCAATCCCCTCCGAGGCACCAGTGGTCTGCCAAGGGGAGGGACTGCCTAATGGTGCTCCAGAACTCGGCTCTCCCGGTCGCCCCCATTAGGGGCGTAGAAGTTGAGGAAGCCAATGCGGTCTTTCCCAACCCGAAGGATGATCCACTGCGCACGACCCTGGACCAGAATGCCAGAGTCCACAACCTCGGATAGAAGCTGCTCGCCCGCTGACTGAGATGCACATCTCAGTCAGCGGGCGAGCAGCTTCTATCCGAGGTTGTGGACTCTGGCATTCTGGTCCAGGGTCGTGCGCAGTGGATCATCCTTCGGGTTGGGAAAGACCGCATTGGCTTCCTCAACTTCTACGCCCCTAATGGGGGCGACCGGGAGAGCCGAGTTCTGGAGCACCATTAGGCAGTCCCTCCCCTTGGCAGACCACTGGTGCCTCGGAGGGGATTGCAACATGCTGGAGGATGCAGAGGACAGGATGGGGGGCAGCCCCAGGAGACCATTCATGGGCCGGAGCTCGCTGCCTGGGAGGAACTAGGCGCCATCATCTGACGAGCAGGCCCCAGCGGAGGATGCCGCGCAGTCCCAGGAGGCTGGCGGATGGCAGGAGGTTCGCCGGCGGAAACGCCCGGCCCGCAGGGACCGTCGTCGTAGACGCCAGCAGGCAGCACAGGCTGGCGGACAGGCGACTCCGGTTAGCGTACAGGCACCTATCCGCACTTATGCTCCTGTCAGGGATAGGCGGCCAGCAGGTCCCACCCCGATAGACGAGGATTCAGACTCAGTGCCCGTTGAGGCCGCTGGTGGAGCCTCCCACTTGGAGACCCCGCTCCCGCCTCCCCCCGCGGGGGACCCCGCCCCCTCCTTGGAGCAGATTCCTGAGGATCCTGGGCCGCACTCTTCGACCCCCGGCTCCCTTTCCCCTCACCCGGAGAGCACTCCTTCCACCCTCCCCTCTCCCCCCCCCACAGCCCCCCCCCCTCCCGCCTTCCCCGGCGGCCCCCCCTAACACCTATCCTCTGGCAAATGCCTCTCCATCCTCTCCTCGCTCTCCCCCCTCCTCGCCGCGAGCCCCCATCCCTCCCTCGGCCTCTCCAGGATACTTCGCCAGACCACCCACTGCCCCGGGGCAGCGCAGCTGGGTAGGCCAGAGCTCAGTCCAGCGGCTGTTCCACCGCCACTCCGGGCCGGTGGAGATGGCGATCCTTGCTTCGCCCGCCACAGAGTTCTCTCCAGCCTCCCCTGGGGGCTCCCGCGAGTGATGGGGCTACCAGTGGATTACGGTTTTTTCAGGTGCCTCCAGCTGGATGCTGGCCCGTTCGAGACACTGGTCGCGCCCTTGCGAGTTTGCGTGGTGTGCATCCCTCTCGTTCTCCCTCTGTGGTGAGCAGCATGGTGGCTTTCTCCTTTCCTCTCAGTGTTGCCCCAGACACAGCATGGGATTGCAACTCTGTAGAGGAAGTTTTGCGTGATCAGATACTGGAGTTTTCTCACCACTTCAGTGACTTGGGGCTCACGGACCTATTGCAGACCCGATTACACTCAGCCCGCATGAGCTTGTTTGGTATAGGAGACTGGCGGGCAGATCCGGTCCACACCTCAGTTGAGGCGGTGCTTCTGATTCTCCTCCATGCCGCCTCGAGGGTGCAGCCTACCTTTAGATACATATATGCAGAGGACTGGTCTCACGCCTATGCCCTGGACAGGGCGAAGGCGGAGTGGGGCTGGACACAGAGACAGGTCACCCTCTTTTTGGAGAGACTCCGCACCCGGACAGACAGTGATTATTCTCCCTCCAAGCCGGCGCCCAAGACTCACAGAGTGGAGGGCAGATCATCCGGGCCGGCCGAGAGGGGTGAGCCAGTGGAGGCTGCTTCACTTGCCATAGCTCATCCATGAGGATCCTCTCATGGAACATCCAGGGTCTCGGTGGACATCGCTGCTACATTGGTCGGGGCAGACTTCGCCAGGAGATCCAGAGGGCTCTCGTTGGAGGACCCATAGATATCCTTTTCATCCAGGAGCACCACCTTTCTGCCGGGCGTACCCGCACCTGCGGGAAGATCTTGCCAGGCAGGAGTCACACTTTCTGGTCACCGGCATATGGCTCCCAGGGGAACCAGGGTGGAGTATGCATCTCAGTCAGCGGGCGAGCAGCTTCTATCCGAGGTTGTGGACTCTGGCATTCTGGTCCAGGGTCGTGCGCAGTGGATCATCCTTCGGGTTGGGAAAGACCGCATTGGCTTCCTCAACTTCTACGCCCCTAATGGGGGCGACCGGGAGAGCCGAGTTCTGGAGCACCATTAGGCAGTCCCTCCCCTTGGCAGACCACTGGTGCCTCGGAGGGGATTGCAACATGCTGGAGGATGCAGAGGACAGGATGGGGGGCAGCCAGGAGACCATTCATGGGCCGGAGCTCGCTGCTTGGGAGGAACTAGGCGCCATCATCTGACGAGCAGGCCCCGGGCGGAGGATGCCGCGCAGTCCCAGGAGGCTGGCGGATGGCAGGAGGTTCGCCGGCGGAAACGCCCGGCCCGCAGGGACCGTCGTCGTAGACGCCAGCAGGCAGCACAGGCTGGCGGACAGGCGACTCCGGTTGGCGTACAGGCACCTATCCGCACTTATGCTCCTGTCAGGGATAGGCGGCCAGCAGGTCCCACCCCGATAGACGAGGATTCAGACTCAGTGCCCGTTGAGGCCGCTGGTGGAGCCTCCCACTTGGAGACCCCGCTCCCGCCTCCCCCCGCGGGGGACCCCGCCCCCTCCTTGGAGCAGATTCCTGAGGATCCTGGGCCGCACTCTTCGACCCCCGGCTCCCTTTCCCCTCACCCGGAGAGCACTCCTTCCACCCTCCCCTCTCCCCCCCCCACAGCCCCCCCCCCTCCCGCCTTCCCCGGCGGCCCCCCCTAACACCTATCCTCTGGCAAATGCCTCTCCATCCTCTCCTCGCTCTCCCCCCTCCTCGCCGCGAGCCCCCATCCCTCCCTCGGCCTCTCCAGGATACTTCGCCAGACCACCCACTGCCCCGGGGCAGCGCAGCTGGGTAGGCCAGAGCTCAGTCCAGCGGCTGTTCCACCGCCACTCCGGGCCGGTGGAGATGGCGATCCTTGCTTCGCCCGCCACAGAGTTCTCTCCAGCCTCCCCTGGGGGCTCCCGCGAGTGATGGGGCTACCAGTGGATTACGGTTTTTTCAGGTGCCTCCAGCTGGATGCTGGCCCGTTCGAGACACAGGTCGCGCCCTTGCGAGTTTGCGTGGTGTGCATCCCTCTCGTTCTCCCTCTGTGGTGAGCAGCATGGTGGCTTTCTCCTTTCCTCTCAGTGTTGCCCCAGACACAGCATGGGATTGCAACTCTGTAGAGGAAGTTTTGCGTGATCAGATACTGGAGTTTTCTCACCACTTCAGTGACTTGGGGCTCACGGACCTATTGCAGACCCGATTACACTCAGCCCGCATGAGCTTGTTTGGTATAGGAGACTGGCGGGCGGATCCGGCTCACACCTCAGTTGAGGCGGTGCTTCTGATTCGCCTCCATGCCGCCTCGAGGGTGCAGCCTACCTTTAGATACATATATGCAGAGGACTGGTCTCACGCCTATGCCCTGGACAGGGCGAAGGCGGAGTGGGGCTGGACACAGAGACAGGTCACCCTCTTTTTGGAGAGACTCCGCACCCGGACAGACAGTGATTATTCTCCCTCCAAGCCGGCGCCCAAGACTCACAGAGTGGAGGGCAGATCATCCGGGCCGGCCGAGAGGGGTGAGCCAGTGGAGGCTGCTTCACTTGCCATAGCTCATCCATGAGGATCCTCTCATGGAACATCCAGGGTCTCGGTGGACATCGCTGCTACATTGGTCGGGGCAGACTTCGCCAGGAGATCCAGAGGGCTCTCGTTGGAGGACCCATAGATATCCTTTTCATCCAGGAGCACCACCTTTCTGCCGGGCGTACCCGCACCTGCGGGAAGATCTTGCCAGGCAGGAGTCACACTTTCTGGTCACCGGCATATGGCTCCCAGGGGAACCAGGGTGGAGTATGCATCTCAGTCAGCGGGCGAGCAGCTTCTATCCGAGGTTGTGGACTCTGGCATTCTGGTCCAGGGTCGTGCGCAGTGGATCATCCTTCGGGTTGGGAAAGACCGCATTGGCTTCCTCAACTTCTACGCCCCTAATGGGGGCGACCGGGAGAGCCGAGTTCTGGAGCACCATTAGGCAGTCCCTCCCCTTGGCAGACCACTGGTGCCTCAGAGGGGATTGCAACATGCTGGAGGATGCAGAGGACAGGATGGGGGGCAGCCAGGAGACCATTCATGGGCCGGAGCTCGCTGCTTGGGAGGAACTAGGCGCCATCATCTGACGAGCAGGCCCCGGCGGAGGATGCCGCGCAGTCCCAGGAGGCTGGCGGATGGCAGGAGGTTCGCCGGCGGAAACGCCCGGCCCGCAGGGACCGTCGTCGTAGACGCCAGCAGGCAGCACAGGCTGGCGGACAGGCGACTCCGGTTGGCGTACATGCACCTATCCGCACTTATGCTCCTGTCAGGGATAGGCGGCCAGCAGGTCCCACCCCGATAGACGAGGATTCAGACTCAGTGCCCGTTGAGGCCGCTGGTGGAGCCTCCCACTTGGAGACCCCGCTCCCGCCTCCCCCCGCGGGGGACCCCGCCCCCTCCTTGGAGCAGATTCCTGAGGATCCTGGGCCGCACTCTTCGACCCCCGGCTCCCTTTCCCCTCACCCGGAGAGCACTCCTTCCACCCTCCCCTCTCCCCCCCCCACAGCCCCCCCCCCTCCCGCCTTCCCCGGCGGCCCCCCCTAACACCTATCCTCTGGCAAATGCCTCTCCATCCTCTCCTCGCTCTCCCCCCTCCTCGCCGCGAGCCCCCATCCCTCCCTCGGCCTCTCCAGGATACTTCGCCAGACCACCCACTGCCCCGGGGCAGCGCAGCTGGGTAGGCCAGAGCTCAGTCCAGCGGCTGTTCCACCGCCACTCCGGGCCGGTGGAGATGGCGATCCTTGCTTCGCCCGCCACAGAGTTCTCTCCAGCCTCCCCTGGGGGCTCCCGCGAGTGATGGGGCTACCAGTGGATTACGGTTTTTTCAGGTGCCTCCAGCTGGATGCTGGCCCGTTCGAGACACAGGTCGCGCCCTTGCGAGTTTGCGTGGTGTGCATCCCTCTCGTTCTCCCTCTGTGGTGAGCAGCATGGTGGCTTTCTCCTTTCCTCTCAGTGTTGCCCCAGACACAGCATGGGATTGCAACTCTGTAGAGGAAGTTTTGCGTGATCAGATACTGGAGTTTTCTCACCACTTCAGTGACTTGGGGCTCACGGACCTATTGCAGACCCGATTACACTCAGCCCGCATGAGCTTGTTTGGTATAGGAGACTGGCGGGCGGATCCGGCTCACACCTCAGTTGAGGCGGTGCTTCTGATTCGCCTCCATGCCGCCTCGAGGGTGCAGCCTACCTTTAGATACATATATGCAGAGGACTGGTCTCACGCCTATGCCCTGGACAGGGCGAAGGCGGAGTGGGGCTGGACACAGAGACAGGTCACCCTCTTTTTGGAGAGACTCCGCACCCGGACAGACAGTGATTATTCTCCCTCCAAGCCGGCGCCCAAGACTCACAGAGTGGAGGGCAGATCATCCGGGCCGGCCGAGAGGGGTGAGCCAGTGGAGGCTGCTTCACTTGCCATAGCTCATCCATGAGGATCCTCTCATGGAACATCCAGGGTCTCGGTGGACATCGCTGCTACATTGGTCGGGGCAGACTTCGCCAGGAGATCCAGAGGGCTCTCGTTGGAGGACCCATAGATATCCTTTTCATCCAGGAGCACCACCTTTCTGCCGGGCGTACCCGCACCTGCGGGAAGATCTTGCCAGGCAGGAGTCACACTTTCTGGTCACCGGCATATGGCTCCCAGGGGAACCAGGGTGGAGTATGCATCTCAGTCAGCGGGCGAGCAGCTTCTATCCGAGGTTGTGGACTCTGGCATTCTGGTCCAGGGTCGTGCGCAGTGGATCATCCTTCGGGTTGGGAAAGACCGCATTGGCTTCCTCAACTTCTACGCCCCTAATGGGGGCGACCGGGAGAGCCGAGTTCTGGAGCACCATTAGGCAGTCCCTCCCCTTGGCAGACCACTGGTGCCTCAGAGGGGATTGCAACATGCTGGAGGATGCAGAGGACAGGATGGGGGGCAGCCAGGAGACCATTCATGGGCCGGAGCTCGCTGCTTGGGAGGAACTAGGCGCCATCATCTGACGAGCAGGCCCCGGCGGAGGATGCCGCGCAGTCCCAGGAGGCTGGCGGATGGCAGGAGGTTCGCCGGCGGAAACGCCCGGCCCGCAGGGACCGTCGTCGTAGACGCCAGCAGGCAGCACAGGCTGGCGGACAGGCG
This sequence comes from Cibotium barometz, assembly GCF_041138505.1. Taxonomy (NCBI): domain Eukaryota; kingdom Viridiplantae; phylum Streptophyta; class Polypodiopsida; order Cyatheales; family Cibotiaceae; genus Cibotium; species Cibotium barometz. The sequence continues at coordinate 25,149,817 of NC_141108.1, forward strand.
ACTCCGGTTGGCGTACATGCACCTATCCGCACTTATGCTCCTGTCAGGGATAGGCGGCCAGCAGGTCCCACCCCGATAGACGAGGATTCAGACTCAGTGCCCGTTGAGGCCGCTGGTGGAGCCTCCCACTTGGAGACCCCGCTCCCGCCTCCCCCCGCGGGGGACCCCGCCCCCTCCTTGGAGCAGATTCCTGAGGATCCTGGGCCGCACTCTTCGACCCCCGGCTCCCTTTCCCCTCACCCGGAGAGCACTCCTTCCACCCTCCCCTCTCCCCCCCCCACAGCCCCCCCCCCTCCCGCCTTCCCCGGCGGCCCCCCCTAACACCTATCCTCTGGCAAATGCCTCTCCATCCTCTCCTCGCTCTCCCCCCTCCTCGCCGCGAGCCCCCATCCCTCCCTCGGCCTCTCCAGGATACTTCGCCAGACCACCCACTGCCCCGGGGCAGCGCAGCTGGGTAGGCCAGAGCTCAGTCCAGCGGCTGTTCCACCGCCACTCCGGGCCGGTGGAGATGGCGATCCTTGCTTCGCCCGCCACAGAGTTCTCTCCAGCCTCCCCTGGGGGCTCCCGCGAGTGATGGGGCTACCAGTGGATTACGGTTTTTTCAGGTGCCTCCAGCTGGATGCTGGCCCGTTCGAGACACAGGTCGCGCCCTTGCGAGTTTGCGTGGTGTGCATCCCTCTCGTTCTCCCTCTGTGGTGAGCAGCATGGTGGCTTTCTCCTTTCCTCTCAGTGTTGCCCCAGACACAGCATGGGATTGCAACTCTGTAGAGGAAGTTTTGCGTGATCAGATACTGGAGTTTTCTCACCACTTCAGTGACTTGGGGCTCACGGACCTATTGCAGACCCGATTACACTCAGCCCGCATGAGCTTGTTTGGTATAGGAGACTGGCGGGCGGATCCGGCTCACACCTCAGTTGAGGCGGTGCTTCTGATTCGCCTCCATGCCGCCTCGAGGGTGCAGCCTACCTTTAGATACATATATGCAGAGGACTGGTCTCACGCCTATGCCCTGGACAGGGCGAAGGCGGAGTGGGGCTGGACACAGAGACAGGTCACCCTCTTTTTGGAGAGACTCCGCACCCGGACAGACAGTGATTATTCTCCCTCCAAGCCGGCGCCCAAGACTCACAGAGTGGAGGGCAGATCATCCGGGCCGGCCGAGAGGGGTGAGCCAGTGGAGGCTGCTTCACTTGCCATAGCTCATCCATGAGGATCCTCTCATGGAACATCCAGGGTCTCGGTGGACATCGCTGCTACATTGGTCGGGGCAGACTTCGCCAGGAGATCCAGAGGGCTCTCGTTGGAGGACCCATAGATATCCTTTTCATCCAGGAGCACCACCTTTCTGCCGGGCGTACCCGCACCTGCGGGAAGATCTTGCCAGGCAGGAGTCACACTTTCTGGTCACCGGCATATGGCTCCCAGGGGAACCAGGGTGGAGTATGCATCTCAGTCAGCGGGCGAGCAGCTTCTATCCGAGGTTGTGGACTCTGGCATTCTGGTCCAGGGTCGTGCGCAGTGGATCATCCTTCGGGTTGGGAAAGACCGCATTGGCTTCCTCAACTTCTACGCCCCTAATGGGGGCGACCGGCAGAGCCGAGTTCTGGAGCACCATTAGGCAGTCCCTCCCCTTGGCAGACCACTGGTGCCTCGGAGGGGATTGCAACATGCTGGAGGATGCAGAGGACAGGATGGGGGGCAGCCAGGAGACCATTCATGGGCCGGAGCTCGCTGCTTGGGAGGAACTAGGCGCCATCATCTGACGAGCAGGCCCCGGCGGAGGATGCCGCGCAGTCCCAGGAGGCTGGCGGATGGCAGGAGGTTCGCCGGCGGAAACGCCCGGCCCGCAGGGACCGTCGTCGTAGACGCCAGCAGGCAGCACAAGCTGGCGGACAGGCGACTCCGGTTGGCGTACAGGCACCTATCCGCACTTATGCTCCTGTCAGGGATAGGCGGCCAGCAGGTCCCACCCCGATAGACGAGGATTCAGACTCAGTGCCCGTTGAGGCCGCTGGTGGAGCCTCCCACTTGGAGACCCCGCTCCCGCCTCCCCCCGCGGGGGACCCCGCCCCCTCCTTGGAGCAGATTCCTGAGGATCCTGGGCCGCACTCTTCGACCCCCGGCTCCCTTTCCCCTCACCCGGAGAGCACTCTTTTCCACCCTCCCCTCTCCCCCCCCCACAGCCCCCCCCCCCTCCCGCCTTCCCCGGCGGCCCCCCCTAACACCTATCCTCTGGCAAATGCCTCTCCATCCTCTCCTCGCTCTCCCCCCTCCTCGCCGCGAGCCCCCATCCCTCCCTCGGCCTCTCCAGGATACTTCGCCAGACCACCCACTGCCCCGGGGCAGCGCAGCTGGGTAGGCCAGAGCTCAGTCCAGCGGCTGTTCCACCGTTACTCCGGGCCGGTGGAGATGGCGATCCTTGCTTCGCCCGCCACAGAGTTCTCTCCAGCCTCCCCTGGGGGCTCCCGCGAGTGATGGGGCTACCAGTGGATTACGGTTTTTTCAGGTGCCTCCAGCTGGATGCTGGCCCGTTCGAGACACAGGTCGCGCCCTTGCGAGTTTGCGTGGTGTGCATCCCTCTCGTTCTCCCTCTGTGGTGAGCACCATGGTGGCTTTCTCCTTTCCTCTCAGTGTTGCCCCAGACACAGCATGGGATTGCAACTCTGTAGAGGAAGTTTTGCGTGATCAGATACTGGAGTTTTCTCACCACTTCAGTGACTTGGGGCTCACGGACCTATTGCAGACCCGATTACACTCAGCCCGCATGAGCTTGTTTGTTATAGGAGACTGGCGGGCGGATCCGGCTCACACCTCAGTTGAGGCGGTGCTTCTGATTCGCCTCCATGCCGCCTCGAGGGTGCAGCCTACCTTTAGATACATATATGCAGAGGACTGGTCTCACGCCTATGCCCTGGACAGGGCGAAGGCGGAGTGGGGCTGGACACAGAGACAGGTCACCCTCTTTTTGGAGAGACTCCGCACCCGGACAGACAGTGATTATTCTCCCTCCAAGCCGGCGCCCAAGACTCACAGAGTGGAGGGCAGATCATCCGGGCCGGCCGAGAGGGGTGAGCCAGTGGAGGCTGCTTCACTTGCCATAGCTCATCCATGAGGATCCTCTCATGGAACATCCAGGGTCTCGGTGGACATCGCTGCTACATTGGTCGGGGCAGACTTCGCCAGGAGATCCAGAGGGCTCTCGTTGGAGGACCCATAGATATCCTTTTCATCCAGGAGCACCACCTTTCTGCCGGGCGTACCCGCACCTGCGGGAAGATCTTGCCAGGCAGGAGTCACACTTTCTGGTCACCGGCATATGGCTCCCAGGGGAACCAGGGTGGAGTATGCATCTCAGTCAGCGGGCGAGCAGCTTCTATCCGAGGTTGTGGACTCTGGCATTCTGGTCCAGGGTCGTGCGCAGTGGATCATCCTTCGGGTTGGGAAAGACCGCATTGGCTTCCTCAACTTCTACGCCCCTAATGGGGGCGACCGGAGAGCCGAGTTCTGGAGCACCATTAGGCAGTCCCTCCCCTTGGTAGACCACTGGTGCCTCAGAGGGGATTGCAACATGCTGGAGGATGCAGAGGACAGGATGGGGGGCAGCCAGGAGACCATTCATGGGCCGGAGCTCGCTGCTTGGGAGGAACTAGGCGCCATCATCTGACGAGCAGGCCCCGGCGGAGGATGCCGCGCAGTCCCAGGAGGCTGGCGGATGGCAGGAGGTTCGCCGGCGGAAACGCCCGGCCCGCAGGGACCGTCGTCGTAGACGCCAGCAGGCAGCACAGGCTGGCGGACAGGCGACTCCGGTTGGCGTACATGCACCTATCCGCACTTATGCTCCTGTCAGGGATAGGCGGCCAGCAGGTCCCACCCCGATAGACGAGGATTCAGACTCAGTGCCCGTTGAGGCCGCTGGTGGAGCCTCCCACTTGGAGACCCCGCTCCCGCCTCCCCCCGGCGGGGACCCCGCCCCCTCCTTGGAGCAGATTCCTGAGGATCCTGGGCCGCACTCTTCGACCCCCGGCTCCCTTTCCCCTCACCCGGAGAGCACTCCTTCCACCCTCCCCTCTCCCCACCCCCACAGCCCCCCCCCTCCCGCCTTCCCCGGCGGCCCCCCCTAACACCTATCCTCTGGCAAATGCCTCTCCATCCTCTCCTCGCTCTCCCCCCTCCTCGCCGCGAGCCCCCATCCCTCCCTCGGCCTCTCCAGGATACTTCGCCAGACCACCCACTGCCCCGGGGCAGCGCAGCTGGGTAGGCCAGAGCTCAGTCCAGCGGCTGTTCCACCGCCACTCCGGGCCGGTGGAGATGGCGATCCTTGCTTCGCCCGACAGAGTTCTCTCCAGCCTCCCCTGGGGGCTCCCGCGAGTGATGGGGCTACCAGTGGATTACGGTTTTTTCAGGTGCCTCCAGCTGGATGCTGGCCCGTTCGAGACACTGGTCGCGCCCTTGCGAGTTTGCGTGGTGTGCATCCCTCTCGTTCTCCCTCTGTGGTGAGCAGCATGGTGGCTTTCTCCTTTCCTCTCAGTGTTGCCCCAGACACAGCATGGGATTGCAACTCTGTAGAGGAAGTTTTGCGTGATCAGATACTGGAGTTTTCTCACCACTTCAGTGACTTGGGGCTCACGGACCTATTGCAGACCCGATTACACTCAGCCCGCATGAGCTTGTTTGGTATAGGAGACTGGCGGGCGGATCCGGTTCACACCTCAGTTGAGGCGGTGCTTCTGATTCGCCTCCATGCCGCCTCGAGGGTGCAGCCTACCTTTAGATACATATATGCAGAGGACTGGTCTCACGCCTATGCCCTGGACAGGGCGAAGGCGGAGTGGGGCTGGACACAGAGACAGGTCACCCTCTTTTTGGAGAGACTCCGCACCCGGACAGACAGTGATTATTCTCCCTCCAAGCCGGCGCCCAAGACTCACAGAGTGGAGGGCAGATCATCCGGGCCGGCCGAGAGGGGTGAGCCAGTGGAGGCTGCTTCACTTGCCATAGCTCATCCATGAGGATCCTCTCATGGAACATCCAGGGTCTCGGTGGACATCGCTGCTACATTGGTCGGGGCAGACTTCGCCAGGAGATCCAGAGGGCTCTCGTTGGAGGACCCATAGATATCCTTTTCATCCATATGTGCTGCCTGCTGGGCGTCTACGACGACGGTCCCTGCGGGCCGAGCGTTTCCGTCGGCGAACCTCCTGCCATCCGCCAGCCTCCTGGGACTGCGCGGCATCCTCCGCCGGGGCCTGCTCGTCAGATGATGGCGCCTAGTTCCTCCCAGGCAGCGAGCTCCGGCCCATGAATGGTCTCCTGGCTGCCCCCCATCCTGTCCTCTGCATCCTCCAGCATGTTGCAATCCCCTCCGAGGCACCAGTGGTCTGCCAAGGGGAGGGACTGCCTAATGGTGCTCCAGAACTCGGCTCTCCCGGTCGCCCCCATTAGGGGCGTAGAAGTTGAGGAAGCCAATGCGATCTTTCCCAACCCGAAGGATGATCCACTGCGCACGACCCTGGACCAGAATGCCAGAGTCCACAACCTCGGATAGAAGCTGCTCGCCCGCTGACTGAGATGCATACTCCACCTTGGTTCCCCTGGGAGCCATATGTCGATGAGCAGAAAGTGTGACTCCTGCCTGGCAAGATCTTCCCGCAGGTGCGGGTACGCCCGACAGAAAGGTGGTGCTCCTGGATGAAAAGGATATCTATGGATCCTCCAACGAGAGCCCTCTGGATCTCCTGGCGAAGTCTGCCCCGACCAATGTAGCAGCGATGTCCACCGAGACCCTGGATGTTCCATGAGAGGATCCTCATGGATGAGCTATGGCAAGTGAAGCAGCCTCCACTGGCTCACCCCTCTCGGCCGGCCCGGATGATCTGCCCTCCACTCTGTGAGTCTTGGGCGCCGGCTTGGAGGGAGAATAATCACTGTCTGTCCGGGTGCGGAGTCTCTCCAAAAAGAGGGTGACATGTCTCTGTGTCCAGCCCCACTCCGCCTTCGCCCTGTCCAGGGCATAGGCGTGAGACCAGTCCTCTGCATATATGTATCTAAAGGTAGGCTACACCCTCGAGGCGGCATGGAGGAGAATCAGAAGCACCGCCTCAACTGAGGTGTGAACCGGATCCGCCCGCCAGTCTCCTATACCAAACAAGCTCATGCGGGCTGAGTGTAATCGGGTCTGCAATAGGTCCGTGAGTCCCAAGTCACTGAAGTGGTGAGAAAACTCCAGTATCTGATCACGCAAAACTTCCTCTACAGAGTTGCAATCCCATGCTGTGTCTGGGACAACACTGAGAGGAAAGGAGAAAGCCACCATGCTGCTCACCACAGAGGGAGAACGAGAGAGATGGCACACCACGCAAACTCGCAAGGGCGCGACCAGTGTCTCGAACGGGCCAGCATCCAACTGGAGGCACCTGAAAAAACCGTAATCCACTGGTAGCCCCATCACTCGCGCGGGAGCCTCCCAGGAGAGAACTCTGTGGCGGGCGAAGCAAGGATCGCCATCTCCACCGGCCCGGAGTGGCGGTGGAACAGCCGCTGGACTGAGCTCTGGCCTACCTAGCTGCGCTGCCCCGGGGCAGTGGGTGGTCTGGCGAAGTATCCTTGAGAGGCCGAGGGAGGGATGGGGGCTCGCGACGAGGAGGGGGGAGAGCGAGGAGAGGATGGAGAGGCATCTGCCAGAGGATAGGCGGGAGGGGGGGCCGCCGGGGAAGGCGGGAGGGGAGGTCTGGGGGGGAGAGGGGAGGGTGGAAGGAGTGCTCTCCGGGTGAGGGAAAAGGGAGCCGGGGGTCGAAGAGTGCGGCCCAAGATCCTTAGGAATCTGCTCCAAGGAGGGAGCGGGGACCCCCGCCGCCGCGGGGGGAGGCGGGAGCGAGATCTCCAAGTGGGAGGGTCCACCAGCGACCTCAACACGGGCACTGAGTCTGAATCCTCGTCTATCGGGGTGGGACCTGCTGGCCGCCTATCCCTGACAGGAGCATAAGTGCGGATAGGTGCCTGTACGCCAACCGGAGTCGCCTGTCCGCCAGCCTGTGTTGCCTGCTGGCGTCTACGACGACGGTCCCTGCGGGTCGGGCGTTTCTGCCGGCGAATTTCCTGCCATCCGCCAGCCTCCTGGGACTGCGCGACATCCTCCGCCGGGGCCTGCTCGTCAGATGATGGCGCTTGCTGTGGCGAGCCAGGGATGTCCGGTCTCTGAAGTGGATGGCCACCCCTCGGGTCCCCTGCAGTGGATCCAAAGGCGGCATAGCGTGAAGGATGAGCCCCCTTGCGGGGACAGGCACGTGCGAGATGGCCCATCTCCCGACGTGTAACACTGGCCGGGAAGGCCCGAATACTCCACGCGCTGTATCATATGTCCTCCAGAAAGACAAGAGAGAAGGATCGTCTTCGGGAGGGACTTCGGTGAGAGGGAACCACAACCCGAATGACCGGGAGTCCTGCTGCTCGAGCAATCACTGAAGCCGTTGTCTGAAGCGTCTCCACCACCTGTCCGAACACCTTGCCAATGGATGACAAGAGGGGCAAGTACTCCCTACGGAGTCCAGGAAAGCAGATAGTGACGAGGAAACTTGTCGCGCCTGCTAGCGGGTCAGAAGCGGGGTCGAAACCATGAGTCCATCGCGCCAGGAACCCCCGAGATGAGCAGAGGGCAATGGGGCTCCGAGCCAGCACCATCTGAGCTACCTGTGGGGACTCAAAATCCACCTGGTAGTAGCCTCGTCCCAAAAAATCTACGCTGACAATCTTGGCGGGCACGCCAACAAGGCTGCCTTGCAGAAGGTCGCGAAGCTCTCTCCACATCGGACGGCTACCCACTATCTTGCAGACCAAGGAGGAGGCCTCAAGAGCGAAAACTGTGAAAACAAACAACTGAAGATCTTCAGCTGTGAACTCCAGTTGGAGACCGAAATCGACAGGGTTAGTTGGAGCGGCTTCCATGGAGTCCTCCAGAGGAAAAAGGCCAAAAATCGGGGTCACCAACGGGAGGGACACAACCCTGAGAGGAAAAAAGAGAGGCGGAGGGCTACAGGATAGCGGGGGCGGGGCCGGGGGGGAAGCTGAGGCGGGGAGGAGTTAGCCGTGGGCGAAGGGGCGAGACGGAAGGGAGGAGAGAGAAGGCGGAGGGGGGAGAGTTGGCGGGGGAGAGAAGAGAGGCGGGGGAGAAGGAGACGAAGGGGTTAGAGAGGCGGAGGAAAAGATGACGGGGGAAGGAAGCAAGCGACGGGGGGAATGGCGGGGAAGGCAGCGTGGAAGGTGGCGAAGGAAGAGAAGGCGGGGAGAAAGAAGGCGAAAACGAGGAGGGAGGCGGGGGAGTGAAGGCGGGGGAGGACGCGAGGCAGAGGGCGGGGGAGAGATGGCGAAGAGGGGCGCAATGAAGGAGGCGGGGGAGAGGACGGAGGAGAAAGCGGTGGACTGGCGGGGGGGAGAGGGGGGTGCGATGGCGAGAAGCAGCGGGGGGGGGGAGAAGCGGATCTCGCAGGCGAGGTCGTCAGTCCTGTTCCACCATTTTCCAGTATTTTCTTCTCAATCGATGCGGTGAGATCTACAGGGGATGTGGCACGGAGAACTGCTCTAGGGGGTCGGGAAATCGGAGGCATGGAAGATCTCCCACCGAAATGTCTGGAGCATTGCAGGAGAATGGTGGATAAAGAAGCTTATGCGCTCCATGTCCTTCTCTTGATCAACGCAAAAGATCACCTCATGCGGGGCTCCGAGAGTGGGGGCATGCATGGATGACCCGCCAGAGGCGATCATGGAGGCGGTAGCAGGGATGGTGGAAGTCACCATCAAGGGTGTCGTTTGAGCTGAAGGAGCAGGAAATGTGGAGTTGGGGAAATCCGATGGAGAAGATGAGATGGCGGAGATTGTAGGAGTAGCCTACTGGCGAAAATGGAATGGTGGAGAGGTTGGGAGCAGTGTGGTGGCTGGCGAAGATGGGATGGTGGAGAGGATGGAAGAAACTCTGACGAAGATGGGACAGTGGAGAGGGTTGGGAGCAGCTACTGGCGAAGATGAAGAAATAGCCGAGGCCGAGGGTGGTGGTTGGCGGGATGAACTGGGGCGGCCCATAGGGGGGGTGAGGTGGGATGGGTGGCGGAGCGGGGGAAACCGTGCGGCGGTGAGAGGTCGGAGGAAGATCACTCTGCACCCTAGGCCAGATGCAGGACGCAGAAGGGGTGGACCGGCGAGGTTGGCGAGGCGGAGGAGAGGGAAGAGGCATGGGTGGTTGAGAAGACAAGCAGAAGGCCAAGTGAAGGAGGTGCTATCGGGCCTGCTGAGCTGTGTGTAAAAACGGCGGCAACGAAGGCGAAGGGACTCATATAACAGTTGATGGAATGGAAAAGTAAAAGGCCTCGCTGTGATGGATAGAGTGGAATGGTAGTGGTGCAGTGGGGATTTCACGGATGAGAAAAATAGTGAAATAAAACATAAAGGTGGATCGTGTGGGTTCTGGGGAGTGAAGAGGTGGGAGCTAGTAAGGCAATGGTGGCAGCGGAAAGCCCAACTGGGGGAATATCCAGGATGCGGCCGTTGGAGCTGCGGTGAAAAACCTAATGGTCAAGGGGGGGGGGGGGGGGGGGGGGGAAAGAGTTGTGCAACATAAGTGAAGGTGAATCGTTTCCCATTACAGGCCCATTGCAGAAGTGGAAAGGTGCGGAGGAATGAGGCGCATAGGGACGCATCAAGGGGGAGGCAAGGTTGAGAAAGAAGAGAGACCCTGCAATCCCGAAGTGGCGAGTTGGGTGGGAGTGAATAAATGGGTAAACTCTGGAAGTTGGAACGGATGGGGATCGATAAAGTCTATGGTGAAGGGGTGTGAATGGGATGGAGTGGCAGGAAGGTGGAAAGGCTGGGTGGAGACGGGAGAAGAAGAGGAGAGGCGGACAGATGGTGTCGAAGATGAGGGAAGACAGAGAGGTTGGGGATGGACAAGTGTGGTGGATGGGTTGGCTGGGAAGGGAAGGGCAAATACTCACTGGCAAAAGAACTCGATGAAGAAGAATAATCCGATGAAATCAAAGAGGGAATGAAAAAGGTTACCTTGGGGACCATGATGGAGATGGGAAGTGATGATTGTGGTGCAGTAATTGGTGGGGTGACTACGTAACGGGACTAGGATTCACCGCCACCGCTGTAGAGTTTCCGTCGAGTGGGTTCTCTACCGCTGCAGAGTTGCCGATAGGATTCGCCACCGCTGTGGAGTTATTGCGCATCAATGACCATGGCAGATGCTCTTGCAGAAGCCTGTGTCGTGGACGGGGTTGGACGTAGTGGTCAGAGGAAGTGAGCGAATGGTAAGGTACTAGGTGGCAAGGTAAATCGTTAGCCATTAGAGAAAAAGATTCGCAACAAGGAGGAACGAATGAGGCTTTTTGAAAAAAAATTCCTTTATTTTCGTTTTTGGAGAGACAGTTGGCCGCAGGTAGAGGTAGGCGAAGCAAGGGTGGTTGTGTAGGAGAAGGGAAGGCAAAAGATGGCAAGGGGGAGGGGAGAGAGGGAAAAAATGACGGGGCGTGTGAGGGATTGTGAGAGAGGAAAAAACAAGGGGGTGCCCCCGTGTGAGGAGGGAGATGGTGAGAGTGGAAAGAAAAGAGGGGGGGCGGGGGGCGTGGGAGGAGGGGGTGTTGAGAGAGGGGGAGGCGGTGGTGAGAGAGGGAAAAGAAGGGCGGGGGTGTGTTGAGGAGAGGATGGTGAGAGAGGGAGAGGTCACAATGAAGAGGATGACACAAATCAAGCTGGTGATAGAACAAGGGCACAAAGTGGTATGAAGGATGAGCGTAAGGATGTCCTCCAAGTTAGATGAGACTCTAGGATCACCATGTCCTCCAAGGTGGGACGAGGGCCATATATGCATGAGGTGGAGTCGGTGGCATCTCCTATCCTTGGTGGATGCCTTGGGTGGCAACGTAGCATTTGGTGGAATCTCCTATCTTTGGAGATGTGGTGGAGTGTCAGTCGGTGGATGGTCCACCATGTAGTCACCCTTGGTGGTTACACGCTCTCTCTCTCTCTCTCACACACACACACACACACATGCAAACATATATAAATACTTTGCTTTATTATAGACACATATACATACATATATATGTGTGTGTGTGTATAAATAAGTTTATATATACATATATATTTAATTAATTAAATTTAGAGTAAATTTTAATGGGGATGCATCGTGAGGTGTTATCTTACATGTGATGTATCTCTTTCTCTCTCTCTCTCTCTCTCTCTCTCTCTCTTAAACACCACACACACACACACATGCACATGCACCCTCTCTCTCTCACACACTCACACACACACACACACACACACCCCCCCCCTCTCTCTCTCTCTCTCTCAAATATTGAATCTCTCTCTCTCTCACACACACATGTGTGTGTGTGCACACGCACACACACATGTACACACTTGAAAACGCATACTCTCTACCCCCACATACACTCTCTCACACATAGAAATTCTCTCTCTCTCTCTCTCTCTCTCTCTCTCACACACACACACACACACACACACTCCCTCTCTCTTCTCACACATTTTTCTCCCACACAAAGAAACTATGTCTCTCTTTTACACACATGCATGTGCAGGCATGTATACTCTCTCTCTCTCTCTCTCTCTCTCTCTCACACACACACACACACACACGCACACACGCACACACACACACACACTCACGTAAATATATACTATATATAATATTATGTTTTATTATTTTTTGACACGTATACCTACCTATATATATGTGTATTTATAAATATAAATCAATTTATATACACGTATATAATTTCACATGCATATATAATTTTAATTAGTTAAATTTTAATGTGGGTGGGGATGCGTGGTGAGGTGTGCTCACCATGCATATAATTTTAATCAAATAAATTTTAATGGTTGGTGATGCATGGTGAGGTGTGCTTACTCTCAAATAAATGCATCTTACATGTAATCTCTCTCTCTCTCTCTCTCTCTCTCTCTCTCTCTCTCTCACACACACACACACACACACACTTTCACACACATATAATTTTAATGGGTGGGGATGTGTGGTGAGGTGTGCTCACTCCCATAGTAAATTCGTAAGCTCTCTCTCTCTCTCTCTCTCTCTCTCTCTCACACACACACACACACACACACACACACACCCTCTCTCCCTCTCATACATATACTCTCTCCCTCTCATACATATACACTCTCACTCAAATGTTGAAACTCTCTCTCTCTCTCTCTCTCTCTCTCTCTCTCTCTCTCTCTTATACACACATACACTCTTTCACATATAGAAATTCTCTACCTATGTCTCAATCTCTTTACCTCTATCTCAGACACATACACCCTCTCTCTTCTCACCCCTCCCTTTCTGCTATCACAGCTTCATCAACGTGCTACACTTATGTGGCTCTTACACAAACAAGACCTTGATTCATCATATTTCATATATTAAATTCGTTACAGTCCATGTCCTTGACTCGTCATATTTCATATATTAAATTTTCAATAGGACCAATAGAGGCGCTTGATATCTATCACGACCCTTCAAGGCTGTGTATGGCTGTTGGTGGTGTTGCTGTGTATGGCCCTTGCCTTACTTGATTGGTGTTGCGTACGACCTAATGATTGATGGCCTAATGTGGCCTAATGATTGTGGGCGGACATTATGTACACGGCGCCAGTTTGTTTATGGGGTACATGAGAGTTGTTTGTGGTGTTTGCATTGTATTTTTAGCTATATTCAGGAGGTGCTTCTGCAAAGCTTTGCGACTATCATCCAACGAGAGATGGTGGCGTCAGGTGCATGCAGCGGGGATGCTCTAGAGGAGTGCACCCTCTTCACGCCAAGCACACGGTAATACTAATTGTTTGATTCCGTTGTTGGTCAATTTGGTTGGTTGTTGTCCATGTCTACATTGATATGTTACTTCATTGTAGTGGGAGGTGCACTCCCACATACACGGGCTGGTGCAACACAAGTACTATGTATGCACGATCCTGCCCTGTGTGTCCACCGAAGGGAAATGTTCGTCACCTCAAGAACTTGGAATAGCTCAACCACCATAGTGTTTTGAAGCACCCCAGCTTAGATGTCATTTTCTCATATTGGAACCTTTCAAGGTCCCAACGAGAATGCTTGGTAGAGCCATCCCCTGGCATTAGGGTTTACTCGAAGAAATATAGGCTAATGAGGGCTGCACATGTGGAGTTCCAAGCTTTGTATCAATGCACGTGTGAGAAACATCGTGACACCTTCCAGGCCACAAAAGAAGACTTCATCATATCTTTCATGGAGGCCGGCATGTACGAGTACAACTCTTGGAGGGAAGGCAAGACAAAGCACCCTAGAAGGGGTGTGCCGTGTTTGTTTGGGACGTATGCCTCTGAAGTCTAGCAGTGAGTGGCCTTTTGTAGATTATTTTGGATACATTGTTTGGATGCATCCTATGGTGAGTCTTTGAGCTGTAGTATAGTTTGTGGTGCAGATGACGTGGGCACGAGTGTGTCAGCTGTTGGCGATCGCCCCGAGGAGAAGGCCGATGTATATGGATTTACGAGGCTAGTGGGAGAGGAGGCGAGCACGGACATTGTTGATGGTAGCACGACAGGGAGTGCCTTCCTTTCAAGAATCTCCTTTCAATGTGAACTTGCTTGTGCGATTCTTATGTTTTGTGTTTCTTTTGTTTGCCTTTTGTGCAGATGGAGACCACACTTGTGGCATGGGTGTAGAGGGGACATGCATAGATGATGTTGAGGTGGAGCCAGCTAGGACTTGGTGCTACAACAATCGCGTACATCACAAAACACCACTAACACAACTTTGGGCGGACCCTAAAGCTTTGACGGACCCTAAATACGAATATAGGCCTTTGGGCATGAAACTTGTAACTTGACAACCAAAAGACCATAATGAATGGATTGCACCTAGAGTATTGGGTTAATATAAAGATTTGATCAAGGAAAATCCAAAATAATGTGTTGTAGTTCTACCAAGTAGGATTACATCTAGAGAGTCTAGAGGTGGTAGTGGAGAATACTAAAGAGGAATTGGATCGGTTCTATAAGGAAACAAGGATATAAATATTTAAAATGTTTCAGATAATCCTATACCAAAAGAGATCTTACAAATTCCCTTCACCTATGTGGAGCATGGTTTTGGCTATTTGTTGGATTTTCAACAAATGGCAAGACTTGGATTGTTGCAGATACAACTGCATATCTATTAGTAGTTGCAACTCTATCTTTAAGATAATCTTAGTCATTACTAAAACTTAGTAAACACTACCTTGATGCACTCCCTTTATTATTACAATTCCTTCCAATCACTAACCTATACCAAGCACTAACTTCATTCTAGTCAATAAACTATAGCAAATACTAACCTAACTTCATGCAATACTTCCGGCAATTCATAGCAAATACTAACTTCATGCAATACTTCTCGCAATTCATAGCAATTTCTACCATATACCAATTCCAAGCAATTACTAACCTATAAAATTAATGCTACATTGTAACTTGTGGCAATTACTACCTTAACTACACAACCAATTCATTTCGTAGTGTTACAAATAACTAATTGCAATGAATTGCTTGAATTGTTTGAATTACTAGGGGAAAAAAAACCTCAATAACAATGTCACCAGGTGCAATAATGGAGCCATGTCTACCCATGTCTCTCAAGGGTATGTGTGCCCACTAGGAACATCTTCACAAGCCCTATCTAGTCTACCTTGCATTGTCACCCTCTTCTTCTTTGGGGGTTTGGGGAAAGAAGTCAAAGCTCAAGTTTGCTCCTTCTGCTGCAATGTCTTCTTGTGGGGTCCCAATTCTATGAATGGCCGTGCACGTGCCAGCAACGAGTTCCCAAACCCATCACCAAGTGGCCACAACCTGCTAATTGGATGTGCAATCGTTTGAGACTTTGATGCCTTGGCATGTTGCAGTGATAATTGCATCTGTAGAGTAAGGCGTCGAGTGTACTCAAGAAAATCGGCATTAACACCTGTGGAATGATGAATGTCTTAGTACAACACCATCATGAAAGCCATTCACCAACATAGAAGCTCGAACATGGTTACCGCATACTAGTAAGATGCAGTCGTGGACGATATGTTGTATTTGTGCAACCTTGTCATCAATTGGTGTTTCCGATGGCATTGAACATGCAACAAAGCACATCAAAATTCTCACATTTATTGGGAAGAGCATCATATGGTTCACCCATTGGGATTATCATACCTACATCTCCCCCGCGTGGTGGTGACATTGTTGGAGGCTCGGATTCGATGAGTGGGTCAATCTGATGCAAGAAGCCATGGCCTGACCACCAAGAAAAACTCAACTAACTTTGATTTTTGAAGGAAAAAGCCAAAGAATAGAGTGAGAAGATGACTTAAGTGAGAGATCCTTATGAGAGGAATCATACTACAGGTCCATGGAGGTCATGACCACATGGGACAGATGCACTCCACTAATCATCAAAACCTTTGCTTGATGCATGCAAAGGTTCCCCCTTAGTGCCCACTCATCACAGGATCAGCATGCCCACTCCGTATCCACATTCTCAACTTTGTGCCATAGGTCATTGCGGCTCTGGCTCTTGCCCATGGCGACGGCATCCAAGAACTTGATGTCACCATCAAGGATCGTCTCTGTGCACGTTACACGAAGCTAGCAACAACATCAAGAATGTTGAAATTTTTCTTGAAGCCGGCCTCTTTCAACATGTCTTGATACCAGTAGTAAGAATGGCATGGGCCAAGCAACTTTTGCAACAACCAATCAACCCATCGACCATGTATTGTCTTGCGGTTAGTCAAAAATTGTGATTTCAGAATGCCATGGTACGACTCGATGCTGCCATTTGTTTCTTGATTCGAGTGAGGCATATTGAGAGTTACTCAAACCCACATCCCTTTTAGAAGAGAAACCAATAGGTTGTGAGGAATGATGGTGAGAAGGGTGGTGTGAATAAGAGTATTGTGGAACTATAAATTGTTACCTATTGTGCCCATCCATTGGTCCTTGAAGTACTTGATGAATTCTTACTCTTCCTTGTACTTGTGCATAAAATCTCATGCACAATCTGAAGAGCCTTCTGTTCCATGTTTGTTTGACTGCCACTTGTGTGGCTTCACATGCTCATTATTTTTCCTAGAGCTCTAAACACGTCCGCACGTTTGGAAACATGTGGAACCTTCTTGATCAAGTTCTTCAACCAAGATCTGCAGACATGCCAAATGCAAAGGTACACTGGCACACCAAACACCTCCCTAGAAGCAACATTCCCACGAAAGATGAAATGCAATGAATTGTTGACGTGGGAGCATGCCAAACACAATCCATTCCACTACAAGGGCTAAATTTTGGGAGCACTTACTTGATGGCTTGTATCTCCACTCGGGCATCGTCCACCATGAACACGTTGGGCTGCCATGATTTTTTGGCACTATAAACTCGATCCCTGAAGGTAGTCAACCAATTCTTTATGTCGGCCGTGCAAGGGGAGGACGTCACGATCCATGCAACCGCTCCATTCCGATAAGCATCAAACACCAATATGATGTACAAGTGGAACTGCACAAGGACAATTCTTATCATTAATGTTAACATTGGAATCAATGCATAGCAGTCAAGAGCTTTGAGGTACTAACAACCAACCTTGTATTTGTTAGTGCCGAACGTGGCATCCATAGCCAGAAGCCCATCCTCACCATGAGTTTTGACCATGTGTAGCTGCCACTCCGTTTTGCACACCCAAGACAAATGGATGTCCTTTCGCCTCATCAAACAACTGGTAAATGAAGGTTTGACTTTTATTTGCCAACACCCAATTGTGCACACTCTGTGCATCATCCTGATCCGTTTGCAAGGTAATGACTCCAGCTTGCTTGTAATATTAAGAATATCTCGTAGTGTGAGAAATGTGTCCCTTGTGGTCTGCAGAGTACCACACCAATACCTATACAAGATGCACACCATTTGTACATGGGATAGATTGATCCACAAATGCATTTCCAAACAAATCTTCTCATGCCAAGACATTGCGTTAAGGATCCTAGGAGTGCAACAAAAAATTTAGCACATTAGAATTACCCGATCGCGTTGGACATAACAATAATCTTGGAGGAACTTTGGATGTCCATTTGTTTGCGAAAACTTGTCGGTGCATCGTGTCGTTTGCGATTCGCCACATATGAAATCCGTTAGGCGATCCCACGGAACATAAGCAATGTTTTGCACCTTGAATTTTGATAGTGGGTTGGCGCGTGCTTCCAAATGAAGCTTTGTTGCATTGAATGGACCAGGTGGGGGTTCTTGTAGATTTATTTTTCTCCGAGCGTTGGGTTTGGGGTAGTTGAGGATGACAGGATTCGTGATCGTTGAAGATTTATTTTTTATTTTTCATGAAAAGGATGAACCAGTTTCACGACCCCTGATCGTTGGCACACAGTCACACTATATCGTTGTGCAGGTCCATGTACACGTGGAAAGTTCCACGTGTGCATAGGACAGACAGAGGCGCTTGATATCTATCACGACCCCCGTGAATGCTCGGGGTGTGGCATCTCCACTTGAGGAGGTTCTCGAGGAAGAGCTGTTGGTTGAGCAGTGTCGACAGTCTCAATCAGTGTTCTCAATTCAAGAGGAGCATAACGATGCTCTGGTGCGATGTAGCCATAGGAGCTCGCCACCTTGCACTGAACCTTGCAATTGTGCAGGATGATGAAGCAAAACAAGGTCTTGTTTGTTGTTGCGCTTTTGCGTTTAAGGTTTTCCTTTGTGCTTTTAGGATTCACTGCCTACACAGCCTTTTGTGAGACCTTTGCTAAGCCTTGCTACATTTGATAAGCCTTGCCAGGCCTTGCCATTCTAAGGCTGGGCAACTCGTGTGAGAAAACGCGCCGGTCCTGGTCCTACTTTGTACTCTGTTCTTCTTGCATGTGCCTAATACAATCAACTGGATGCCATGTTTGACAATATCTACAAAATTGATTCAGCAAGAATGTCTGAACCTTTCTATTCTTCCAATCTTCCAATAAAAACCAATCTCATTTGAACATCATGGTTTACTAGCAAGCCCACTTTAGCATAGAGAGCTTGCTTCAAGGCTGCAAGAACAGCTGCAGCATCGTACTTTACTTCCAAGTACTTGTTTGACGATAGATCCCACTCTTGGACATTCCATTGATGATGCCAATGGTACCTTGATATCTACAAAATTGATTCAGCAAGAATGTCTGAACCTTTCTATTCTTCCAATCTTCCAATAAAAACCAATCTCATTTGAACATCATGGTTTACTAGCAAGCCCACTTTAGCATAGAGAGCTTGCTTCAAGGCTGCAAGAACAGCTGCAGCATCGTACTTTACTTCCAAGTACTTGTTTGACGATAGATCCCACTCTTGGACATTCCATTGATGATGCCAATGATACCTTGATATGCAATATTGTGTATGCAAAAAGTAACCTTGAAATCTCTTTATCGTCTTGGCATTCTTGAGTAGCTAGGACATTGCTTTCTTGATTCATAAGTGAAGAGGACTAATCCCCTTACTCTAAAGCTTGCTGCACACCCTTATGGATAGCTATTAGCAAGTCAACCAATGATGGTCGTCTTTCCCCAAGAGTCGTCGGGTCTTATGGTGTAAGGTGCACACTAGCTTGCTAGTGGTTTGCCAAGCTAGTGGTTTGCGTTCGATTCCCAAACAATGAGATCTTTGTTGTTGACCTTGATAGCTTCCTATTCAAGACCTTGCATAAGATTGAAAGGTTTAATCAAGAATCACTCATTGTTGCTTCGAGATTTGATTTCTGGCTGTCTTTGCATTTCTTTATAAATTTGCACTAAGAATCTTGTAAATAGTACTCTGCATAATAACTTTGCATATATCTGCTATACAATTATGAAATGCACCACTCTACACAACATATTTTGCAAATAGAACTGCACTCTACACTGAAATCTGTATAGAATCAACCTTCAATATCCTCCAAACCTGTGAAGATTCCCTAGAACTAGGCAAATATGGAAGGAAACTAAGGTTTATGAATATATTTGATAAAAAGAAGCACTAAATCAAGAGAGATTTAGCAAGAAAATTCCAAGAAAATCACTCTGAAAATGGTTGAAAACCAAGATTCTCTCATATCTATGCAAGAATTAGGGTTTTTAAAATATGTGATTAGCATATATTCAAAAATAATTATCATTAATCCCATTGCTAATCCACTCAAAACAAAATTTAAAAAATCCAAAAATTGTATAAAGGTCTAAAAATGGATTAAGTACTAATCATTTCCTGATCAAAACATCAAGATCTAAGTCCAGAGATGTGATACCAATGCAATGAAGGGACCTAAGGGTTTGCACTCATTAACATGGAGTACACACATGTCCCACTTATCCTAAGGAGTAGCACCTAAACATGAAAAGACTGCCACCATAAATCAACCATGAAAGCTTGGGCATAAGCTCCAAGAAGATGTAATAGACATATGTCAAAAAGATGGTAAAAGGGTACAATAGCCTAGACCATATAGTGCCTGGCCATTTCACACTGGCTAATCAATATGTCCATGCCCCCAAACCTATGCTCAAGGGACCAAAGGTCCATGTGGCTAGGCCCATACCCATACATGTGCATTTAATAGAGAAGAGAAATTCACATTCCCAAAAGTTTCCTCCTTTATGCAACTGGCCAGGTTTGCACCAACTATGCCTAATATGCACCCACAACATTTTATGGGTGTAATTAATTAATTTATTAATTACTTTGATGATTTTTTTAACGACCTTACCTCATCTGTAAGGTTTTAGTTGCTTGGCTTTTTTCCCGAGCGATCTTCTGTAAATAGTAAAGCTAGATTTGTTGCCGGTTTTGAACACATGCCAAATTGCATGAACCTCTCTCTCTCTCTCTCTCTCTCTCTCTCTCTCTCTCTCTCGTATGCAACAATTTCTTCTTTTTGCTCATAATTTTTTGGTGGACTGCTTGTCTACGCTTGCTTGCTTTCTCACTCTCTCGCATGACTCTCTTGCGCTATGGCTCAAGTTTAAGAGCTGTAGCAGTGGTTCATGTTTTAACAGTGGTTCGACGGCCGCCCGGGGGTAGCCTTGTTAGCCAAAGCAATAGCCAAAGCAAAGGTAAAGGTACAGCCCTAGGCAGTGTATGTGATCATCACTGTTATCCTTCGGCGATGGGCTTGCATGGACATGCTGGCCCGTAGGACTCTCATGGCGGGGACAAGACGTGCAAGGGGTATGGAGGAGTAAGTGGTGACGAAGAACCTTAGATGAGCCTAAGGTTGTGGGGCATTAAATAATTAATGCCCACGGTAGTGGGCATTAATTATTTAATGCCCACGGTAGTGGGCATTAATTATTTAATACCCACAATAAAAGTGAATAATATGCCTATTATTTTGTGTGAGTTAGCAAAGTATTACGAGGGGAAGCTAGCACGGGCCGTGTGAGGGTTTACACTCGCGCCACATTTCCCAAACCTTATCCAAGGGGTTTACTTGCGTCAAAGCAAGGCGCTTGGTAGCGAGCGTGCCTGCGAGGGAGTGAGGGAGAGAGAGATGATTAGGATACAGGGATCGGTGTTGTCCTCGACGGGCTGGCCGCCCGCGATCCTCACAGCCAACAGTACAAGCACTGATGCAGTTCGTCTGCGTTCCTTCGGGCCGTATGGTAAGTGTGAGACGCCAAGGGTTGCAGAGAGGCTTTCCAGGATATGATTCAAGGCTCTGAGCGGCATTGTGTGGTGGTGGTGGGATGGTAATTATAGGATTTCCCCTCTTGCAAGAGAAGAAGAAGAAGATTTGTGGAGGGTTGTTGAAGGCTGATGTGGGCGTTGGTGTGAGAGCAAGTAGCGGTGGCTCCAGCGGCAGCAGCGGTGGCAACGAGACCTTCCTCACGCTGGAGGAGGCCGGTCTCATCGAGCTCTCCAATCTCGAGATGCACGAGCGCTTTCTGTGCAGACTGACGGTGCATCTCGCCTCTGCCTTCCTTTGGGTTATATATAACACACTCTCGTCTCTCTCTCTCTCTCTCACACACACACACACACACACACACACAGAGTACCTAAGGGTTATTACCCATACTTTCCAATTCTGGATTAGCTACAGGGTGGGACAAAATCAGCTGGCTATCCCTAGCCACAGGAGTTACCCTCAAAGCATGTGAAATGGACCGAGGGCTCATAGATAGTGTCTAATGGACGGACACACATAGTATAAATCTGAACCTCTTACTTGCCTGCTGCAGGTGTCGTCTTTGAACCTCTTGCGTGTTATATCCAAGCAAGAAGGAATGCCCATTGAGCAGTTGAATGCAGGAATCATCTGTGACTGGTTTCAGAAAGACAAGGCAAAGCGTGAGACAGATTTTGAGTCAGCTACTCTGAAGTGGTGACCGTAAAGAGCCTAAAATGTGTGGCAAGCATACACTCCGAGAGCTATTACTATTGGAAGCTTCTTGAATTCCCTGTTGTAAAGTATTTGAGTCACCTCACTTCACATGAATTTACTGGTCATTCCAAATTTGTAAGGATGCCTCTGTTTGTTTTTAGTCATTTTATTGTGTTTATTAAATACGTTAGAGAGACTGTTCTAAAAATAATGGCTCTTCTCAAATTGGAAGAACAATTGGTGTAGTATTTGTTGTTGTAAATGCAAGGTTAATGTTTCATGTTAGTCCAGTCTTCGGCATCAAAGAGAGCTTTTTGTTTGAAGTGCATTTCGCATAGTTAAGGTACCTTTGTTGCACTATAAGGAGCTTTCTTCTACTATTGGCAGATTTGCTTGGATGTGACCTCAATAAATTAATCCTTATTTATTGTCTGTATAAATATGTATGCCTTTATCCGTATACATATTTTAAAATTTTTAATAACTAATATTAAAATGTTATTAAAATGTCATAGCTTACAGTTTCTCTAAAAGATGTTCGTATGTACTCGCCACGTGAAACTACTAGTGATGTCACCTGTGAAGGTTTTCACGGTTCAAATTGAGAAAAAACTGGTGGTAATTTTGCCAAGTTTGAATTTCAAGATTCATTTTTTGAAATTTTAGCCATAAAACTGATTAGCCTATGCATTTTTCCAATAAAAACAGGTTGAGCTAGAAGGTCATTCTTCTTTTCATTGGTTAGAAAAAAAGTTTATTTTCGTCAATGATTGGAGTAGCTTGGGAGGGTGAGTAAAGAGTTGTGCACCACATTGCACAAGTTGCATAGAAACAAACAAGTGCCATCTACTGTCAACTTATACAAACCCCACGAAATGCATTGAAGCTCTATGTAATAATGTAACACAAAAACTTTCAATTGAGGTTCGTAGGATAGTGTAACACGTGACGCTTTTAGCCATATGTATGTGGCTCAAGGGTAGGTTCACAAGCTTCTAGGTGGGAAGCTTGTGAATACTACGTCATCTCTACATTTGCCAATTAAAATGTGAGGGCTTGTTAGCATGCGTCCAAACTTAAGGCCTTAAGAGCGTGGACACTACTTGGAAGATGCTTTGAATTATGATATTGTGTGGTATACTTGCTTCTAATGTGCAACTGAATGACGGAGAAGATAGAGAACAATAGAACATCGGAATAGAAAGAGACATGCACAACACACTATTGTATATTTATGATTAAGAAAATGTCCACAAAGTACAGACTGTGATTGGAAATGTTGACCACAACACTAGCCTAGTACTCTTGCTATAGACTCTTGTGCCAGCACTCGAGAGAATTGCTATGGAGGCTTCAATGCTTGAGACAATGTAGATGATGGGAAGACTAATTGTATATGTATGTATGATGGGAAGACTAATTGTATATGTATGCCTACATAGGAGCACTGCTCACATATCCGGATCACATAACCGGATTTGTAGTGTAATTTTCTTGGCTGAAATTTAGAAATCCTAGTTGAAATTCGATGTGACCTTTAATTTGAAGGGGTGAAATTTATACATTTTAGTTCTAAATCTCAGTATTTGTACGATTTTCAATGATTTTCAAGTCTAAATCCTGGTTAAGCCTAAGTATTGCCTTTAATTTTCTGGCCAAAGTTGATCCCTTGCCTAAAGACCAAGGCACAACAATATCGTTGGTAGTATCATTGCAGGCTACACCACCCCTCCCCTAATGCAAAGGACAGTGCTCACCTTAACTTGTCGTGGTGGGTACTTGCCGATATCCAAGCTCGTATCTCTATAGACTCCAAGCTTTGCTAGTGGTAGCTAATACCACTCTCTTGCCTCCTCCTCAAGTTGTCACCATGAGGTCGCCATGCTTCATACAAGGACATTCACTCCTCTCAATGCTCACACTCAAGAACATAAGCATGAAAGGAACACGTACCAAGAATGCAGCTCTCTCCTCTCAACTTTCTCTCCCTCGCACCATAGACAAGCAAGAAAGCAAGGAGATAAGACTAAACTCAATTGGCATAAAGGGGGATTGTGTCTTTTATTATGAGAATAGTGTTATTTATACATCGAGCCCTTATTCACCCTTGGGTGCCTAAACTTAATAAAAGATAGAATCAAGGGTTACAAATTACATGGTTTTGTGGTATAGCCAGCTATTCTCATAATTACAACTTTTAGAGTGCCATTACATGACACTTATTATGCTATCTCATGTGTAATGGAGAGATGCTAGGTTAATCCCAAAATGGGGTTAACATCCCTCCCTACGTGATCAAGATTCCGTCCTTGACATCTATTGTCGCTCTTTCATGTCTGGAAGTTCTTTCATGTCTAGAAGACATGCAGTGTATGGTGCAAGAAGTACAATGACTGCCAGAAGTTTGTGTCGATCATGCCTTCAAATGTTGTGTGCATATAAGAGGGAAGGCAGTGGAGGCGATGATAATAATACATTATGCCACTATTGTTAAAGTCAAAGCGCATGCCTTCCATGTTATAGATGTGGACGTAATCGTCCTAGATGTCCATGAGAAGGATTATGAGCTTAAAAAAAGCGGACTATGACTACAATTGCTAGGTCCGGAATGACCTGCCACACATGGACTGTGGTGATGAGCATAAACTGGCGCTATTAGTTAAGGGACTCAAAAGTGTTATGCTTGAAGTATGGGAAGTTGTCGAGCATGCCTTTCGTGGAACTCCCTGGATGTAAATCTTCCGTGGAACTCCCTGGAGCATGCCTTTCGTGGAATTCCCTGGATGTAAATCTTCTTTTGATGGGCATATATAGGGGGTTCACACATAAATGCCATGGAGATGCCATGTAAATGTCAACATAGTCTTGGCGAAGAAAAACAATCTCCAAGCTCACTGGATACCAAAGTTGGAAAGTGCAACTTGGCCATCATCCTCCACTTGAATGTCCTCGTAGCCTTCCCGTGACTCAATGGAACGCTCGCGCCTCCACTACTTGTATGCGTGGGTGATCATGTAAGTAATGATTCGTATTTCGAGAAAATTCGACAGCCATGGGTTGGCGAGTCTTGAACCGTGTGTAATATCAGACCATAAGGTCTCTTGTTGCTCCATTCGCCCCACCTCTCTATTTTTTCTGGCCCGTCAAGATAGGGGACATTTGAAGGCTGACCTTGTTACAGAAACTTCCGCCTTGGAGAGGAGTTGTCGAGTCGAACGAGGTTATCTGCAGTAGGGTCTATCACATTAGGTGAGGCTTCAAAAGTGGATTCCCAGCCATAAATTATCTGCTCATATTCTGAGGCTGGGAGATCCAAGATGGGATCCAGAGTAGAACCCACCACATCTTGGTCTTTAGGCAAGGGATTGGCTTCGGCATCTGGTTGGCCATCCAGTGGTTCCTTGGGGGCGAGAGGGTTAGTGAGAAAATCGAAAGAGATGTCAGGAAAATATCTCTCAGTTATTAGTGGGGTGTTGGGGTCCTTTGTATGTTTACTTTCATAAATAGTAGATAAATAAGAAGTTATGGGACTAAACACTGGGTAGGTGTTGTCCTCTATACCATCCCTCTTATCCCTGTCCTCGTTATTGGAAGATGGTGGTGGTTTCTTGTTGGTGATGAATAAATCATGTAAGGCCTGTAAGATCTTCTATCTTAGGGAAGTGGGATAGTCTATGTGCACTTGTGCAAAGTCATATATTAAGCTTGTTAATAAAGTTTGTAAATGCCCACAGATTACATCAAAAAGGTAAAGAAAGCCATACGGATGATAAATTTTACTATTATTTAAGAAGAGGTTCTAGTGTGTGTCTTGAGCCTCTACCCATCCGTGTGTTAGCATCCATGTTAAGCTTCCTTGTAGTTTAGGAAGGGGAGCTACAAAAGAATTAGGAAGAGATGGTATCATAAGGTCAATGGGTTCCTTCCCTTTGTTAAAGCTAGTAGAATTCATAAGCATGTGGCACCAAGATCTGAAATTAAGGTCGATAGGGTGTAAGGGATATATGTACATAGATTACGTCTCTTGAAGTTTGAGGGCCCCTATAAAGATAGTCATAATGATAGTGGGGTCCACATAACGTGTAGTATTCTGAAAAATGAGTGTGAGATCCCCTTGAGTTAGTTCCGAACTTAAGGCAATGTTGTATTGGCAGAGAGAGAGAGAGAGAGTTAGTGGAGCAAAAAAGAGAGAAAACGTTTGGTGAGGGGTCCGAGGAATGATTGGAAGGTTAGCCACTAGTGAGGCTTCCCTATCCACAAGCTTATTATATGGATCTTCATCTTCAGACATAATGGGTTCTACGAGCAGTCACAATTGCTAGTGAAGTGCCATTAGGCGGGCCTCTTGATTTTACAGGGCTTTGTAATCTATAGCTTCCTTTGTTGGCGAGCTTCTTGGAGTTAGAGGAGCTAGGAGACGCGGTCGGCCTTTTCAGTCAGGAATTGTCCATACTTTGCTTATAACCCAATAGTGACGGCATGGACATCTATGATCTGCTTGTTAAGGTGCGAGATAACATGTTGGTGGCTAGCCAACATGGTTACCTTCTCTGTTTGTAGTTCCTGCATTGTGGCCTTGAGATCTTTCACTTGGATATCGCAGCTCATGCTCGTGGATGTCTTTGTTTTGCTCTAGCTGCCCTTGTATCACGTCTAAGTGGGCGCTCAATCCTGCTTTGGTGGTGGCCTACAATTCCCTTTCTTTTGTTCTAGCATATGCTCTAAGGCTTGGCTATCATGAAGGGCATTAGAGATTTGGGCTTGAAGATCCATCATTGATTGTTTGCCTTGGCCTATATGTTAGAGACTTTAGCTCTATGCTTTTCTTCCATGGCTTCCATGTTGATTTGTAGTTGCGTGGAGCAAGCTTGGGCTTCTTTGGTCTCGTCTCCTGTCTTAGGCTTGGGCTTCTTTGCTCTCCTATCTTTGACTGTCCAACTGATGTAGCAAATCCTAGACTTGTTGACTCAACATGGCTTCTTTGCTCTCCTATCTTTGACTGTCCAACTGATGTAGCAAATCCTAGACTTGTTGACTCAACATGGCCTCAAGGATGCCTCTATACTTCTCTTCTGCAGCTTTGGTAAGTTTGTTCATCTCCTCCATCAAGCGCACATTTAACTTTGTAGTGACTCTAGTATGCTTCTTCAATAGTCGGTTTTGTCAAGGCCTGCATATGGAAATTGCACTCCATCATTTGGGTGGAGAGGATATTGAGATCTGAAACATAGGACTCCATTTCATAGTCCTTATGTTCCCCCTGCTTCATGTACTATTTGACACGTGTATATTGGCTTCAAGCAGTTTAGGATGCCCTTTTCTAGTTCATACACAACCACCCACTTGGCCGTGGCATCCATCTCATGCAATTGCATGCAGAGAGGCTTGTATTGCTCCTGCATGCAGAGAGGCTTGTATTGCTCCTCTCGGCATTGCTTTGGGATGTGTCGGTCTTCTCCCTTTTTACTGCAGTGTTAGTAGCTTCCTCCACCCAAGCTCATTGGTTTGAGTTCTCTTGAATGCCTTTTGGAGGAGGATGGCTAGATGGAGGCATGGGTTTGAACTCACGTAATGATATCTTCTAGCAAAAATGGGAAGGCTTTGGGCTGGCTTGTAGGTTGAGGGCCTCGAGGATTACTTCTTGGCGATCAACATCGGCTTCTTAGCATCGTCTACCCCCTGGAGCCATCTCGCATTTGGTGCCTTGTTAGTAGGTGGCCAAGAGTTCTATGCATAGTCGGGTGGACTACATCTGCCAGGCTGCTGTCAGTCATGTCTGCTCTAGCTTATCTTTGACCTTAGAATCATGGACCCACTACATGCAGCTAGGGGAGTGGTACTGGAAGTAAACCCTTTTATTATCCACTATTTTTGTATGTGTGAAGATAGAGCCTTGCAACAATGGTCCGAGGTAGCTTTCCTTCTACTTTGTTTTTCCTTTGGACTTTTTCTTTTGGAGTCTTGTCATCTCCCCCTGAGGAAGTTGGAGAGTTAGGGTCCTCGTACAGAGGATTGGGGGTTTGTTCCTTGCCTGCCATTATACTAAAAAAGAGAATGGAATCAGTCGACTAATTGGTAGGAACACATGAGTCCTTTAGATGTTAGCGGTGAGAATGCTATGTTAGGATGGCAGTGTTGATAGCTCGGGAGTAGAAAACAGCTCTCTGGATTTACAGTCACATGGCTGTGATTCCACAGACTGCAGAATCATGGCATGTCAAACTCCATTTGTTTTATGGAAAAGAGGTTAATGTGTGAGTTGTTAGCAAGGTTAATGTGTGAGAGGAATGTGTAGTTGTTAGTGGGCATAGATTTTTGTGGCCATGATTGTGCAGTCACGTGAAATGGATGTCGTGATTCTGCAAAATCACGGCATGTAGGTGTAAGGAAGTGGGGGAAATTTTTTGGGGAGCATTTTCTAGCAGCGATTCCTCCAAAATGGCGAGCTCTTTTTTCTCTCTCTACTCTCTCTCTACTCTCCCTCCCTCACTCTTGCACTTTCTCCCTAGGACCCTCTTTCATTCTCTCTCTCGATCTCACTCTTACATCCATGCTCTCCCTCTCTCTTTAAACCCCCCTATATTATTTTCTATCTCTTTACACCCCTATGCTAACTCCTTATTTCTTGATGCAACTCAAAATTAATATACAAGGTACAAGATACACCCTCCCCTCTCTCTCTCCCTCTCTCCATGCATGAAACAATTACAATAGATTATGTCATGCAAATTACAATTGATGATTCAAAATATTAATTTAAACCATCAATATAAAACAATTACAATAGACAATGTCATGCAATCTACACAGCATAAATATAATGTTTACATATTCAAAGTATTAATGTATGTTCATTTCATACCTATATAAAACTCGTCGTGGGCAGTTGACATCATGTGTGGCATAGCATCTGCTAAACAAGAAGGCTTCATAATAGAAAGTCATGATCCAAATGCATGTGCAAAATGCTTATTTTTGCACTCCTTGAGGTAAGTCAAGAATGGTTTAGCTCCAAGATCCACTGCATCTTTATAAGCCTTTTGAACCTCTGTAGACTCACACTCAATACCAAGAAATATCTCTATGTTCAGGTGTATCGAGGTATAGAATTGTACATGTATGCACCATTATATTTTTAAAAAATTTACCTGCGTCCGTCAGTAAAAGTGTCGATATAAACATCGAAAAATGTATGCGTCCCTCCGTATAAGCGTCAAAAAATGTCTGCATCCATCGGTATTTGTGTGGGTATAAGCGTCGAAATAAACATGGAAATAGTTTGTTTTTGGGATGGAGGTAGCTACGTGTATTTCAACGGGTATACCGTCGTACGTATAGACTAAAGTTTAGACGTGGGTACCAACGCTTATAAAGACATGTATACTGATGCTTTTAGGGACGTTTTTGTAGCGACGGTTTTTCAGACGCAAGTATAGACACTCGTGGGTTTTACAATGCAATTGTAAAACATTGGTATTTTATTGTCCTGTAGTAGTGCATCTAGGTGTT
The DNA here is from genome assembly GCF_041138505.1 of Cibotium barometz. Taxonomy (NCBI): domain Eukaryota; kingdom Viridiplantae; phylum Streptophyta; class Polypodiopsida; order Cyatheales; family Cibotiaceae; genus Cibotium; species Cibotium barometz. The sequence continues at coordinate 25,178,742 of NC_141108.1, forward strand.
GGCTGCCGGGCATTATTCATGTGCGATGCATTACTCTTTGGTGTCTTGTGAAGTTGGGGGCTGTTCTTGTGCTTTTATGGGGAGGCTAACTACACATCTTGATTGTATACTCAAAAATCATTGGAGATCATATTTGGCTTTGATGGGCAAGGCTATCTTGTGTGCATGTGTAACGTGAGAGTATGTTGTGGTGATGTTTCTCTTTGGAATGATCATGGATATGTGGTGTTAATGAGTTTGTGTCATTGTGGTGGTGCTTATTCTATTCAAGACCTTGTAAAACTTCACTCTATTCCAGTGTGTGTAATGTGTGGGGTGTTGTGTGAGTGCACTCTCTCAAAATATTCACTTAGGCATCATATTAACTGGGTTTTAAGTTAATAGGCTAAGTTCAATTTTAAGGAGAGAAAGGTTAAACATAAGCTAGAGTTATATCTCATTGAACATTCACAAATTGTAACAATCCAAGTGTTACATGTTGTATTAGATTTGAGGGCGTGGACAAAGGATTAACACCATGATTCTCTCTCTTGTAATGGAACCCTGGCTACAACACATCCACTGTAGGTTTTCCACTCAACATTGTAGGTTCTTTCCACACTGATTATAAGTGGTTTGTCCTACTTTGTCCTACTCCAATTACCAGCACGATTGGATAATGTTCGTATTGCTCGAGATCTTCCAGATTTGGTAATAGATGTAGAAATAGTAGAGCAAGAAGATGCGGATATTAACAATTGACTTTATATGGATGTTTTGTATCTTTTAGTAAACAAAGTCATGTATCTACCTTATGCTTATACCGAGCAATGGTTTTTTTTGTATAGAGTCAATTTTCTTTGATATATATCAACCATGTTTATCTTCCTTGGGTTTGCTATGGTGATAGGTTGATTGGTCATTATTCTCATGGGGTTTTTTATGTGAGGCTAAGAGTTGTATTTCTTTATTCCATTCAAGTGTGCCAGTGGTTTGCTTGTCAATTGGGTGTACACTTACCTAATATCTAGCATTATACCATATTTGGAATAAAATTAGTGTGAAGTCTTCTTGAGAGGTTCATGTTTGTTCAGTAAGGGTTGGTCATGGTGGTTTTGGGGTTCAACAAAGAGTCTTAGGGTGTTCCTCTCACATGTTCTAAGGATTGAGGGTTCATAGAGACGAGTTGTAGAGGCATTGCTGCTCGTCACCTCACATCGTCTAGCCAGCATGATGAGGTGAAGTCTCTCCAGGTGAGCGGCACAATGTTGCTCATAATTGATCATGCGGGTCCACAATGATTAGGAATCATACTCTTGCTCGTCCCAGAGAGTTTCCAGATCATCCAGTTCCTGTTTAGTACCCGAATCATAGAGCACAGGCATGCCACTCAGTAAAGGAAAAAAATGAAGAAAATCATCAAACCACATGGCACGGAGAATAAAGTGTAAAAATTGACGGTAATAATAATCCGACCCATTTGAAAAATGGATGGTTTTGAATTCAATGTGATCAATAATATCCCAATGACTAGCTAATTAGATGGTTTTGAATTCAATGTGATCAATAATATCCCAATGACTAGCTAATTAGATGGCGATGAATTCAGTGGGACAATGATCAACGTATAAAAGTGCATAGATGTCTACAACGATAATCTAGACATAAACAAGGATAGAACCCAACGACACCACATTGGGATGGATAATTTTAACATTTTCGGTCTATAAAAGGCCAGAATGATCGTGCACTTCAATGGGAGAGGTAATTGCTCAACTAGTGAAAGATCCATGCATGGAAAAGATCATGCTAATAAACAATCAGAACCAAGAGAATCAAACGAAAATTGAACACAGCAAGATCGCCAAAGTGTTGGTGGAAAGCCAACGTACACAAATACTCATGTTAACGTATAATACACACATAACATTAAAAGATAATAGGACAAATAAGTAAATAAAAGACAGGTAATCGGCAAACCAAGTGATGACTACGTATATTACTGCTGCTCTAAATGAATGAAAGAATGAATACATAAGGGGTGTGCTTTGCGGCTTAAGATGCTAATAGCAGGTGTGGTACAAAGCGTCACATCCATTCAGTATGTTAGTTAGATTCTCATAGCTATCGGTGAGGTAAGTATTGAATTACTAAGGATAAAACTACGGGTTAACACTAGGCTTGTATATCTTGTCCTGGTTGTAATCCCTTGGCGGTAATTCAAGTCAACGAGTTTGGTTGCAGAGTTGTTGTGTTGTCAAAGAGTGGTGGAGATGGCTCAAGACTTCCTTGAGTTTTGTGGTTTGATTAATGAAGATGTAGATAGGTTTATTGTTGAGATGATGGAGTTTGTGGCATTCCTCTAAGGCAAAGAGGACCCAAGTATGTTGATGAAGATTATTCCCTTTTGTTTGCAAGGCAAGGCAAAGATATGGTACAAAGATTATGTGTCAACAGTGAGGATGGCAACCCCTTCAGTGAGGATGGCAACCCCTTCAGTGCAGTTGGATTATGATGGTGCAAAGCGAGCTCTTGTGACCCAATTTAGCAAAAGAAGAGACCTAGTGTTGGTGCGATAGGAGATCCTCAACTTATGGTAAGGAGAGAACCAAGATGTGGATAGCTATGTTGTATGTTTCTTAAAGATTTGGAACAAGAGGAGAGATTCTCTTGGCAATGACGCTCCCCCCGCAATGCTGAAGAAGGACAGATTCGTTTCGGGTTCGAGGAAACCACTATGACTTAAGGTGGAGCTAAAAAAAGCTCGCACTTTTGAAGATGCAATGATCAGCATGCAAAACATGCTAGGAGAAATTGGCAAACCCCAAAATCATGTACATGAGAGGCTGAGGCATGCGTGTCTTGCCTTTGCATCCTCAGTTGGTTGGTTTTATGCCTTTGTGTAGTTAGGAATAACTTCTGTGTTTGAAGTTGTCACCAAGATGGTTGCATAGTGTGTGTCAGTCTTGCATCTAAGCATTTTTTGTACAAATATAGCATGGATATTATGTGATAGTGTTTTTGTAAGCTCAAGATATGATGACAATCTGATCCACCCTTGTCTTTGCCATACATAGTTGATCTTGACAGTAGCAGTTGGTGGAGCTCGGGTGCTATGGAACAAGGGATGGAGTTAGAGGTTTTGGCAGCTTGTGTACACATTGGATATGTGATGTATCATTTAGACTTGGCAGTGATCTTGGGCATTGAGATCGAGTAGGCGAGTTGGGGCATCCACATTGTTCTTCTTTTAGGCTGATGCCTCTGATGTGGGGCATACTTTTTTGGTATCTCTTACGTAATGGTGACGTGGAGACGGTGTCTGGCGAGAGTGTCTAGACGATCGTAAGGGTGGTGAAAAAGGGGCCGTCACGTTGTCGTGAGAAGATTGAAGAGACGACGGCGGTTAGGAGGCTTGAAGGCTCGTGTGGACTCATCATCCCACCCTTGTGAAGATAGCGAAGACCTTTGAGGCCGTTGGCAAGTCATCATGGACTTAGGCTAATTGCAATTGGAGTAGAGCTGCTTGCTGGACCATGGACAACAAAGTCTACTGATCGTGTCAAAGAGTCACACTGCTGCATGCGGACAGAGAAGGGGATTGATGGTGGATGTCTGCTACAGCAATTCTTAGAGATATGAGTACCATGATACTTTGTAATGACCCAATGAAGACATTACGATGTGAAGACAAAGACATGTTGTGTACCTCCTCCTATGGTGAATACATGAGACTATACAAGCATACATATCTTGCTCTTGAGCCTTGTAGTTTTCATTTGGGTTGACATCAATGAAACTTGTCTCATGTGTGAGATTATTGTGGTGGTGGGGGGTTGTTTTGATGCTTGGGTTGGTGTTGTGGGTCTTTGGGTCTTTGGGTATGCTAGGGTGTAGGTTGGACAGTTAGCTATAGGGGCAGTTTCTCTTTCTCACCAGATCTAACATTGCTCCGGTGCCCACACTTTGGTAGACCATGTGCATGGCCTTTCCTTAGGATGTTTTCTTACTGAAGGATAAGTGTTGAGTGTTGGAGGTGTTATGTGTTAGTGGGTTGAGATATGGTGTTAATACGAGGGTTATGGAGGTAGTTTCATGTTTAATGCTCTACCTAACAACGGTTGCCAATGGATGACGTCGACACTGTCCAATGAGGGTTAACTGCCTACATACGTGACAAGAGTGTGCATAACTAGCCAAGACAAAATAGATGGAGGGAACTAGAGTGTTCACAATTGAAGGTCCATATATGAGACAGAGTGTTCACAAGTGGTCCACACAATATGAGACCAAATTGTGCACAACTAGTTCAAATAAATTAAGCATTAAGTTGAACAGAGCTAGAGTGTTCGAAAAGTCCCACATACGTGACCAAAGTATGCACAGCTAGCCAAAGTAAAATAGAGGGAGGGAACTAAGTGTTCACAAGTGGAGGTCCATATATGAGACTAGTGTTCACAACAACTAGTTCAAATTAAACAAGTTGAACATAGCTAGAGTGTTCACAATTGGTCCACAATATATGAGACCAAACTGTGCACAACATAAAACAAGTTGAACATAGCTAGAATGGTCACACTAATCCACATATAAGACTAGAGTGCTCCCAATTGCTTAATAAGGGTGCCAAAGTATCCAATAAGGGTGCTAGAGGGTGCACAACTACTCAAATTCACACTTACATTAAACACATACTATTTAGGACAAAAATTAAGCTTGAATTTAAGGATCAATCTATTTAGGATGAAAAACTAGTGTTAAAGTTAAAATATTATCACAAATTTAAAAAAACTTAGTTTTAAAGATAAATAAATCTAAGACAAAACTTGTGTTGCTATTTTAAAAGAATTATCCACAAATTTAAAAAAAACTTAATTTTAAAGACATAAATCTAAGACAAAACTTGTATTGCTCCTTTGTAGTGTGCACAAAGTGGATATTTTTTGTTAGAGTGATTGCTTAGTTAAGAAACTCTTAATATGTAGGTAGGTATAATGTAGGTAGGTATAATCAATAAGGCATTAATCCCAACCGATTATTCAGGTTGGGATTGCTTAGTTAAGAAACTCTTAATATGTAGGTAGGTATAATCAATAAGGCATTAATCCCAACCGATTATTCAGTGACGAGACTTTGTGCATGCTCCTAATCTTGTCTCTAAATCAATGAGTGGATGATGCTTATTCCATATATAATGTAGCATGGTGGGATGTCCCTAAAAAACAATGAGAGCATGGTGGGCAAATTTGCTATGAAGGTGTTGTTGGGTTGGAGGTTTGGATGTGTTGTGAGATCTTAACAAAGAACCCAGGTTGATTGAAGGGGGTGTGGGGGGCAAGATCACAAAACTACAAATTGAAGGGGGTGTGGGGGGCAAGATCACAAAACTACAGAAAACCCAGTTATCTTTACTCCCTAATATATTAGATTTAAGGGGGGGTGTTGGGACACATGTAAATAAAATATATTAGTTATTACCAAACGGTTTGACAACCATCCACCTCAAGCATTTGTGGCTTTATATAATGGTATATTCATGCAAATTGAATACAAGACAACTTCTGCTTAATCCTCACCGAACATATGCTTTTTTTGGCCACATTTTTGCTTTGAGCACCACTATGTATGAGTCAAGGTATTTAGGTATTCTCTTGTAGCACCACTATGCATGTCTTGTGGGCTCACCATGTTCCCACAATCTACTTGAGCACGACTAAGGTAATTAAGGCTTACAAAGTGCAACAACATTAACGTAAGAAACTTTTACTTTAAAATTCATAAAAAGAGAAATAGCAAGGTGCCTATTCCATGTAAGGGTGTTTACAGACTATGGGCCTGTCCACGAAAAAGGTTGAGAGCTGTGGGCAAGCACCTTTTTGATAAACAATTGCAGGGTGACAATACCTTTTACAGACCGCGGGCATGCCCACGAAAAAGGGGTCTTGTAATAGAGCTGTGAGCAGGCTATTCTGCCCGGAATTGGAATGGTGGTTGTTGGGCTCCTGTCAGCAAACACATCAGCGCTGAGGGTGCATGGGCGTGGCCACAGTCTGTAAACAAATGTTAGATGGGCGGGTGGGTGATTATGGTGGTAATCTCATTAGTTGGGCAAAACTTTTTCGTGAGCTTCCACCCAAGTGTGTAAACACCCTAAATAGATGGTACAAACTCCAGATCGGTGATGACTGGGCATGGTCAAAAAAAAACAATCCTTTAGTGTAATTTTCACGGTTGAAATTGAGAAAAACCGGTTATAATTTTGTCTAGCCTTGAATTTAAAGATTCAATTTTTTGAAGTTTTAGTTATAAAACGGATTAATCTATGCATTTTTTCAATAAAAACCGGTCATCCTTTTTTCACTGTTCAGAAAAAAAAGTTTTATTCTGACACTGATGCAATCTTGTTTTACACGTGCCTCGTCACTCCACCCTAAAACACGTGACTGTTTGTCAGCCCTGTCGTGACTCGTGCATCGTGACATGAAGAAAATCTACCTTGGAAATGGGCGCCTTCACGCGCAAAGTGGTCTCTTTCTTCCTCAATCCCAGCCTCCAGCCGCGAGATCAAAGCATGGCTTCTTGGCTTTTCTTCATTGCCTTCCTCCTACATCTCCAGGTTAGTCCTCTTTCTGGCAAATTGTACAAGTAACATAGCGCTACACTCATTGTGCTCTCACTTGCATAACCACTTTCATAACCTATGATTAATCTGTACAGTTTCCCAAAGCTTCTTTTTGACCCAATTTGTAAACATGGAGAGCCAACGCTTTGTGAAATTCTGTTTAACCAACAAAGTCTCAGACGAATCCTTTTTTAGTTTATGACCCATCTAAATGGAAAGGGATCCTGTATTGTGGGATCAGATTGCCTTGTAAAAAGCACATGGTGCCGTTGTTATGAAAGCCATCTTTGGCATATAGGTGTTATATATGTGTCACCTAATCCATTATTTCTATTACCCATAACCACTTATGCTTAAAGTGGGATACAGAAGACAAAAATTAGGAATAAGTAGAGCTGGTCTGATCAACAATCTCACTAACCACAATTGTAGATCCTGAGTGGCTTGATGATATGAGGGTTGATTTATTTTTTATACCATAGGTTCAAAATGCTACAGGATGCCCCTTTTGCTCTTAGGGCACCTCCAAAGCGGTTCCATTGGATTATGTGCACATCATTTATGGGCATCCCTAGGCTGTTTGATCATCACTCTCGATCATCAAGGGTTTGTCTTCCATCATTAGGATAACAGCTTCGTCCCACGAAGACTAAGGGCTGGTTTCCACACAGAAAGAAATTACCAACTGGTCCCCAATTAAATGGGATGATGACAAAACAGTCCACAAGATTTATGGTTGTGAACTAGACAGATAGGATTTTGATCTATCGAGTTCACTTCCCCAACACAACCATCTCTTACGTGGAAACCAGCCCTAATAAAGTCGATCAACTTTCATAATTTTCCCTTAAATAGCACGAATCCCTGAAAACAAGAAGTTGGAAATTGACAAAGCAAGTCAGTTATTTTTAGGCAAGTCCTTCATGTACTTGGAGCTTGAAAAGCCACATGCCTTTTTTTTAAAAAATTGAGCCCACCCCCAACCCACCTGCAGCACTCAGAAATGCACCTTTTTCAGTGCTTATTTGATGCCCAGCAACCATGGAAATCTGCATGGAACACCATACTGTTCGTCTGGTTGTTGGATCAAGTGAAGTTGGAGCACTTGCCAAACAAGCAGGGGATACTCATGGAGGAGCATGATTAATTGTTTCTCAGGAATGCTGCTTGGATCCTATCCCAGGCATGGAGTCTCGTTCCAAGTCGCTTTGTCGGATCAGCAGACCCAATCTCAGTGAGCTCAAGCATATGCTAGAGGAGATGTTAGCCAAGGGAATGATATGAGTAAGTTCTTTGCCATTCGAATCACCTGTACTTTTGGTCCAAAAGAAGGATCGCTGTGCTTGGGCTACCAGCCCACAACAAGCTAAGCATGAAGAACAATTTTTTAATGCCCCAAATTGATTATCTTTTTTTAGTAATTCTTATAGTACAGTGGGAAACCTCATTGCGAGGTGAAAACCCACAAACAAAACATCATGATACAACTGAGGCCCTTATATAGGGGCCAGGGATTTGACTGCCTGTAAGCAGTCAAAACACCAACTCTGGTGGACTTCAAAGTGGTGCACATGGCTGCTAACATCTGTGCCCATGGCTGTTTTTGAGCTGAAAAATCAGCGAGCAAAGTGGCTTTCCACGCAATAACATGAGTATGAAGGTCTAGAATGTTGACGCCCCCATGATTTCTTGGCATACATAGCTTGTCCTTTTGCAGCAATTTGAGGCCTTTAATATCGTGCTAAGTTTTCCAAAGTATCTCTAGTATAGCAGGTATGTACTCATCCAAGTGCTTCTTTGGCCAAGAAAGCAGCAACAAGAAGAACTGTATATATGCAATGAGAATGGACTGCACAATATGGAGTCTAACATGAAGGGCCATGTGGCCAACTTCCAGTACTGCAATTTAGCATTTATTCTTTGCAAAACTCAGTCAGCCTGGAGTTTGATTGACATTGCCATGCAAGTGGGTAACCCAAATGTCTAACTAGCTGGTTGGAGGGAACAAGAGCTCCTGGCCACAAGACATTGTGCCAAGGTTGTGGCTTGAGAGGGATAAGCTTGGATTTACGGAAATTAATTTGCAGTCTTGTAGCTGTACCAAACATATCCAAGGCATCCATTACAACGCGGAGATCACGAGGATCATCTCGTGGCATGAAGGAGGAATCATCTGCATAAGCCTGTGCCACAAAATGCTTGCCAGATGGCAATTGAAGACCATGAAGTGCACCTTGCCGAGTAAGATGACCCATGTATAGAAGCAGAGGATGAGTTGCTATGGCATATAATAAGGCACTCAAAGGGAATCCTAGACGCTCGGACTTACCCAAAGACCATGAGTCATAGAGTTCACCAATCAATAAAATACATGATGCCTCATTGCCTTGATACAACCAAAACACAAGATTGGACATCTTAATTCCGAACCCCATCTTGCACATGGTCTTCGCAATAAAATCCCATTGAACTGTGTCAAAGGTCTTCTCTATGTCCACCTGCAAAATAAGCACATCTTGTTTTGTATATTTTGCATATTCAACCCCAATGTAGGCATTTGCAATGTTATCCGTTATATGTAAGCGCGGGACAAAACCATATTGCGCCTTGTGTAAGTGTGCATAAAGTACCCCTTTTACCCTGTTGACCAACATTTTGGTGACCAATTTGTATACGACGGGCATTAGGGTTATTGGTCGCCAATTAGTGAAGGTCTTATACAGGCTCTTTTTTGGGAGAAGTTTTACATGATTTGGGCATTTTCCGAGTACGCCAAGCATCATTTATCATAAAAAGCAACGCATGTTTGAGGTCATCCTAGGAGTGCAAGAAGAATTTCATAATTAAACCATCCCAACCTGGCGATTTTCAAGTGCCCAATTGTTTTATTGCCTCTTGCAATTCTTCCTTCGTGAAGCATTGTTCCATAGAGAGTGCCTCTTCCTGTGATGCTATGTGGGAAACATGAGAGAGAAACTGATCCCTGGTTGCTCGAACTTGTGCATTTGCAAGACGTGTAGTAGCAAAAACATGCGCATAGTGGGACACACATTCATCAATCAATTGTGGTTTGGAACATGTCCAAGTTTGCGTCGAGGTGCCAGAATTGGATTGGTGATGATGACAAGAAACTCAAGAAGATGCAGATTCTTGAAAAGAAAAGAGACCTATTTCAATGGCTAGGATTTATATTCTGCTGACCCTGGACCATGAAGAATATCTAAGAGGCATTCTGGGAAGTATAAAATGCCTAACATGTTCAAAGGAATAAGAGGGATGAATTGAAACTACCCTAGACCAATAAAAGTGTGATTGAGTGGTTAGAGGAAAGTGTGTGGTGAAAGATGAGACTCACATAGGTATAACTGTGTAGCACACGTTCTCAAATTAAATCATAGGTAGCAAGATTTGGACAAGCAAGCAATCTACTTCTGCAAAGTTATCAACAGCCATAAATACTAAGATTGAATTTATTGATCACTCATGCATCCCATTTCTTGAAGAGATGCATTGGCATGGCTGTACCAATGCGGAGTGCTAATGCGGAGCCGTACCTGGTGATACCATCTTGATCTTTTGCTTGAAGATTTACTAGAGTACAAGCTTGGAAGATGGGAGGTTGTCTAGTCAACAGTGCATTTGCATTAAGTATATCTTCTTGGGACTAACTTGCACTTGTGAGCTTGTTTTCCGCTAATGCTTGTGAGTATCCACAAGGCTTTTGGTTGTCACTCTGTCAAGGCTGGAATGTTGCCCAGAACCATGACGGCCGGGAATGATCAAGGTGAAACTTTTCCGCCTCAAGAAAGTTTCCCCTTGACTATTCCCTAATCCATAGTGTATCCCAAGAAGAAGCTTATTTTTCAATATTTGACTATTGTTACACATGTATTGTGAGGGTCTTTCTGCAGTTTTAACTGCCAGCTTTTCTGGACATGCAGGTAAGCCTCAGCACTGATATACTACAGTTTCCATCCTCCGCCTGGGAAGCTGAGAAAGATGAGAATGCTCAGAGGGATGCACATGCAATCATTGAAGGTGCTTTATCTTCCAAGTAAGACACTTGCTGCATGTTTCCAAATGCTGAGGGGAGTCATTTGTGATATCCAATTAACTGAAAATGTGATGGTAATAATGGTTCTTTTAGCAAATTCATCTGAAGATTTCAAATATAACTGATGTTTTGTGGAGCTTAAGATTTCGGATCCTTCATTAGTGCCAAGGGGCTCAACAATGCATCAAATAGAAATGTTCTCATATGTCCTAAAATATTATGTATCTGGAAATAATTATAATTTTGCCAAAAAAGGTGGATGTATTAATTTGTAATCAGGGTGCATTGGAGATTTGATTCTTTGAAGGAGCTCAATTTCAAGATTTCAAAATTCTTAAGATTTTCAATTCAAAAGGACAAGTGCTGATACCTTGGGCACATGGTTCCTTGAGGTGGGCCATCATGCTTGCAGAGGCATAATAGTCTCCACTACAAAGTAGAGATTGTGCAGAAAGCAAATAACACAGGCTAGAAAAAAAACGCCATGGCAATGCTGAAATTACTTCATTGGGAGCACAACATCCACCGCGTGCATGCCGAGGTAATGGCAATGCAGATTTACTTGGACACGAGCTGAAATATTCCAAGCCTCCCTTGAGTGTGTCCCATGCCCCTATTATATAGGAGGGCCCTCAAGTGACTCTTGACTCTCCATTTCCACCCTTGGATGCCTAACCCTAACCTTAATCCTTAAGGTTAGTCCTAACCCATGCTCCACTAGAGCTTGTTTCCATGCTCCCATGCTCACAAGCCTAATGTGGGTTAGCCTCCTAGTATATGCACACATAATGTGTATATAACATAGCACACATAATGTACATATAACACTGGTTCGCCACCACCACTCTACCTGCCAGGGATAGCCTCGCCGAGCTCCAGTATAAAAGCTTCTTCCGAATACTCAGAAGAAGTGGAGCGAGCCGCTGCTTGGGAGATATATCAATGCCAACCTGGCAACCGAGGTATTGGACTGGAGTGCCCCTCGGGATCCACTAGAAAGCCTCAATTGGTCGCCAAGTCGGGGTGGGTGCTGAGCCTACCCAAAAACCACATGACTTGTGCTAGTTGATCTGCGCTCCTGATGCACGACAGAAAATCTCTATTGCCTCCACGATTCTTTGGAGATTCCCAACATCTCCAGCAAGGTAGGCTACTGTGTTATTTGCACACTCCGAGTCCAGCAGCTGCTCCTGCGTGCGGAGGGGAAGGCACAATCCTTGAAGGCCAGTCTCTTGGGTGGAGAGAAAACTACTCATGGCCTTGGCGAAAAATAGAAAGAGGTATGGTGCCAGAGGACAGCCCTGTCGAATTGAGCGGGAAAGGGAGAATTTGTCACCTCGGGCTCCCTGAATGAGAACTTGGCTTTGAGATACTGAATAAAGTCCTAAGACTCCACGAATCCACTCCATGGGGAATCCCATCTGGCTCATAGTGCCCTCCAGAAAGCTCCAATCCACCCTGTCCTAAGCTTTCTTAAAGTGTAGGAGTAGCAGTGAGCACAATGAGGTCCTGCTGTCACATCCTGGCTGAAGCTGTCGCCTCCCAAAAGCTAAAGATGTTGTCCAGAATGCTCTGATCTTGAACAAAACAAGTCTGAGTGTTGTGGATCAAGTCTGCGAGAGAAGGTTGAAGTCGCCTGCACAGATGGCCTTGGCCAAAATCTTATAGGCCGTCCCTAGAAGGGAGATGGGTCTCCACTGCTGGATCTCCAATCTATCACCACCCTCCTTGGGAATCAAATGTATCAAGCCCTCTCTGAGCCTCTTTGACATGGCACCTGTGAGCATGAGCTCATTGAAGGGAGTGTGAAGGCCACGTTCCATGAGGTCCCAATGGCAAAGAAAGAAAGAAACCCATCTACCCCCGAGCATTTGCCTTTGGGTAATGCCTTCATCGCCTCCGCCAGCTTGTTATGTGCATGAATATGCCATGGACATTCTCAGAGATCCTCCAGCAGAGGCAGCCAGAAAAAGACCATTACAGCTAGGATGGAGCACAGAGTACTTATGGCAGTATGGAATTGGAGATAGATGGGCAGTCGGCTACAGATGATCTGTCGGCTGTACCTGATCGGCGGCGGCTGTACTACAGGAGGCTGTCGGCTGTAGGTGCTACATGGAGTATGAGTAGACCAGTCGGACAGGCGTTAAATGATTTTATGAATTGTGGACTGGCCGACCAGCAGTCGGCCAGTTTGCCAAGTCTCTACAAGGGCCTATAAATAGGCATGAAGGCGCCTCAATGATTCATTCACCCCTTTATGGATTGGATCCTTAGGGTCCCAGTTAGGGACAGTTTTTGGTGATGTTCACCTTTTCCAAGAAGGCAGCCTAGGGCTGTAGAAGAGTACCTTTTTGTACTATATGAATATACTGAATTTCCAGCCATATCTCTCTCTCTCTACTCTCTCTTCATGTCTGCGTTTTGCATCAGATTGTTTACAGTGGTGTTTAGGGCTGAAAGAAGACCCCCAGAGCTTCCGCGTGTTACACAGCTCCTCTGAAGTGAAGGGGGTTAATGAGAAATACCGAAGGGAGTGGGGAACCACCTCTCTCGTGTGCCTCTAGACTCTCTCGCGCGCATCCATCACCTCGGGGGATAATGGGGCACTGTCGCAAGACTGAAACTCAAAGGAATTGACGGGGGCTTGCACAACTGGTGGAGCATGTGGTTTAATTCAATACAATGCACAAAACCTTACCAGAGACGTTTCTTTTTATACTCTTATCACGGAGAAGAGATCGGAAGAAATCCATGGCAATGGCTCTCACATGTGGGGGATCACAAACAATAGCTCCATCCTGGCCACGCACAGCTTGCGAATACCGTCTCTCCTCCTGTGGGGGCAGCTATCTCAAAGAAGGCTAGGCCGCTCCTCAGACTCCTCTCTTGCTCCCGAAATCCCTCCAATCTACTCTAGGCTGCCTCTTGTAAGAAAATACTGTTCTTCGCAAGGCCATCATCCAAAGTGCACATTGCAGAGCCCGAGGAAAAGTCCAGTCTTGCCCATATTTGCTCGATCGGGTTGCAGATCTCGGGGTCCTGAATGAGGCTGTCTAGAATCTTGGAGCTAATATGCCTGTCATGCCTCCATGGGTTCTCTAGGGACAGAATAACTGGGGCATGATCTGAAAATGTAGTGCCTGCCAGAATACCAACCATACCTCCACGGTTGCAAGCCCACTCGTCGACATAAAACCTGTCTAGGCGAGAGAGGTTGGGGCCAGTGCTCTACCTATCGGATCGAGAGAAGCTAAGACTCCGAGGGCTATGCCCAAACTCTAGAAGATGCCAAGGGTCTTGTCCCCTAAGAATTAGTATCATCTCCTCCCATGCAAAGTACTCCGCTCTTGAGATTGTGGCTGTGCCCCCTCCAAGTATGTCCTCTGCTGCCTCTATCATGTTGAAGTCACCGCCCATGCACCAAAAATCAGCCTAGGGCAGGGCTTGTTAGAGAGTGCTCCAAAAATAGCTCTACTTGCGCAGCAGCATTTGGGGCATGAATGTTGAGGAAGCCAACTCCCTTCAGATCTCTCTCTGTCAGTGAGCAGCTTCTGCCGTCTGTGATAGGATCGGGAGTCCTAGTTCTAGGACGTGCTCAGTGGGTTACCATTCTCCCTCAAACCTTCATGCCTCAGTGGGCTGATCCACCAAGCTCCCCTCCCTAGTCTCTGTGGGCTGATCCACCAAGCTTCATCCTGGCCAGAGGCCATAGATGAGTAAGAACGTCGGTGATGCGGAGATCTTGCAGATGATGGGATAGCTCAACTACTTGATCCTGAATGGTAGCGGCCACCGACTTAGGATCCCACTCTGTGTTGGGGGTTGTGCTCAAGGGGAAAGAGAAGATCATCGTGCCATTCTCTGGCGTAGAGGGTCTGGAGTGGTGGAAGACCACACATACATGAATAGAGGTTACAGTCTCCTCAAACCTGTTTGTCCCTTCCGTCGGAAGACACCAGAAGAAACTATAATCCATAGGCTGCCCCAAGATCCTGGGGGGCCCGCCTGGAGACTTAGGTGGGAGAGCCCTCGCTAGTGAGGCCGCAATGGTCATCTCCACCGGCTTTGAGAAACGATGAATAAAGCGACGAACGGAACTCGCTGGCTGTCTCCTCTCCGGATCAGGGGTACAGGGGGACGACGGGAATGCTCCGGAGTGACGGAGAGGGGGGGGGGGTAGGCACGGAGGAAGATGAAGGGGAAAATGGAGCGATTGCGGGTAGAGTCGAGGGTGGGGGAGGGGGCAAGGGGGAGCGGGAGGGCGGAGAGGCTGGAGAGGGACGCTGCTGAGAGGTATCCATCGGAGAAGAAGGCTGCTGGGGAAGGCTCCACGAAGAGAGGGTGGGTCAACCTACCCCACTCGGTGCTGAGGACCAGAGGAGGTCATGACGTGGAATCCACCGCCACATTGGGGAGGGACACAGGGACCCTCTCCGTGACTAGAGGGGGCCCGCCGTCTGTGGGCGGGTGCTGTGATAAGTGCTCCTCCTGCATGCTGCTAGCTTGGCGCGCACGGCGGCGACGCTTAGCTCTGATGCTCGGCTAGTGTCTCGAGCGGGGGCCAACCGTCCGCCACTCTCCGGTTGATGGGTCATCCATGGTCGGAGCCTGGTGCTCCGCGGCCTGGGAACTTGCCCCTCGATCGGCCCCCCGGTGAGGATCTGAGTGGGAAGGAGCGGGAACCATCGTGGGCGGTCTCCTAGTTTGATGCCAAGGGCAAGCTCTGGCCAGATGACCCATCTGCCTGCAAATGAAACATTGGCCTGGAAGGCCGGAATACTCCACTCTCTGTAAAATGGGGTCTCCCCGAAGGCTGGGAATCGATATCGTGTGAGGCATAGAATCCGGCGAGGCAACACAGATGCGCCCGTGTCACTCTAGCATGTGCTACAGGAGCCATGGTGAAGTGATGGCCACTGAAAGTGACACCAAGGTAGGGATGAGACAATCTCCACAGACCTCTGTAGGTCCCACTAAGTGCAAAAATTCTGTAAGGCATCCAGATGTCTCCAAAGCCCCTCATCTACATAAGGTAGCAGGGTGACCAATATGCCTATCAGTGCGGGACCAGCCCCGCCTAATCTGCCAATGAAGCTCGAGATCTCATCAATGTAGAGGCCAAAAAGAGTGGGTGATAGCGGGCAGCCCTGTTTCACCCCAATAGTGCTGGAAATTTCCTCTACGATGTACCTCCTGGGGCTCTCACTCATCCAGTGACAGACTCATAGAGGGCGATTATGCTCCAAACCATGTTAGACGGGACTCCTATCTCTTGTAGACAGTGTAGGGGTTATATGCAGCCTTGAGCTTACTTGAGCGGCGGCATTGCTTTGAGGCACATTTCCAAGAGCCGAGGACAAAGGGTTGG
Organism: Cibotium barometz; assembly: GCF_041138505.1. Classification (NCBI taxonomy): domain Eukaryota; kingdom Viridiplantae; phylum Streptophyta; class Polypodiopsida; order Cyatheales; family Cibotiaceae; genus Cibotium; species Cibotium barometz. Next base: position 25,194,768 of record NC_141108.1, read on the forward strand.
CTTTTTGACACCCTCGTCACACCAGCCTTGATGCATGGAGAAGCCTTTTGGGGGCTAGATTTATCTGACGGGGATTGGGAACGAGCTGAGAGGCCCCAGGTCATGAAGTTCTCCTGTATGATTCGCCAACAAACCATCAGTCCCACACCAGATTATCTAGGCAGAGTTTGCTGCAGCCCCTATGGTAGTGGATGCACTCTTCCATATAGTCACATACCTCCATTGCATCAGTCACATGGATCCCCATAGGTACCCGAGGGTTGCCCTAGAGTCTTCGAGACAACTAGCACTCGAAGGCCACCGCCGTGGAGTATGGTATGCCCGAGTTTTGACTTGGTTCTTAGGATATGGGCTCTGCGTGGACTGCCTCCCACCCCTTGAGTACAATTTGGACTCCCCTTTTCTCTAGCTCTTTCATGAGGACAACAACTGGGCTCTCCGGTTAGATCTTCTCAGTGTCTACACCCACTACAGTTGGAAATTTGGAGCTTCACGTGTGTGTATGTACCCTCTCTTATAGAGAGTTAAGTGTATGTGTGTGAATCACCTCTTAGAGTGGATAAGCATGCATTAAATAAGGTCAAATGGTTTGGTATTGGGAAAGGCATTTATATACATGGCTTGTACTTCATTTCAATATCAATCTAATCAATATCATTGAGTCATGCATATCTTGTGTCTCATGAGCATTATTACACCTCTCTCTCTCTTTGACTGTTGGCTGCTTCCACATAACAATGGCTTTCATCTTTGAGCCTCCATAGGCTTGCACACAAACCCTAACCCTACCAGGCTATAACATCACTACACATGGATCAGACCTTCGGAACTCCCATTGAAGACGCACTTCGACAGAGATCACTTCCTCACGCTCATTGAGGATGGATTCATCCAACAATTGGGCTACTTGAGTGTTCACATGTCCCATGCCATGCGGATTGTGATTGGCCAGATATGGGTTTCATCCCACCACCTCTTAGTGGAGACAAGGAGAGTTGAGCACGTCTTGAGAGCCGGGGAGATCATGCGGAGACCCAGGGAGGAGAGGATATGCCGATTATGCCACACCAAGGTTGAGAGAGAGGAGCATTACATATGGCATGATATGGTCTCTACATTGCTGATCCTCAATGCACCTGTCAAACATGTATGTGAGGGTTGCAATTTAGCCCTCCTAGCTCTATTTGACATGATGAAACCGATTGTAACTATTTGGCCCTCCTAGCTCTATTTGACATGATGAAACACATTCCCAGACACTAGACAGGTGAAAGAAGTCATGGGGACAGGGTCCATAAGGTTTGATTAAGAAAAAGCACCATTCTTGGTCAAAAAGCCAGAAAAAGCAAAAAGTCGAACAGGATTGACCGCAAACCAAGGGCACCATTGGAAAGAGAAGATTGAGCCGGACCAAAAAGCTAAAAGCCTCTTTTTCAAAAAGCAGCTCCAGGGCCAAAAAGCAAGGCCCTAAAGCTACAAAAGCATAAATCAAGAACTTTGACCATTTTTACTATTATTAAAATATTTAAAAGAGAAAAACAAAAAGCAAAGGAAAAAGGCAAAAGCAATCATGGCAAAAACCAGGGACCCCTTTTCAAATATATAAGAAGCTTGCACTCTCTTGAAGAATCATAAATTTTTTGGAGAACCACCTCGGGAGAAGTTACCTTGAAGAGTTAGAGCATTATCATCATGATCTCCACCTCTCCTCTCCTCCTCTGCCCAATCTGAAACACTGCCACCGTTGGCAGAACCACCGCCGCCTCCGCCGGTAGAGCTACCAGCAGTGCCGCCGTCCGCTTGTGCAGTGCCACCGCCACCCTCCTCAATGCCGCGCCGCCGCCGCTACCGCCACTTGGATCTACCATCGCCTGCCTCTATGCCACGCTGCTACCACTTGGAGCCTGCCCGCCTGCCCGCTTGGTGCGCCACCGCCACTTGGATCCGCTGCCGCCCGTCTCTATGCCATGCCACCGCCCGGATCCACCGCCGCCCGCCCGGATCCACCGCCGCCCGCCTATGCTGCCACCTCCACCGGCTACGGCACCAGAGGTGCTGCCATCCAGAGCCGCATCCCGCCGCCGCCACCCAAAAAAATCCACCTGCTACCTCCTACAGCTCCGCTGCCCCTTGTAGCGCTGCCTACAGCCTCTTACAACACCGCCACCTCCTACAAAGTTGTTTTCGGCATCTAGAAGTTTGTTATTTACACATATCTCACCTGTGTTTCTCGTGTGCGAGCTTAGACATGGAGAGCTTGGACATGGAGAACCTCGGCATAGAGCTTGGATATGGAACATTGAGCTTGGACATGGAATTTGAGCTTGCACATGGAACTTGGGCATGGAACTTGGATATGAAACCTGAACTTGGACTTCGATTTTGGATGTGGATTTGATCTAGACGTGGATCTGGATGAGAAGAAGAGGCAAATTAGAGAGAGAATAGAAATATGCTAATTTAGAGATAATACTAGCATGGTATTGCTCCAATATGAAAATACAAAGGAATGAGGGTCTATTTATAGGTGAGGGAGTCCACTAACCAAGTCCAACTAGGTTCTAGAGCCTTCCAGCTTTAGTTTGACCCAATTTAGACACGATTTGGATCAGTTTGGCTCCCTGGATTTGATTTAGACTTGGATCTGGATCTAGAGTTGGATTGGATTTGGATATTGGATCTGGTACTAGCCCGGTGAGAGATACTTGTGGGTCATCCCCCTGGTGTGCTCGGCATCAGAGATCTCGTGCCTCGACATCGACATCGACTTTTTTCTTTTCCGAGAAAAAGATCCTTCAATTAGTTAAAGAAAAACAGCCACAAAGGACTAAGTACAACCACAACGGGCTAAATACAGCCTCACCTCATATAAGGGCGGGAGACAAATGATCAAAGGGAAAGAGATGCTTCTTCTCCGGCTGGCCGCTCTGTGAGGAGAAGGCTATCTCATGGGGGGGGGGGAGGGGGGGGGACAACCATATGGGTGCTTTGTAATGCCAAATGGGGTCACCGCCTCTATCCGTGAGGAAAGGGCCAGGCCTCCAAAGTCTCAAGAAGCCTTCCCACTGCTTCCGCATGCAGTTGGAACCTCCCTGCAACCTCCCCCACTGACCGCGGAGGGTGTGAATGATGTCGAGCCATATGCTCCTGGTGGTCTCAGCCGGTGGAGTATAGGTGCCCTCAATGGCCTCGCTACATCTAGCATGCCAGATGTAGCAGGTGGCTATGCTACTGCAAATCTCCCATCTCGCTGGCATGAGCGTGGTCGCCAGACACCTGCCGGTGGGACTGTGACTGGTACTATTGCAATATGATGGTGGGAGACCTGAAGGACAAGTCCTCCCCCATCCTCCTCATACATCCTGATAACTCTAGCCTCGATGGCCCAAGCGACAGTACCCCAAGTGATGATCTGGGTCGATGCCTTGTCCATAGCAAAGATGCGGAGAATCCGTTGCCAAATCTGCTGAGCCTTCGGGCAATCCCAACGGCAATGTCGCTGAGACTCCCTGGGGTGGCCGCACCTCGGATGAAGAAACCATGGAAAAGCTCTTTCTGGCAAGAAAACTGATATAAAACCTGTTTTAATGGTGTTTGGGCGATAAAAACCTCCAAAAAACAAATTTTAGGGTTTTTGTAACAGTTTTATGGTTTCTGAAATTTTCAATCTGTGCAGTCCGTACAGTCTCGGACGACTGTACGGATCCGTACAGTTGTACGAACAAGTAATGACGTGGCACAACAGTTGATGGAGGTGCTCTAAATCAGCGGGCAGCGATGAAAAATTCCATGATTTGGTTCATAATCAAGTAGATGATGATGGAGAAGATAATCTCCACGCTTCAACGAAGATGGCAACACAATGAAGAGGTTTTTCTTCCACTTGGGGAGCCTTGCTTTTTGGCAAACTTTAGTCAATTTCTTTGCTTTTGGTCTTTTTAATAGTAAAATATTACCCAACTTTAGTCAAAATTTCTTGTTTTGCTTTTCTAGCTTCAGGGCCTTGCTTTTTGGCCTTAGAGCTGCATTTTGAGAGAGCGGCTTTTAGCTTTTTGGTCTGGCTTAGTCTCCTCTTTCCAATGGTGCCCTTGGCTCGCGGTCAACCTTTTTGCTTTTTTCTTGCTTTTTGGCCAAGAATGGTGCTTTTTCTTAATCAAACCTTATGGACCATGTCCCCATGTCTTCTTCCACCTGTCTAGTGTCCGGGCATGGGTTTCATCAATGGAAATAGAGCTAGGAGGGCCAAATAGTTACATCAGATGATCTAAGTATCTGGTTTGCGACCGAGTTCTGTAGATGCATGTAGTATTGCATGTAGGAAGAGGGGCCAGCCTATAAGGCTACCCTAGAACAAGGCTTAGTGCTCATGTAGTGGGCATGCGGGAGGTTTATAACCACCCCAAGGGGCCATGAGGGCTCCATGCTGTGCCCACTAGCCCTAGCATGGGCTGGGCAGGTTGTCGGCCAGCCCTAGGGGCGCTGGCCAGACAGCCGACAGAGCCCAGGGCCTTGCCCAGCTAGTCGATTGTGTGTGGGGGCAGCCCCACACTAGTTGTGCATGGCTGCCCAGCAGCCTGGACACCCAGCCAGGGCATATGCAGGCTGGACAACCTCTTTATGGTGTGAAATGATGGATAAAATAAGCATTTAATGCTTATTGACCTGGTCGTGAGAATAATCAGGCGGCAACTTCTGTAGAAGTGGCCGACCAACAACCTGAAGGGGTATAAAAAGCCCAGACATAATTCAGGTCTAGTATCTCAGTATTCACAAAGGATTGTGGCGTTCCAAGGGCCAGGACAGCCAAGGGGAGTGCTCCAACCAAGGTGAACATTGCAAGTCAAGATTCAGCCTTTATTTTCATCATTCTAATAAGGCAAATACACCATTCGTGGTGGGGGGCCTACAGAGGGTATTTAGGACCCAATACTCTCTTCTTCCTCTCTCTCTCTCTCTCTCTCTATTTTTTGCATGTCTTCTATAGTTTTGTGCGTTCTATTCATCATGAATGATTGCTGAATTCTGAGCATTGAAGTTACCGATTCGACCATGAAGCTTCTGCATGTTACACATACAAAGGACGAAGAGTATCAAAGAGATCTTGTGAGCCTACATGTGGCCGTTTTTTGCACTCAAGCAAGGGCTGAGAAGAATTCTCCACAAAAACCACAGCTCTACTAACCAAGCCCACAAAAATGCAGTTCACTACCTTATCATCAAGTTTTGTGCGATGCTGCTCGGGTACAAGAGCATAAGCGAAGCATCCAAATACACACATATGAGCCACCGATGGCTTCCTATCATGCCAAGCTTCGTAAGGAGTGATGTTCTACAAAGCCTTTGTTGGACATCCGTTAAGAACATAGGCTGCACACATGATAGGTTCCATCCAAAACTTGTGAGGCAAGCCTTGGCCTTTGACCATACTTCGTGCCATCTCCATGAGAGACCTATTTTTTCTCTCAAATACACCATTTTGCTAGGTGTATAGGCGGTACACTGATGTCAAATGCCTCTTGCTGACAAATATGCATTAAACTCTTTGGATATGTATTCCCCCCCTCTATCTATACGTATTGTTTGAATCTTACATCCAGATATTTCAGCCATGAGCTAAAAGTTCTTAAAGCACATAAATACTCTGGCTTTTGCTTCATAGCATAGACCCAGCTGAATCTAGAAAGGTCAACAATGAACGTAACGAAGTAGAGATGACCTCCAATGGATGGTGTCCTCATCGGACCACATACATCACTGTGTATGAGCTGCAATTTCTGAGCATCCCTCATTGAACCATCATTGGGAAATGGCACCCGATGCATTTTGCCTACAATTGGTATTCTGGCAGGCACTACTTTCTGCAATCATGCACCTATGGGTCATTATATCCCTTGAAGACCGCTGGGTGCGGGAAAGCCATTTGAGCACTTGGATCCTAGACATCCTCATTCATGACTTCAAGATATGCAGTAGGATAGGAAATGTGGGAGAGTCTGGATTTCCACTTAAGTTCACCTGTAGGCACCTTGGACACAAGCCTTGGAGGGATCAACAATTTATCACAGGAGGCAAGCGCAGAGCAGATTGGCTAGCTTCCAAGTGTAAGAGAGGAGCATCTGTCAGAGCTTAGCCTCCCTGCAGTGGCTCCAAGAGAGTACCCCATATAGCCCATGGATTGAGGTCCAGTTGGCTGCAACCCATACAAAGCTAAGTTCCATGGAGGAGCAGAGGGTCGAGTATAGATACCATGCTAGAGTCTCCTTTTGCACCGAGGCGGGAGATAGGGTCATTGGGATAGAAGGCCCACATAGGCGGAGGGATGGTATCCATAGCGAGGCCAGGATGGATCCATTGTTGCAGATCCCCCCATGTGAGTGCCATTGCCACATATTTCGTCCACTCTCCTCATGCGTGCCCCTCTATCCTCACATGTAATGAATGCGTGTAAGACGAGAGAGGTGGGTCCCCTTGCTCTTCGAACTTTCCTGTTGACTCTGTAGAGGAGATTGCGGAGGCTCTGATGGCACTCCCTAGGGGCAAATGGCTAGGAGAAGATGGGCTTCCAGTCTCCTTATTTCTCCGACATTGGGATCTCATGAAAGGTGGCTTCAATGAGATTATGATCACGAGAACCATGCTGGAGAGGTTGTTAGAGGGATTGATCCATTTGATTCCCAAGGGGGATGGTTATAGATTGGAGATTTGGTAGTGGAGGTCCATCACCCCTCCTAGGGACCGCCTACAAAATTCTAACCAAGGCCGTTGTAGCATTTCCTTCTCGATTTGATCCATGGCACGCAGACGGATTTCATCCAGGATCGGAGCATTCTGGACAACATCTTCACTTTTTGGGAGGCGATTGCTTCGCTAGGTTGAGGGAGCAGGATCTTATTGTTCTCCTCCTAGATTTTGAGAAAGTCTATGATAGAGTGAACTAGGGCTTTCTAGAGGGGACGATGTGCCAAATGGGATTCCCTGAGGAGTGGTCCAAGGTGTTTCTGTGCTCTTAAGATTGAGGCTCGAAATTCTGTATGGTAAACCTGATGTTGGTATTCCAACCTCTTGAGGAATGGCTTCAACTTTTCTTCCTTAGATCTTCAATCTCTTGAGGAGTTGCCATGGTGATGACTTTGTTGGATTAAGTCAACATGGGCGACTCATTTTGGGAGGCTTGGTAAGCTTGTCCTCAAAATTAGTCATGTATTGGAGTGGGAGGAATCTAGTTTTGAGGTCAAACACAAAGGTTTCCCATCCATAATTCGATGCCCGTGTGACCAGATCTACCTGAAGACTCAACCAAGTTTGCCAACAAGAAATGGCCTCCCCAGTGAGGTGGTGCCGCCGGGTGGACTTTGTCTTGTGTATCTATAATCTTAGCCAATGGAAAATATGCAACAAACTGATGAATAAATTGTGTAATTGCAGAATGATCACACTTACCATCATACTTACTAAAGTTCGGTTGAGCATGGATGACGGTGGTGGTTGGGGTGGTGGAGAAGCTAGGACTAGGTGCCATTTGGGGAAGTGCCCCTATCAGATTGGCCTTTAAAGGTGAAAAGATGCAGGGGAGAAGAGAGCTTGAGCTCTTGCAAGCACACACACACTCACAAAACCCTAAAAGAGAACACACAAGGTGAAAGGCTGAAAATCTTCTTCTTCTTCACACAACACTCAACACACCATATACAAAGATAAGAGTACACACCATATGAAAAGGTACTCAACCAAATACATACTAGGGTTCTCTATAGTGTGAACCCAACTAAATGAGATGGCGCTATAACTATGCCAGTCTCTAGAATGGCTGTCACACAGCCTGTCATCCCACTGGCTGCATATCACCCATGATCTCAGCAACCATGCCAGTGGTGTAAGTGTGGGACTATCCCCCAGGCGGGTCATCGGTGTCCATCGCCTCACTAGATGAGCTCGATATCTCAACAAAAGGTGCCAGTGTTTGCCGATGCTGGAGTTGCATGGCTTCCTGATCTAGCTTATGTTGATGCTCTAGAGTCGCGAGTTCTACACATTGCCGATCTTCAACCCTACGTTTGGCTTCCTTGGCCGGAAGTTCATCAGCAAGTTCCCGGCTTCTTTGTTGCTCAATCAGGAGAAGCATGCGTTCAAATTCCATGGAACAGTGCTCTTTAGGCTGATCCTTAGGCTTTTATGCTTCCTTTGCTTGTTTTAGTTGTAGCTTTAGCAGTTTGTTTTGCTCCATCAGCTCTTAAGTGAAATCTTTGTTGCTCTGCCGCCGAAGCGTTGTTTCTTCTTTGGTGTTGTATTCTAAAAATCTTTCTTCTTCTTCTTCTCCTGACATGGACTCGTTTAGTGGTTTGTCCCGACCTCAGTTTTACCGTCTATGGGATGCTCACAGTTTAGGTAGCCAAGCTGAGTCACAACCAGAAGCTTTGATATCAATGTAACATGCAACTGGTACGATCGTGTAACACACAGCAAGGCCTTCTTTATTCCTTTATGTTTGTGTGAGTTTAAGCAATCCACTTTAAATCTTGAACAAGGAGATAAGAGTACTACAGATAGAGAATGGAGAGTCAACACTAGATGGGGTCCCAACTACCCACTTAAGGCCCTCTGTTGCAAAGGAGTATTTTCTTCTATTACTTTGGAGAACTTCTTTACAAAGCAGATTTTACCAAGAACTTATTGATGACCATTGAGTGTGGAATGTCAAATGCAAGGATGATGAAGACCAAACGTCAGCTGAACCATCGTGCGGTTGAAGGCACTTTAGAAGCCACTTCATGAGCCAATATGCACACCCATCTGCTGAGGGTGGGACTGATGGACGAATGCTGAAGATGACTTCTGGCTGCCTTGGATTGTAGCACGCTGAGGGTTCTCTGCTAAAGATATGCATGCACAAGACCTACGACTTCGGCACACATGGAAACTGCTTTGTTCACTGCTGAATTATGCAAGAGTCGGATGATTAAATGAATGGAACTGAGGGCAGATTATATAGGCACACCCTCAATAAGTTGACCATCTTTATGTTGTCAGCCTGTTTAGGAGGACACACCTGACTTGCAATTGGCCCCTTCATATGCATGTCGGCCTGATGACTTATGTCCATGACAGGCTGAAAATGTTGTTTATGTAGGCGCTTTCATACACGTGTGGCTGTGACTGGGCTTTCCCATGCTGGCCGAGTGGGCATAATGTCAAGGGCTGACCGAGTGGGGCCCATGGCTGGCCCTTTGTGGCTCTTGGGGAGCCCACTTACGTCTAGCCCTAAGGCTAAGCCTAAAGCCCTTAATTCCTATGATACCTAATGCTTATACATGCTTGTTATACCCTACTACATTACATGCGACTGTTCACCAAGTGGGTTAAGTGACACATACTGGCACCTAAGGCTTCAGATGCGAACTACATAGCTTGTGCCTGACATGTCCCTGGACTAGGGCTCACAATGTGGTAGCAACATATGACAAAATAAATCCCTACAGGTTTCTACTACTATCTACTACTGTACAAGTGTAGCACTGATCATGAGTCAGTGTGCGACATAGCACCTCAATGCATAGGTGCATTTGGCAACACCACCTTCGCTGAGTATTGTCACCACCTGGGAGATTATTGCAAGTATCATAGCATGACATAAGGTTTTTGCAACTAGTGTATTTGCATATGGAGTGACATCGTTCACACTCTTTTGGCCACCTGGGCCCGCATACAGGATCTTCTAGGGTTGCTAGACAAAACACAACAGATTTATGAGAGAGTGGAGCCAGGGTATTTTCTTCTCCTCCACTCCTACGGGGGGTCACCGTGTAGTGCCCCCAGTTGGTTGAGATTTCCCTACTTTGGCTTGAGATCTCCCTTTGTATGATTTTATTTCACTTAAGTCTCTTTTCTGAAAAAAAATCTTCTTGAATTGTGTCTTGAATCTACAGTTATATATATGAAAGACTCGCATACATGACTGATACTTTTGGTCCTCGATTAAGTGGGTCTAAAGCTCTGGAGAAAGCATTGAACTGGACAAAGGTACTTAGTTGCTTGCGAGTTAAAGGTTAACTTACTCGTCCACTTTCACATGAAAACCTAGAGTAAGGAAATGGGTTTCTGGCTAATACATGTAAATACTTGGGTGTGACAGGAGGAAATGATCAAAGATGGCCTGAATGTGCAAGAAGAGCCTGTGCAGGTCCCATGCTGGGTGCGTGGTCATGAGTATGCAAGACTCATATCTCCACGAACAAAGAATGTGCGAATAGCTGGCCTTGGTAACAGTATCGGCACACCAGATGGAAAACCTTTGGTAGCAAAAGTACTGGTTGTTGCATCCTTTGATGAGCTAGAGGCAAATAAAAGTGAAGTAAAAGGTACGGCATTTTTTTAAAACCTTAAAATAGATTGCATGTTGCTGGGTGATTGATGGTTGGATAAGCATCTGCTGGGGCATGCTGTTTGTCTGCTGCAATGTTGTGAAATTTAGAGATTAAGGGCTTGTCATACATGGTTGGGATGCAGGGTTGTTGAGGTAGGATGGCTTGTTGAAACCTGATAAGTTGTACCTGATTGTGGGTCATGTTTGAAGGCATGAATTGCTTTCTATACGTGGAAATTGTGTGGGATTTAATGCCTTTGCATTATTTGTCATCAGGAGAATTCCCATTTTTTTTAAAAAATTAGGAAAGAGACCTCTATTAAGAATGGAAAAAGGCATACAAGAATCACGACTATAAGCTGGAATAGAATAGAATCACCCCAATATGTAAGGTGATCTCATCTGCTAAGTAGCATCATGGTGCCATGAAAGACCTGTGGGACTGGAGGAAAAGAAAATGCCTTGGTCCCACTCCCGCATAAATACAACGTGCTTTGCCAGTGCGAAACGAGAGGACCCTTGAATATGAGCCCAAGTAGCCATGAGAGTATGGATGATACCACCCCATGTAATGCTAATGCATTATATGGATGATACCACCCCATATAATGCTAATGCATTGAGACTCAAGAATATGGACACTCTCAATAGCCTTCGTGCATCTAGCTCTCTAGATCTGCCATGTTGTAATATTGGCAACAATCTCCCAACTGGTGTCAATCCTTTGTCTGGGGGGTGTATAATGTGATTGAAGGACATCATGCAACAAACCATGTTGGGCAATACCTCTATGAATGAAAATAGCAGTGTTTGTATCAGTGCCCTCGTAGAAAAGCTGCGGACTAGATTGGGATAGCCAAGCAATTGCCCCCAAGTAACATACATGGCGTAGCCACTCAATTTGCCCATAAGTTGGGCTATAGAACTCCAAATATGTTGTGCAATGCTGCATCTCCATAAACAATGTTGTATAGTCTCAAAATTGCTGCACATCTCAGGCAGGTTGGTGCTACACCGAAAACCAATCTCCATTGATTGGTGGGAAGACCAACATGTAAAAATAACCATAAGAAATGACAGATCTGGCTTCTTTTGTATGAATGCCAAAGCTGATGCCAATATCTGCACTGTATCACTGGAGTGATGTCATAACTCTCCCAATGAGGCTTGAGAGTAGGGATACTATGCATGTGTCGAGTGATGAGAAGCTTGGCATTCCGGACCGTGAAACTGAAATAAGGAAGGCTTTTCAATGGATCGGAGGCATCAATCCACTCCCACTCACCTCAATCCCACTGAAGATATCTGATAGGACTGCCACCATACAGCCACAAACACCAAGAACCATGAGTCACTATCTGAGGAGAAGGATCAATGAACACTCGTGAGTGCTTCCCCGAACGACCAACAATCCTCATTGGAGTGAGCCTGGTATCTGGGTTGATCCCCTCTATGCTACATCTCCTCAATCTCCATCCAAGCATCATAGAATAGATGATGCAATTTCTAGCCTCCTGGCCTGGGAGAGCAATGACATGCAGAGGTACGTCTATCCTAGAAAAAACTTTGCACAAGCAAGAAGTGTATATGCACATCTCTCCCATCCTAACCATTGCATGTAACGAGATGCACCAAGTGGCCGACCGGCCTCATCCCTAATAAACTCGTTCCACATAATAGGTTGTCGGTCAGCCTCATCCAAAGACCTAGCAAGCCTTTGTTGCAAGAATGGTCTCATGCTTCTCCATGCTCTATCAATGGCTACAATAAGATGGGAAGATGATGCCTTGATATATCTGAGATAAGAAAACAAAGGCTCAGTTGCCTAGTTGCCTGGTAGGAAACCTCTAACCTCAAGTTGTCACAAATGGGTACGTGTATACGGAACCAATTCACTACCAAAACAGCATACATACATCAACCATTCCTGGCATATACATGCTTACCATCATTGTGAAACATTACATGAGCATATACATCGTGCAAACATAAACCAACTTGCACATGACACAGCACTAGGGACTGAAATTGGGCCAGCGCCCCTCCTCCCCCCCCGGCCCCCCAAAGGTATCTTTATTACCAACAGAAGTATTTATATGTACAAGATGTAGGTGCCCGGAGAGTACACACTCATCGAGTTGACACCAGATTTATCCAACTGTGAAAACATAGGTAAACACATTACCTACAACTGCTCGGTCACCAACCAAGGTCGAGGGGTCACCAACCACTCATGTTGCAACACCCTCGGTCACCAACCAAGGTTGAGCGATAACCAACCGCTCTTGTAGAATACCCTCGGTCACCAACCAGGGTAGAGTGATCACCAACCACTCCTGTTCTTTGATAGAGCGGTCACCAACCCTCTAACAAAGTGCTGTCCCAAACCTGCAAAACAGTAACCAGCCATGGTTTTGGCTCATTGGCCACTCATAGGTTCCACCAAATTGCATCCCTAGGCCTGGTACTTGTCTAGGGACATGTTTGCTCAAGTTTCGTCACGAGAAACCTCCTGCAAACCTGTAAAAACAGCCAATAATGGTCCTTATTACAGTCGGCCAGCTCCTGTTGAGGCTCTGTTCACTCCGTCCAAGCCCTGTTCTCAGCAGAGAAGCACAAAAACAGTCCCAACAGCCATGCGCAAGCTTCTGGAACCAAATCTAACAGCCTGCAGCCCTGTAGATGCAGTCGGCCTGCCCTGTAAAGAGAGAGATAGCAGCCAGCCAGCCCTGGGACTCTTGCTCTTGGCATGTACTGCACCTGTAGCTCATGCAAATGAGTAAACTTGCTTTTTTTCCTGTCCAAACAGCTCCTAACAGCCCACGACTTCCAGATGAGTACTCTACAAGTCAGGGCTTGCCTACTTTGGCCCTCCCACACCCAGAATAGCAACTCGTGGAGCTATTTGGGAGTGCCCGGGTGCCCATCTCTCATAATTGGCCTTGGTTCATTAAAAATAGTCTAGCCTGATGTGAACTCACTTATAAAATTATAAGTGTGTCCGCCCACACTTAAGTGAATGTGAACCCTGCACCCAATAAACCTTAGTAACATGAAATAATGAATAAATTGGGTTAAGTGTGCACACTTACCACCTGCAAAACACATAAGGAAACCATATGAGTCCCAAACAAGTGTGCACACGCGTAACCACGGGTTGTCCAGGCGTCCCCGGTGTCCAAGGCAAAATACCAAGCAATGTCCAGGCATCAAAAACAAGTCATCCATGGATGTGCAACTCACATACATATGCTGGTGCACAAACATAGTGGATGAAATCTCCCAACTTACATCTTGTACATCCAACTAGCCCGTTCACAAGTGCCGTCCACACAGGACCAAAAAGTACTCACCAAGGTAACCACCCTTCCATGAGTCCATAGTAACTCACCAGGGTTACCACCCTTCCATGAGTTCATAAATCATGCCAGGAACTCACACCAGGATACCAATCCTTCCATGGAGCCCTTCCACATGTATTCAATCATGACATCATTTTAGACGTCTGCCAGAGAAGTGGTGACATTCCCCCCAGCTTCTAATCAGTTGCCCGCAAAACGAAAAGCTTCCAAGTAGGCCGCAAGAAGATCTGGATAATCTTTAAAATATGCCTCGTCCATCCACTTCGCATCAAGTGCTGGATAGTTCCTGAACTTCACAAGGTACTTATGGACAAGCCTGCCTCTAGCAGCTTTCCGCTCCTTGTGAAAAACAATCTGCTCAGGCTGCAATACCTCTTCCAGCTCAGCAACCTCTGGTTAATCTTTGATAACGGGCTCCACTGGTTCAGGACCAACATATCTCTTCAAGAGATTGACATGGAAAGCATTATGAATCCGCCAATGATCTGGCAACACCAGCCTGTAAGCTACCTCATTGATCTTTTCCAAGATCTGAAATGGTCCATATTACCTGCAAGATAGCTTCGGATAGTTACCATCTTTCCCAGTTTGCTTGCGAAGGCGAGCCTTTTGGAATTTCAATAAAACCCAATCTCCATCCTTCAAATCCAATTGCTTTCTATGCTTATCTCCATCCTTTAAATCCAATTGCTTTCTATGCTTATCTGCAGCTTTCTTATGCTTATCCTGGGATCTCTGTATGGCTGTCCAGACCTGTGCAAAGGCCATATCCAAATCCCTTACATACTCATTTGCTGCAAATATCTCATCCTTCGTGTAAAGGATAGGTGGCAAAATAATCTTGCCATAAACAATCTCAAAGGGCGCCTTGCCCGTAGAAGTATGCACTGTATTGTTGTAAGCAAACTCTACCAGTGACAAATACTTCTCCCAATCCGATTTGCGATTAGCTACATAGCATTTCAAAAGATCAAGCACTGTTGAATTTGCAGTCTCACTCTGCCTATCTGCCTCTGGGTGATATGCAGAAGAGAAATTCAGCTTCGTTCCCATGTTATCAAACAATGCTCGCCAAAAGAGACTTGTGGTGCGAGGATCACGATCCCCCACAATCGTCTTTGGCATACCATGATTCTTGAAAACCTGTGCCGTAAATATCTTTGCCATATGCTCTGGCTTTATGGTCTTCCGTACTGGAATAAAATGTGCCTGCTTACTGAACCTATCCACAATTGTCGAGATGGCATCATTCCCTTGCTGTGTCTTAGGAAGACCTGTAATAAAATCCATGGCAATACTCTCCCAAGGTTGATTTGGAATCGGCATCGGTTGAAGCAACCCTGGAGTCTTATGCTTGTCAAACTTAACTTTCTGGCAAACCATGCATTGGCGCACACAATCATCTATGTTTTTACGCATTCCTGGCCAGAAAAAGTCTATCTCCAAAGTGTGTGTAGTGGCAAGGATTCCTCTATGCCTTGCATAAGGCGGTGGATGGCATTCATCCATCACTTTCTGCCTCAAATCCTTATGTACACATGAGCGATTATGAAACATCAAATACCCATCACGTATGGAGTAATTTGGGGCTGCTATACCTTGCTGAAAACCAGCCCATATATGCTGAAAATCATCATCTGTATGATAAGAATTTTGCATATCTGGTAAGTCCTGATGATAGGCTATTGTAATAGCTCTTACTTGAGGCCTTTGGGATAGTGCATTGGCCACTACATCAGGAGTAGATAGATAGGAAAAAGAAACATAGATAGGAAGTTTGCCCATCTCATATGTTTCTCAGATAACTTATTCCGTGTAAGAAAATACCGCTTCTTAATCCTACCAAAGAGGTGTGCAATCGCAAACCAAACCCTCTGTGCTTCCCTGCATTCCCATATTTGAATTTTCAAAGAGTTGAACTGTCAACTAGCATATTTGAATTTTCAAAGAGTTGGCCAGCCCATTGCTTCAAACAGAAGAAGTCAAATTGCTTTTGGGAGCCCTTTTGAACAGCTAACCAGCATATTTGAATTTTCAAAGAGTTGGACCAGCCCTTTGTTCACACAGAAGTCGATTTGCTTTTGGAAGCTCTTTGGGACAGCCGACGTGCATGTTTGCTGATTTCGAAGAGTTGAATCAGCATATCTATCACCGGGAAGGGTGTAGGTGATACTTAGTACGGGAGTGCCTGTTTGTGCATGGTCCCGGAACACCAGGTGACCACCTAACTCTACCCAGTAAAGGTGGAGATTGCTCGTGATCAGATTCTTCATCCATAGATTCCCTACTTGACAAGAACATTTGCCTGGTTTGTGATTTTCATTTTGCATGGATTCTGTTATGGAAAAATCTGGCTTGGTGTAGGCCCATGTACCTTGTACTTATAAATACTCCAAGAAATACAATAGTATTGAGGGGGGGACAGCCCTTCCGGCCCCAATGGTGGTGTCAAAAGTACACTTTTATTTTCAACTTTGTCTTTATTGTGTTGTTCCATTGAATCCTAAGTGTTAAGTGAACTAGAATTGTGTTTATGCTTCCGATTACATCCACAAGATCATTGGGTGCAGTTACATCGGTATCAAAGCCCGATCATCTCTCTTTCTCAAGAGGGGACACGGTGTTTTGAAATCGGAAGCAATCACATAGACACTTGACCCAATTGACAGCCAAGGCAATCGTTTGGAAGTGCCAAATTCAAGGGGTCAATCAAGTGCCTAGCGAGATTTTGATGCATTGCAGGGAAGGCACAAACCCCTTTAGAGGGTTTATGATCGTGTTTTGTTTGGACAGTCGTCCCGTGGAAAAGAGCCTATGCATGAGGATTAGCCCGATGCATTGAGGGCTGAATTGGAACAGATGAAGAAGCTTTTGCAGGCAAAGGAGCAAGAGATGAAATTTTTGCATGAAGATCCTCATGTATAAAGTGTCATTGAAGCAAAGAAAGCTGATGCTATGGTGGATATGACCTTTGAGTCCATGGCTCATGAAGTGGGCAAGAAGCCAAGGGAGTTGGCACTCTCCTATCTCATCCGAAAGAGTGATCACAAAGAGGGAGAGGATGGGGAGTCAAGAATCCACCTTGTTTGACCCAGCATCACAACGGTTGAGATCTTATGTGCACAGGGAAGAGGTGTCAGTCACTTCTTGCCATGCATCTACTCCGCATGGGACAAGAGGAAACATGTATGTGCATATTGGAGGCAGTGGAGGCATAATGGCCAAGTGGATTCAAAGCATGTATTTCATGTTGAGAGTGGTCGGCATGCAAGCCGAAAAACTTTGCCCATTGAGTTATCTCGTGGTGAGACATTGCATCATCCAGGGAGGTCACATGCATCTGGACCACAGGCTTATAGAGCACATGCCACTGTGCCTCGTGAAACTCCTTTGGTTTCCTATGAAGCCCATGCAGAGAGGGCTGTCCCGTTGGATAAGGGGAAGAGTAAGAGGGAAGAGCATAAGTCACATGCCAAAAATCTCAAGGAGTTTAAGGCAAGTGATAAGTCTGTCAAGTTTGATGCCTTTCATGGGGAATATGATGCTTCTAAGGTGCTAGCATTTGTGGCACAATTTGACATTGCTTTCAGTGGTGAGGACTTCACTGAAAAGTCTAAAGTCCGCCATGCAAGCATGTTCTTGAAGGGAATAGCCGGACATTGGTGGATCACCGAAAAGACCGCCAAAGATCCCATTTGCACTTGGAAAGAGTTCAAGGACAGGTTGTATGCCCAATTTTTGCCTCCAAATGCAGAGCAATAGAATTGAGCAGACAGACAATGAGAGTCTGCAACAGCATGTAAACAAGTTTTGGAAGGTCTTGCTTGAGGTTACTCCCTTCATGCATCTCTCCGAAGTTGAGAAGAGAAGGAAGTTTTGCGTCGGGTTGCAACCAACCTATCATTCGGGCATTGAATTGCATCCGAAACACACCCTTCAGCAACTCATAGCATCTGCACTTGCTATGGAGCAATTGGTGCTTAAAATTAAGCAAGATAATGGAGGTTCCAAGGGCAAAGAGAGGGCTGTCCCAAACCTGCAAAAAGGTGGACAGCCACCTAAAAAGAACTTTCGGGAAGCCCAAAAGGGAGGTAAAGCTGAAAATACCTCATCTAAGGACAATGGGACAAAGAAGATTAAGTTTGGCTTGACTCCCGAGCAAAGAGAGCAATATGTGAAAGAGGGGAAATGCTTTTCATGTGGTAGCAAAGAGTACATGTTTAGGCAATGCCCAACCCGCAAGCAAAAGCAAGAGGACAAGCAACCTAAGGTCAATGTGCATGTTGTTCTTGATGTGCAAGGTAGCACTGAGCATGATGGCAAAGAGAGTGGTATGCAAAGCTTGCGGGCAAAGCAAGGATCAGCTCGCCTTGTTTATGTTTGATGATTGTGCAATGGATAACTTCATATCTCTACATAGATGGCAGCCGCCTTGGGCATAGAGGTTGGGAGCATGGGATCTCAGATTGAGGTAGAGGCCGCCTTTGTTGGTAAAGAGGTGCTAGTTACTTCTCTTATTGGGAAATTGCGCATACACATACAAGGTTATCTAGATCATGAGCACTTCTTGATTGCTCCTTTGATTGGATGTGATGTATTGCTTGGTAAGCTATGGCATCATAGGCTTGAGCCCCGCAAAGAGCACAAAACAAATAGGATCACTTTTTTTGCATATAGGCCGCATGCATGTCATTGATGCTGGCAAAGAGGGGGATTCCATCCCTTTTTTTTTTTGGAAAGAGATCCTGCAATTAGTTAAAGAAAAAACAGCCACGAAGGGCTAAGTACAACCACGAAGGGATAAATACAAACTCGCCTCATATAAGGGCGGCAAACAAGTGATCATAAGGGGAAGAGATGCTTCTCCTCCGGCTGGCCGCTCTATGAGGAGAAGGCTATCTCATACAGGGGGAGGGGGGGGGGGGGAAACAACCACACATATGGTCTCTAATGCCAAATGGGGTCACCGCCTCTATCTGTTAGGAAAGGGCCAAGCCTCCAAAGTCTCAAGAAGGCTTCTTGCCGCTTCTGCATGCGGTTAGAACCTCCCTGCAGCTTCCCCCACTGACCACGGAGGGTGTGAATGATGGCGAGCCATATGCTCTTGATAGTCTCAGCGACGGCGAAGTGTGGGTACCCTTGATGGCCTCGCTACATCTAGCACGCCAGATGTGTGAGGCTGCTATGCTACTGTAAATCTCCCATCCCTGGCATGAGCTTGGTCGCCAAACACCTGTAGGTGGGGCTGTGACTCGTACAACTGCAATATGATGGTGGAAGACTTGAAGAGCAAGGCCTCCTTCATCCTCCTCGTAAGTCTTGACCACTCTACCCTCGGTGGCCCAAGCGACAGTACCCCACGTGATGATCCGGGTCGATGCCCTGGCCATAGCGAAGATGCGGAGAATCCGCTGCCAAATCTGCTAAGCCTTAGGCCAATCCTAAAGGCAATGTCACTGAGACTCCTGGGGGTGGCCGCACCTCAGACAAGCTGCTGACGAGGGTTTGAATGGATCCTGCTAAGGTCGAAACCATTCGGAATTGGCCAGAGTTGTGGTTGAGGTTGCGGAGATTTGGGGACCCAAATATGATGGTTGCCCTTGTAGAAGTGTTGGGCTTGTATAGGAGAGGTTTGGGGATCCACCAGAGATTTGTCTTTGGGTACACCTAAGGGGTAAGATGAGGGTTGGAGCTTTGTGAAGAACGCTTAGGTCTGCGTTGGTCCTGTACCCTGTAAGCTTGAGGTTGGCGAACATGTTGCCGACATTGGGGATGAGGAGCTTTGGGTGCTTGTAGACGAGGGAATGGTTGGATCTTTTAGGGATTCACAATTGTGATTCGCCCTCATAGTAGCCTTGTCCTGCGATAAGCTTCTTTGAAACCCAAAGGCAAGACGCTGAAGGATATGTGTCCAAAGGTTATGGAGGAATGTCACGCTCCACCTTATGGTGTTTGTAGAGGTATTTTACCTGACACGCATGATAGAGAGATATTTCTTTTGGTCAACCATGCATAATGACATTGAGGCTTATGTATGCACATGTATCACTTGCCAAAAGGTGAAATTTGATAGGCAAAAGCCTCCATATTTGCTTCAACCTTTGCCTATTCTCTCGTAGCCATGGGAAAATATCACTATGGACTTTCATTATTGACTTTCCTAGATCCGCGCAAGGGAATGATGCTATTTGGACCGTTGTAGACAGGTTTAGCAAGCAAGCTCACTTCTTGCCAGTCAGGAAAACAATTAAAGCAGATCATATGGTGAAGGTTTTTCTTCCTCAGATATTTAAGCATCATGGTATGCCAAAGTCCATCATTGGGGATAGAGATCCTAGGACTATGAGCCTATTTTGGAGGGCTCTATTTGACAACATGGCCACTAAGCTTGAGTTCTCATCGGCCTCTCACCTGCAAACGGATGGTCAGAGTGAGATTGCAAATTCAGCTTTGTTGGACTTGTTAAAGTGTTATGTGGCAGATCAAAAGAGTGCATGGGAGAAGTATCTTTCACTTGTAGAGTTTGTCTACAATAACACGGTGCATGCCTCCATGGGAAAAGCCCCATTTGAGATTATTTATTGTAGACTGGTCTTGCCACCCATCATTTGCACAAAGAATGCAGTTGATGAGTATGTGCGTGATTTGGATATAGCCCTTGCTTAGGTATGGACAGCCATTGCAAGGTCTCAAGACAAGCAGAAGAGGTTTGCCGACAAGCATAGAAGGCATAGTCACAAGGGACGGGGGACGGTAACGGCGGGGGACGGCCATATGTAGGGAACGGGGACGGGGGTAGGAACGGCACTTAAAAATTACTTTGTCAGTACCACGCACTCGCCTATACGGGCAAAGCTTGCATATCCATGGCTGTGCACCACCTCCATGAGGGGATGGGGTGTGATTGACCTCATCCCACCATGTCCATCCTGTCGTCCTTCTACGGGTAGTTGGAACATGAAGAACCACTGCCACGAGGAGGATGCCATGGATGATGGATGCCTCCTTGTCACTTGATAGCTTGAGAGAGAGAGAGAGAGAGAGAGTGAGTGAGGCTTGAGCCTTGAAAGTTGAGGGAGAACTTGAGTGTGAGGATGGGTGGGGGTGTGCACTCTGTGTGTGTGTGTGTGTGTGTGTGTGTGTGTGTGTGTGTGAAGCTTGAGAGAGAGTGTGTGTGAGGGAGAGTGTGTGTCTCAGATGAGACAAATCTGGTTTTTTTCCAGTAAACCTCTCCTCTGAAGTTACATCATGTATGGCTATAGTTGGAGTCCTGTTCATGATGTATACTGCTGTAGAAACAGCCTCAGCCCAATAGCTATGCGGCATATTCTTCTCTTCCATCAATGCTCGTGTAATCTCAGCAATGTGCCTGTTTTTCCGCTCAGCAACTCCATTTTGTTGCGGAGTGTATCTGCATGTAAACTGTCTACGAATACCATTCTGCTTCAAAAATTCAGAGAACTCATTGGAGAAGTACTCTCCCCCTCCATCTGACCTTAGGCACTTTACATATTTCCCTGTTTGTTTTTCAACCAAAACTCTGAAATTCTGAAACTGAGTGAACACCTCACTCTTCTCCTTCATGAAATATACCCACACTTTCCTTATGTGGTCATCAATAAATGTCACATAATATCTGCAGCCTCCCATAGACATGGTCTTCGTAGGACCCCATACATCTGAATGCACAACATCTAGTGCATTTCTGCTCACATATCTATTACGTGGAAATACATGCTTTGTTTCCTTTCCAAATTGGCATGCTTCACATATTCTCTGTATACCTTCCACTTTAAACTTTGGCAGCCCTGTCACTGGTACTACTTCTATGAGATTCTCACTTCATAGAGTGGCCAGATTTGTGCCATGTTCACATGAGACTAGGCATGTGTCTCATCTGAAACGGGCAATTACTTTGTGTCACATAGACGGGAGCCAGTCTCGTGCCACCTGTGTGTGACTAGGATTGTGTCATCTCGATGGGAGCCTGTATCGTGCCACCCGTGTATGGCCAGGACGGTATCTTGTCCATGGGACTGTCACTCCATGGAAGGACCCGTGTTTGTATTGCGTCTTGCCTATTGGACCGTCACTCTAGGGTTTTCACATTCTGTCGCGCCAGATTCGTGTCCGACTAGAATATCTTGTACAAGTTTCATAAGGGAGATTTTGTCCATTACATGTGCACATGCATCCATATTTGCAGATTTGAAACTGTTTTCACGTGACTTGTATTTGTGTGTTTGCATGCTATGATGTGATACTTACTGAGGGGGGATGCCTGCCAGTGAACCGTGAAGCTTGCCCTATCTTTTGACATGTTTTATTGCATGTGAATAGTTGGTAAGTATGATGTATTCATTTATTTTAATGTTTTTATTCTAACCTTTGAATTTATAAGGCTTACAGGTTCACACATAATAATAAGTGCGAGGACATTATTTTAAAGTGACCAAGGCCCAACTTATTGGGGTGCCCATGCTTGTATCCTAATTACCCAAATTATGTGCAAGGAAGAAAGTGTTTGGGAAAACTTACGTGAAGTGGCTACGTGGAGAGAGAACAATCGACCACCTGCCTTCTCCATTTGGGGACAGCTGATTTGCTACAAAGAGTCCTTTGGAAAAGCCGTCCAGCATTTTTGCAATTTTCTAAGAGTTGGCCAGCCCGTTGGTTCACATAGAAGAAGTTGAATTTCTTTGGGGAGCCCTCTTGAATAGCCGACCAGCATATTTGAATTTTCCAAGAGTTGGCCAGCCCATTGGTTCACACAGAAGAAGTTGAGTTGCTTTTGGGAGCCCTTTTGAATAGCCGACCAGCATATTTGAATTTTCGAAGAGTTGGACCAGCCCTTTGTTCACATAGAAGAAGTCGATTTGCTTTTGGAAGCTCTTTGGGATAGTTGACGTGCATGTTTGCTGATTTCGAAGAGTTGAATCAACATATCTATTTGTACTCATAAATACTCCAAGAAATACAATAGTATTGAGGGGGGGACGGCCCTTCCGGCCCCAATGGTGGTGTAAAAAGTACAGTTTTATTTTCAGCTTTGTCTTTATTGTGTTGTTCTATTGAATCCTAATTGTTAAGTGAACTATAATTGTGTTTTGGCTTCTGATTACATCCACAAGATCATCAATGTCACAGAGAGCAGAGGCTAGGCTTTACGAGGCCTGTGAGAAATCATGAGATCTCCAAATATCAAGCATCTTATGTGGTAGCTTTGCATTTGAGAACAAACGATCAAGGATGCGTAATTGAGGTGTTGATCCATGGCGACTTGAATCTCTAATGCACAAAACCTTTGGGCAATGATCCAATTTTGAAGTGCCTGTAGCAATAAAAGTATGGCCCGCTCTGTCAAGCACTGTATCATCCACATAAAATCGATCTAAGGGGGCATAAATACATCCTGCCTGTTAGACCATGAATAACGAAGAGTGGATGGTTTCCTCGAAATGTCATCCTCATGCCAACAATCACTGCCATGAATAGAGAGTATAAGCCTCTCCCAAGACGCTCTCTCAAGAGGATGCACCAAGTCCTCATGTCCACCTCTTTTATCCATTGGCATCTCAACCATGTTAAAATCCCCACCAATAATCCAATGGTTAGCATGAGGCATCAACTTAGTGGGAGATTTCCAAAAGACAATCCTCTCACCTCTATGGTTAGGAGCATAGAGGTTGAGAATACCAACGCGAGTAACACCTTGCATAAGAAGGATCCACTGTGCTCTCGTAGGTAAAATGACACCATGTTCAATGATGCAAGGCAAAATCACAGCTAAAATAGAAATACAAACACCACCTTTGGTACCAATGGCTGGCGACCAAAAGGTGTGTCTTGAGGGAAGCTTGCTTGATCTCCCACATTGGCTAGCATCAAGTTTACGCTGTTGCAAGAGCAATACATCCATAGGTCTACCTATATAACTGCACTGTGCAGCTGAGTTTTGACAATCTGTTTGCCAATGCGGAAAAAACTCCTCAAGACCTTGAATGTTCCATGAGACAATCCTCGTAAGGACTCAGAGTAGGAACGACTAGATCTCATGATCGAAGGACTCCCTTTAGAGATGGAGGTATGTCTCGCATAGGTAAGGGAGGGAAAACCAATGAGGTGATAGCTCAAGTGGTGAAGGTGTTTGCCTAGGACCAAGAGGTCCTGGGTTCAAAACCCTCCTTGGTGCTTTCTCGACGGCATCGCCTACGGGTGGATAAATAAGCGTCTACGGGCGGTTGGTTGTCTACGAACGGTGAAATTTGGCGCTTGCGTGTGCATAAATAAGCATCTACGGGCGGTTGGTTGTTTACGAACGGTGAAATTTGGTAACTATGGGAGGATCTTGGGCCAAAGGCCAATTGAGAAAAAAAAAAGGAGGAAACATCTGATGATGAAAACCTTACCTCTCATCTCACTCCGGGGAAAAGCCAGGGTTGGTCCTCAAAATTGGAGAGGTACCATGACAATGCGATTGCGCAACATCATCCTTGGAGGTACAATCATCTTGTAACTGTAATGCAATATCCTCCTACGAGGGATCCAAATCTTGTGCTTGCATAGCCTCACTCTCCAAAGAAGGATCCACTTGTGAGGCAAGAGCTGCATAAGGGTTGGGGTGCTCCTCTAGGGGTGCGGGTAAAGGGGCAGGTATGGGGTCCGAGGGCGCTTGCCATCTCTAACCACAACTCAACGCTGTGTGGTTTGCAAGGGCACAGGGGCAACTAGAGTTTGGGTAGCTGTAGGAGGAATCTACTGGGTAGGACCATGTTGCCTCCTAGCATGGCCTCTCGATCTGGGACAATCTCTAGCAATGTGGCCTTGTCAACAACAAATCCGACACTGGTCAGGTCTGCTTGCAATCTCCATCCTCTAGCGGAAATGAGAGCCGTCAGGTCTTTGAAGCATGATACGATCGTCAGTAATCGATGCATAAGGAACAAGCACAAACACCTGGGGTACACCATCAGAAGTGGCGGTAATAGCCGCGGAAGCTGAGGCGAGAGAGCACGGAAGGGCCGGTACCTCTAAAACCTGGCCAAAGGATGCCCCTATGGAAGCCAAGAGCTTCCAATAAGACCGAGGAAGAGTAGGGAACCGCAATGAGGCCGGGGTAAGGCGCTGATCCTCCACCATTGGATCAAAGTCCACCTCATACGGAAAGAAGATCTTCCTAGGGCCAAGAGGAAAGGGGCTGCTAGCCAACACCTGAGAGGTAGCTTCCAAAGAAAGAAAGTCCACTTGGAAGAAGCCTTGACCAAGCAACTGTGTAGCTTGGAAGTGCACAATCAGCTCCGAAGGTCAGCGTGGGTCTGGGTGGTCCATGGAGTCACTGGAGGCAGAGGTGGTAGTAGTAGCTATAATCTAGAAATGAATAAGGTATAGTGCTCAGGCCTCACCAGCCGCCTCATGGAGGAGTGCCATGCTTGCATCCGCAGCCCACACAGTAGTCCCTAAGTGACGGGGTGATGAATTGGTGGGTTCTGGGATCGGATATCAACTGCCACAATATCCACCACTAAAGCTACTATGCTTTTGAACAATCCCAAAGGCAATAGTGCTGTCTCTTGCGAGGATCGCCACAGGGGCTGTAGGAAATTGGACAGTTGATCATCACCAGCCACATGCCCAGTTCAACACTTCTGTGGTCCACCAACAAAAGGAAGAGGGTGACCTTCCACAGGCAGAAGCTGTCAGCAAATTTCCTCTCGAAGTCGGTGAGGAAGGCTGTGGAGATGCCGTGAGCCAGCGAAAGGTCAGCTGTATCAGGTCTGCCATCTATCTGCGGCATCATGTGATGGCCCAACCAGGCATTGTACTCAAAAAAAGGGAATCCAGGGTGCTCTGGCAGTGCTGTGGGGTCTCTTTATTGCCACTCTCGTAGGTCCCACTACAGCTGGACAAAGCGGCTGTTTTCCTAGGTCACTTGCAACTCTAAGAGGGAGGGGCTGATGTGCTATCAATGGTTGTGGATGTCCACTATCTGCACACCCGCCATTGTTTGTGTGCAAGGTAGTCCCTAGTGAATTGAAACTGGCCATGGATGCCCACCACAAAAGCGAGAGAGGAGGCAGCCCTCCTGGATGCGGAAGCTTGCCAAAGGGATGTCAAGCTGGGAGAAGATGGCCACTCACGTCTTGGGGCGGGGAACAGGGGAGGCAAGAGAGATGTGCCATTTCTAAGGAATGGCGGAGTCGATGTTGAGGCTAACCCTCTCCCCCCCTTGAGACCTATGAATCTCTCTGCCTGCAAAAAGGGAGGCAAGGTTGTGAGGCTTTGGGAGGCTCAAACGAAGTGAAAACTACCATGATTAAAACATTAAAACAAGATAACGGCACACTATTGCAATAATTAGCTTATCTCTCATTGCTTAATCCACTCTAAATGAGAATGGCATTACATCAATTTATAGCCTGCTCAAATGAGCATTTAGATCCACTAATCACTCCTTCATCTACTCCATACAACCACTACAAATCACTCCACCTCCCATGGTTCTCTCAATCAGCCCATGTGCTTCCCATGTGACTAATGTCATCGCCTAACTCTTCATCGCAAATACACCACACTGTGAACCCTGCCATACACAGGCATACCTGCTATTTCAACACCATCCCTTGAGGATGTGGGAACCTCGAGATGCTGACTCTAGTCTCTAAATCGCCACCTCCCTTGTGCGTGACTGATGTGGTTCCAAAGGGAAAGGACTGCCCTTGAGCACTGCTACCTTCTCTGTGTCAAATTTACTTGGAAGAATCCTCTCCCAAGTAGCCTTACATCTTTAAAATGGAGCGTGAAGTCAGAAGACAATGCTGCCGGCACCTAGTCACGGGCTTAGATATGTCAGGGGTGAGAGCCAAAGATTTTTCCAATGAACGTCATCTTGGAGTCTTTCTCGATTTCGGCAAAGTGGGCTGCAAGCTCATCTTGAGAGAAATGGATGGTTCGCTCGGCCGGAGGGAGCGATTAGCCATGATGCTAATCAGGAAAAAAGGCTGACTTGAACCTTGATTAAGAGTAATCCGTACTTGAGCAAGGTGGAGGAGAAGGGAAGCGAAGACGAGGGAGGCAGAGGGGAAAGCAGGAAGGGGAGGAGAGGGCAGCGAAGAGGATGGGTGCTGGCACATGCAACAAAGCGGGAGGGGCAGGAAGAAGGGCTGGAAGGCAGAAATAACAGAGATGAAGGGGATTCGAGACAAGTGTGCAGCCGAGAGGGGAAGGAGGAAGGTGAAGGCGGGAAGGCCGCAAAGGGAAGAGGTGGAGGGCTGGAGGAGAAGGTGGGCAGGTGAAATGGCGGGCAGGTGAACAGGCATGCAAGAGAGGGCGGAAGGCTGGCGAACAGGTGCTGTCACGACCCTGTGTTTTTCTTTGGATAGTATGGAGGTGTGCACGGGGGCATGGTGGATAGTGTGAATGGCATCAGTTTGGAGTTGAAAAAGGAAATCCATGTGTGGACAACCCCAAGTGTGAAGCGGACAAAGAAATTTTAATTTAAAAGGTTTTATATCCTTTGGTGGCGCAAAAGCTAATTTGGGAGGCTACTCCACTTTTGGGAGACACACCTCTCTCTATCTCTCTCTTGCTTTTTGGAAGAAAACAAGGGGCTGGCAGGCTGCTTTTGGGCACCTCTCTATTGGTGAAAAGGCAGAGGGTTGAAGAGCAGGAGGAGGCGGGCTGGAGCTGCGGCGCATGCCCTTTCTCTCTCTCTCTCTCTCTCTCTCTCTCTCTCTCTCTCTCTCTCTCTCCCCCCCCCAGTGACTGGCGGCTGCATGCTGAGGGCTGATACAGGTTTTTGGAAGATTGGCGGGCAGTTTTGCAGGAGCACTCTAGCTCCCCCTGTTTGTTTTCCTTTTCTTGGTCCTCAAAGGTGTTGAAGTGTTTTGTGTGCAAGTTTATTTTTGCACCACTCTTTGTTTTCGTCTCTGAAGCCTGAGGCCAGTTTACAAGGTTCCATTGCCGGGACATCGTCGACTTTCTCAAGGAGGCGAGTCCGTGGTTGCTCTAGTCGGGACAATCGCAAACTTTCCTAATGGGGCGACCTCGTGGTTGTCTCATGAGAGTCACATCAAAAGCTTCAACATGTGGAAAGTGAAAAGTAAGTGTAGGAGGCAGTAAAGGATTGTGTCTTTGCCTATATGAGGTGAAGAGCAAAATCTAAAGATGAAGCTCAGGAGAAAAAACAAGGACAAGAAGTAGTCGGCCAGGAACAAGAAGCAATTGAAGTGTTATGGTGCAAAAGATGGGTTGAAGGCTATGGCTTTCGACACTTTGTCACCAGTGGTATCTTCACGGAGGCTTCATGGATTTGGAAGACAGTTTTTGTGAGGACTCCCTAGTTTATTAAGACATGATTAAAATTGAATACAAGAACTAAAGATAATTAGAGAGCGGAAAGCTGAGTTGTTTGCATTGAGACAGGGGCCTTTCTTAAATAGAGGCCAAAAGGGTACAAGTGAAGAGACACATCCCTGGAAAGGGGTGTGGCTCTTGAATCAACGGTTATGTCCTTTGGACTTAGGGGTGTGTCTTTTAATGAATAGACATGTCCTTTGATAGTGACCCATGTGTAAAGGTGTGACCCTCCACAGGTGTCCTTTCAGTTAATAAGAGATTAAGGAGTAATTAAGGGGAGATTAAGAGAGTTAGTCACAATCGTGACATTCCCTCCCACTTAAAATAAGACTCCGGCTAAGAAGAGATGGTTGTCTTTGAAAGAATTCTCGAAGAAGTTCTGGATATTCCTGTAAGTCTTCATCACTTTGCCAAGTAGAGTCAGAATCATCAAAATCTCTCCATTTAACCAAAAATTCTGTGTGAGTTTATGTTTTGTTTCTTTCACATCAAGAATTGTCTCTGGAATTAAGAGTATGTGTTCATTTTCGATTTCTGGAACATAATCCAAAATATCTAAAACTGGAAAATCACCATCCACAAACTTCTTGAGCCAAGAAATATGGAAAGTTGGATGAATTCTACCCCAAGAAGGTGGTAACTCCAACAAGGGTCCATAATATCTTGGGCGAAGCTTTGGGAAGACTGATTTCACTGTCTTGTATCGATGAGGGGCAATATATAATAATACCAAGTCTCCTTGAAATTCAATGTGACGACGATGCTTATTAGTTGTGCGTTGATATTGCTCTTGGACGCTGACCATCTTATCCTTAATCTCTAATAGAATATCTTGCATTTCCTGAATGAGTTGGTCTGCTAAAGCCACTTTATGTTGAAGAACAAAGTTGGCAGGAATAAGGGGAGTATGGCCATAAGCTGCTTGAAAAGGTGTCATTCCAGTAGCTGAATGATAAGAATTATTATAAGCAAATTCCACCAAAGGTAAATATTCTTCCCATGAAGCTAATCGAGACTGAACATAATGACGCAGCATTTCTTCCAGAATCTGATTAACTCGTTCCGTTTGTCCATCTGTCTGTGGATGATAAGCAGAGCTAAAGAGTAAATTTGTACCAAGAGACTTGAATATTGAAGTCCAAAAATGTCCTGTAAACTTTGGATCTCGATCAGAAACTATAGATTTTGGCAATCCATGAAGTTTGAAGATATATTGTATGAACAGTACTGCGATATCTGAAGCTTGGGCTGCTTTCTTGTATGGAATGAAATGTGCCATTTTAGAAAATCTGTCAACCACCACAAGAAATTGTGTATTGCCTTTAGAAGAACGTGGCAATGAACTGATAAAATCCAAACTAATACTTTCCCAGTGTTCATTGGGAACTGGAAGTGGTTGAAGAAGACCAGCTGGAACTTGTCTGCTAGCTTTTATACGTTGGCATGAGAGACATGCTATAACAAACTTAATAACATCTTACTTCATTTGAGTCCAATAGTATGTGGCTATCAAAAGACGATATGTCTTGTTGATGCTTGGGCGTGCAGCATAAGTAACCTTATGATGTCCTTTCACCAATACTCTTCGAACATGAGTATCATGAGGTACACAAATACGGTCCTGATAATATAATAAACCATCCACTATTGTATATGCTCCATAAATCTTCAAGTCGGAAGAAGGTGCATTCTGAGAATTGAGAATTTGAAATGCATTTCCAAAATCACGATCTTTTGAATAACGGTCCTTGAAACTTTGAGGTATATCCATTTCAACTGTAGAAATAGCCAAGACCGAAGCTGGCGGCATACGACTGAGGGCATCCGCAACCACATTGGTAAGACCAGGAACATACTCAATTGTCATATGAAAATTGGCTAAGAATTCGACCCAACGCGCTTGCCTAGCATTCATAACCGGCTGCGTGAAGATATATTTCAAAGAATGATGCTCTGTTTTTACCACTGAATCCGCACCAAGGAGATAATGTTTCCATGCACGATAGGCATGAACAATAGCCAAAAATTCCTTGTCATATACCGGGTATCTTTCTTGAATTGCAGAGTGCTTATGACTGTCAAACGCAATAGCACGTCCTTGTTGCATTAAGATGGCACCAATGGCAATATCAGAAGCATCCGTGTAAACATCAAAGGGGAGAGTAGGGTCAGGAATAGCCATGACAGGAGTTGTTGTGTCAAAGCCGTCTTTAAATTTCCAAAAGAATGCAAGAGCGGACTTTAGAAGTTCTGTGAGAGGAGCAAAGCTATTTCGGAAAATCGATGAACCTTTGTGTGATAGAAGTTGGCAAGTCCCAAAAAAGAAGGAACATCATGGATGTTTGTGGGAGTTGGCTAATTGACAATAACTTGTATTTTCTTTGGATCCACGGAAATACCGGCTGCTGAAACAACATGTCCAAGGTACTCCAAGGATGTCTTGAAGAATTCACTTTTGCCTGAATTAATATAAAGAGCATTGTCACGAAGCACCTGGAAAACAATCTTAAGATGTGCCTTGTGTTCTTCCATATCACGACTGAACACCAGGATGTCGTCAAGATAGATAATGACGAACTTGTCCAAAAAAGATGAAAAAGATCATTCATCAAACTCATAAATGTTGCAGGGGCATTGGTCAACCCGAATGGCATGACCAGGTACTCGTAATGACCATATTTTGTGCGAAAAGTTGTCTTATATTCATCACCTTCGCGAATGCGAATTTGATGATATCCAGACTTAAGATCAATTTTGGAGACCTTTGCATGGAGTAGTTGATCAAACAATTCATCAATGCGCGGAAGAGGATACTTATTCTTGATAGTCAACTTATTAAGGGCACGATAGTTGATGCAAAGACGCATAGACTTATCCTTCTTTTTCACCAAAAGTATTGGAGCTCCAAAAGGGCTTTTGCTTGGTCGAATATGTCCTTTCTCCAAAAGTTCAGTAAGTTGTCGCTGTATCTCTTGAGATTCCGTAAAAGAAACTTGATATGGAGCACGAGTAGGTGGAGCACTGCTAGGAAGGATATCAATAGCATGGTCGACTGGTTGCCGAGGTGGGAGAACCGCAGGAAGCTCCTGAGGAAAAAGATCCAAGTATGGAGCAAAGAAAGGTTGCCTGAGATACATCACCTTTGTATCTATGTCCTCAGGAGGATCGTTGGTGGCTGAATAAACCATTAAAAGTGCTGAGGAACAACCACTCTTGTGTGGACCCACCGTTTCACTTGAAGAGCTGAAAGGGTTGGTGTAGAAGATTGGTCTCTGATTCCTTCGAGTGTCACAAGTATATCATTTTGAGCAAATTGTATAGAATGGTTGCGGAAACTTATCAGGGGATCATATTGATACAACCATTCTTGACCAAGGATTATATCATAATGTGCCAAATTCATGACTTGAAAATCCAATTTGTCACGATAGTGCTGAATTCAAAAGGAGAGGTGTTTGGCAACGGTGTTACACAAGGATGTGGAACCATCGTCAAGCTCTACTTCATAAACAACAGCACTTGGAGAAGTCCGAATCTTCAATCTCTGAGACAAGGTGGTTCCCACAAAGTTATGAGAACACCCACTGTCAATGAGCACCTAAATAGGGTGATTGGAAATAGAGCCTTGAAGAACCAAAACCTGAGTAGACCGTTGGGGCAACGGTGAAAAGGCAGCTTGTGCTGTAGCAGTAGCGGTAATCACTGAACCATGTGCAATAGCATGGTGATTAACTGCACGCTTTCCTTTGTCAGCAACTAGGGGTTTCTCCTCGGAAGTGGAGGGTTCAGCATTAGAATTCTGTCGATGGGTTGGTCTTTTGGGGCACTCAAACCAACGATGAGGTCCATTACAAATTGTGCACAATCTCGTCTTTTGTTGATCCCGTCCAGAAGGAACAGTACAAGGACGAGGATTGCGAGATTGGTCACGTCTTTGCTCCCACCGTCCACGATCCGAACTGCGTGGGTGGAAGGATTGAGAACGTCGGAACCGAAAAGAGGACGATCCTTCTGATCGGCAAGGTGTTGAGAATTATTCCATTGGGGATTAGGCCGGGAGGTAGAAGTGCCAGATGACTCTCTGCGACTATCTCGGCTCATACGAGATCCATTGGCTTCCTGAAAGTCATTAGCTTGACCGAAAGAGGCCGAATTTCGAGAATTAATGTCTGCAACGTGCTCGGCGTATCGTATGGCATCGGCAAGATCGACAGAGTTATATTTTTGAACATTGGCACGCAGTGTGGGGTTAAGACCTTCAACGAAGGCATGAAGTTCATCCGTTGGGGACAAAGAGTCAATCTCAAGTATCAAGTTGGTGAATAGACATGTCCTTTGATAGTGACCCATGTGTAAGGGTGTGACCCTTCACAGGTGTCCTTTCAGTTAATAAGGGATTAAGGGGAGATTAAGAGAGTTAGTCACAATCGTGACAGTTTCTTTCTATGTTTAGCAGTGGTGATCTACTATGCTTCATTGGGGACTTGTGCTTACCACTTGGGTAGAGTGCTAGGAGGTTTTTGGGTGCCTGAGGTTGTATCAGATGAGGCTTAGACGGAAGCGGGGGAACTTGATGAGGTTCTTATTCCCGAGTTGATACTTGCACATAAGGAAAGAAAGGTACAGGGTAAAGTTTCCCGTCGCTATCCTGTGAAGTTCAAGAGCTGTTCACCGATGGATGCAAAGTGGATGGAGGAGGGTGACTTAGCAGATTCACCTCAGGTATTACAGCTTTATCTCGATGCCTTTGAGTTGGAGCCAACTCTTGCTACGGCTCATTCAGGTTTAGTAGAGCATCGGTCTGGAGCATTGCTTGATGCTCAAGAGGGAGGTAGCACCTCCGCTCCCTTGTTACAGACATGCTCAGTTGTCATCTAGGAGTTGCTTGGTGACATCTTTGTATTCACCGGAAGGTACTGGAGGCTAACAGTACATCTGCTTATGGGACTTCTATGATATTGTGTACTAGTCACATGAGATGGTAAAGTTGGGTATGGTTCACAGTCGGTTGCACTATGAACTATAATTGTAACTATGGATAACTCTATGGAGGGCATAAGTCTTGCGAGTAGTCCTAGAGTTGGTTTGGTTCATGGATATATGGATTGAACTCTATTTGTGCATGTATGCATACACTTTTTGAGGTATTGTTGTATTATGGTACCATTGGATCCTGGTACCATTCAGAATACTTTGGGTAATACTCTGGATTTTGTTGTGTGATGCATGTATATTGGTATGATACATCAAGTACTTTATTATGTTCATGGATGCACCACTGGGTGTGACTCCTGCGGGATGGCCATGAGACATATGTGGGAAGTACTAGTGGATGTATTGTTTGGATGCATTGAGTGCTTTCATATGCTCATGTTGTACCACCAGTCGTGGGTCTTGCGGGATGCCCATGGGCGTAAGGCTTGCGAGCAACCCTTAGACTGTTACTTTAGAGTAGGTAGAGCATTTTGAGGAGCATATTGTTTGTGAATGCATATGTGTGTCATATGTAGAATGATGCATGGTTTTTTTTTGGCTAACACAGGTTACGTGTTTCCAGACTTTTGCTGCAGGTTCTGAAGGAACAAGCAAGAGATGTTTGTCACTTTGACGTTACGGTGTGGCCATATTGTGGAGGATGATTGTTTCATTACCCAGATGCACTTGAGGACCATTGCTTTTGTCATATGGGAAGTCTTTTCTCATAAGATGCCTTACTGTGCCATTGAGTGCAATCGAGGACGCTTGCTATTTTTCAAGAGGGGGTATGTTACGACCTTATGTTTATCTCTGGACAGTATGCAGGTGTGCACGGGGACATGGTGGACAGTGTGAATGGCATCAGTTTGGAGTTAAAAAAGAAAACCCATGTGTGGACAACCCCAAATGTGAAGGGGACAAAGAGATTTTAATTTAAAAGGTTTTATAACCTTTGGTGGCCCAAAAGCTAATTTGGGAGGCTACTCCACTTTTGGGAGACACGCCTCTCTCTATCTCTCTCTTGCTTTTTGGAAGAAAACAAGGGGCTGGCGGGCTGCTTTTGAGCGCCTCTCTATTGGTGAAAAGGCGGAGGGTTGAAGAGCAGGAGGCGGGCTGGAGCTGCGGCGCATGCCCTCTCTCTCTCTCTCTCTTTCTCTCTCCAGTGATTGTCAGCTGCATGCTGAGGGCTGATACAAGTTTTTGGAAGATTGGCGGGCAGTTTTGCAAGAGCACTCTAGCTCCCCCTGTTTGTTTTTCTTTTCTTGGTCCTCAAAGGTGTTGAAGTGTTGTGTGTCCAAGTTTGTTTTTGCACCACTCTTTGGTTTCGTCTGAAGCCCGAGGCCGGTTTACAGGTGCAGCAAGTGAAAGGCAGGGAGAAGGTGAAATGCGCTCAGATGCAGGGAAGGGGTGCGCAGCAGTACGGGAGCTTGATGTGCATCATTCATCTCATATCTCTGCCAGAGCCAAGGTCCAAGGGTTGAGACAGCCAAGAAGGGGCTAAAGGCAAGGTGGAACTGCAGATCCCACGGGTCTGCTTTTCATTTCATTTCTAATACTTTTTGTTTCCATGTTCAAAGTCTACAAAGTGAGCTTTTGTTTCCCTGAAACATGGGTCTCGCTACTAGTCAGAGTTTGACCAAGACTCCGGCTACGTCTGTGATAGAGCATAGATCAGCATGGCAAAGGACTGGCATGGGACTTGGAGTTGCCTAAGTGTGGGTTTGCTACTAATTAACTTGCACACCAGAGACGTGGCCTCCAAGGAGGCAATAGAGGAATGCAGGAACTAGAATTGGGCATGTATGAATAGGAAGTTGAGGGCAGCCTTGCTCAGGGAAGTTGGAGTGGCTTCCCTGGAGTCCTTAGAATGGGAAAGATCAGGAAACGCTCACTGCTGCCTCGTGAAGAACAAGTGTGGAGCAAGGGAGCAGTTGAGATGAAATGGGCAATCGGGACTGGGAAAGTAGGATGGAAAAGGGGGTGGGAAAAATGCCAAGAGGGAAAAATGGGAAAAAAGAAGGGGGGGGGGGGGTAGAGGAAGGTGGGTGTGACCTGAGGAAGAGGAGGTTGGTACATGGGGGATTCACATGAGGGAGAAAGAGAGGGGAGCAAGAATCATATAGAAAGGGGTGGGGTGGATGGTGCTGCTCTTTGTCACACGTGGCTCTCCAGCTCCACACCACAAAATTAATAAATTCATCAGCGTTCTGCAGGATAAGGTGAGTGAGATTTATTATTAATTTATTAGCTTTCTGCTTTATGCTTTTTGGTTTATTTCCAAGATATAAAAGAGGACCTGCCCTCAAACAACCACAACACACATGCCCTCGCCTTGATAAAAACATGAGCTGCCCTCCTTGTTGATCCGCCCAGCATTCCGTTCTTTCTGTACAAATCATGTGCAGCTGTACAGATTTGTGTGTTTCCCAGTCGTATGGATGTGCACACTTGTAAGCCCATTGTACAGACATCTGATCCAGCTGTATGGCCTTCATAAAGATAATGCATGTGCGGGCAACTGAGCTGTATGGATTATATGGTTATCCTCCACATGAAACTCTGATGGGGAGGTGTTTGATGTGTCAAAAACCTTGAAGACTTGTGTCTTTTTGGAAGTAAGGCCCAGGGTTTTGTGAACACAATGGTATCATTTGATTGTGTGCACAGTACATTTGAGGACAGGGACATTGTGCCTCTGCAAAGCATTGTAATCAGATTTGAAACAGAAGAACACGTGGGGGGGGGGGGGGTGTGCATGCAGGGGAATGTTTGATCCATGGTTTGTTCCCCAAGGCTATGTTTGAGTATGAAACACACGTGAATTCACCATCATTATCTTTGTATATCATACTCTTGTTGTTTTGTTTTTTAATTAAGTGAATGATCAGTATCTTATGGGCAAAACCTGTTATAGGTTGTATTGTAGTCTACAATGAGAAATTTGAAGGGTATGGAACAACTATCACGTACCGAACTACTGGAGCTCGAAGGGCTGAGAAATATGGAGCTGTGGCTGCTTTAGTACGCTCTGTTGCTCCCTTTGGTATCAAGGTAATTTTGCATACCTATTTTGGAAAGTTCACAGAATTGTTTTGCCAATTTCTTCCATAGCCATTCTGGTATCATAGTGGTCCAATCTACAGTCAAGAAGGAGAGATGAACAAAAAAATGTGTATTGCAACAGACAGTCCACACTGGGAACTCAAATGCAGCATCTATACCAACTGCAGCAATCACTCTGGAAGACGCTCAAATGTTTTCAAGGATGCAGGCTCGTGGACAGGATGTGGTGCTAGAACTCTATATGGAGGTGACAAAGTTATCCTCTTTCAAAACTCTTGCTTTCATGGTCTCAATTTCAGCAATCTGTCCATTGGAACTCCTTTTCTTATTATGATGTACTTTGTGCAGGCACATACACTACCTGATCAACCCTCACGGTAAGGGTTAAGCAAAATGTCCCACATTGTCATTCCATTGCATGCTCTGCAAGCTTCTGAAACAAGCTCACACCTTGTGGCTTTATTACCAAACACCATGTCAATGCTGTGAATTAGATAGAAAATCTGAAATACAATGATATCAATATCTGGTCATGTAGTTTGGCGTTTTTCAAATGCACTGTCTGTAGGTAATGTATCCATGTTGTTTTTGGGGAATTCAGGCTCACTACACAAAGGGCTTTGTTATGTATGTTGACAGAAATTTGATTGTCGAAATCAAAGGTTATGAGAAACCTGAGGAGCTAGTTGTGTTTGGTGGACATATGGACAGCTGGGATATTGCTGATGGTGCCATGGATGACGGAGGTGGAGCTTTTGTCTCTTGGGAGGTAATTTTCTATTCTATGTCTCTCTAAGTACCTTCCTTATCAAGAGGAGAGAGCTACAATATTTTGAAGGATAGAAATTGTTTCTGAAATCAGAATGGTGATGTGAATATATGTTGAAGCTCTACATTGACGTAGAAGGTATTAGACCACTTTGAGATTGTTGGAATATCGTAGTGGTGAATGTGTAAAATTATAGGTATTAGAATAAAGAAGTGCTAAAGTGCATAGAACACACTCTTAGATGGGTGTTAGAGCACTTAGAGGGAAAGCGACACCTACTAGACACCTAGCATTACACATGTCACCTAGCTTTACACTTGGCACATACATATTTACTTTCTTTTTTTTTTTTTTGTGGAATAAAACAGGGCTAATTATATTACCACAAAATCTCATATAAACACGTGCTAAAGCGCCAAAAGGTACAAGTGCGACCACACACAGAGTCAAAGGCAAAATTTATGCCAAAAAACAAAACCTATACATGTGGGACATAAACCACTGTGGAGGAATGTACGCCCACAGTGGGGTACCGC
Source organism: Cibotium barometz (assembly GCF_041138505.1). Taxonomy (NCBI): domain Eukaryota; kingdom Viridiplantae; phylum Streptophyta; class Polypodiopsida; order Cyatheales; family Cibotiaceae; genus Cibotium; species Cibotium barometz. The sequence continues at coordinate 25,232,190 of NC_141108.1, forward strand.
CCTGCATGTGGAAGAAAATCTGGTGATGACTCCAAGTCTCCAAGCATTGTTTTCTCCACAACTCACCAGACTGAGAGGAGAGCAATAAACCACCCCTTGCCACGAGAGGCCACCACCCTAATCCGCTGCCATCCAAGAGTATCAATCTCTAGGACTGAAGGAGGATCCATCTTGTGTAACTCGCCTTTGTCACCCACTCGGAAGTAAGAGGTGCCATAACCAGAAACTCCTCTGGTAACCATGAGAGGAACTCTTGTCGGTGAGAACTGGGCTTGCCAAAAGGGCTTGGAACCCCCTTAAAGTGATGATCCAATCTGAAACAACCACTGTAAATGAATAGCCTCATCAATCTCAGTCTGTCGAGCATGCATGGAAGCGAGACCTCCTCCAACGCCCTTGAAAAGATCAGGGTCAGATATGTCACTGAATGCAGACCTCCAAGTCTGCACAGCGCGGGCAGGACCTGCATCCCAGCGAGCCCAAGAGATGTAAGATCGCTCACCAATCATGTGCCTGGAAGCATCTCTGATGTGGGGATTCCATAGGATAGGCTATCGCTCAATCTCCTCTGTAAGAGTGGGCTTCGGATGAATGAGGCATCTTGTGAGAGAATGCCAAATAGTTAGTAAACTACGAAGAAAGGCCGAGCGAGGCGGCTGATAGCTGATAGCAGTGAAAATCCATCTGATAGAAGGCCTCCAGTCTCCACCAAGGCAAGGGTGACAATGACACACACCATCCAAGATCTTCTTGGATTGAGCCCTTGAACAAGGAATTTCACAAGTAAAGCCTTGCTGTGTGTCTTAGGGTCTATGATGCCCAAACCCCCATCATGTGTTGATAGAATAACTGTATCCCAAGCCACTCTAGCTCTTGTATCCGAAGTGCCATCTGAGCGAGGCCACAAATAATTCTGGATCAACCATTGGAGCTGAGAGATGGGAGAGCATGAAAGGCACTGTAACTATTTTGGCCCTCCTAGCTCTATTTCACATGATGAAACCCATGCCCGGACACCAGACAAGTGAAAGAAGACATGGGGATAGGGTCCATAAGGTTTGATTAAGAAAAAGCACCATTCTTGGTCAAAAAGCAAAAAGTCAAATAGGGTTGACTGCGAGCCAAGGGCACCGTTAGAAAGAGGAGAATGAGCCGGACCAAAAAGCAAAAAGCTGCTTTTTCAAAAAGCAACTCCAAGGCCGAAAAGCAAGGCCCTTAAGCTAGAAAAGAAAAACAAGAACTTTTGACTAAAGTTGAGTAATATTTTACTATTAAAAAGACCAAAAGCAAAGTAAAAGGCAAAAGCAAAGCAAAAGCAAAGCAAAAGCATCACTTTTTGGCAAAAAGCAAGGCTTCCCCAAGTATAAAAGAAGCATGAGCCTCTCTTTTGAGTATCGAGTTGAAGAATAACCTCTTGATTGCGTTGCCATCTTTGTTGAAGCGTGGAGATCATCTTCTTGATCATCATCTACTTGATCATGAACCAAATCATGGAGTTTTTCATCGCTGCCCTGCTGATTGAGAGCACCGCATCAACTGCAGTGCCACGTCATTATCTGTCCGTATGACTGTACGGATCCGTACATGCGTACAGAACTGTACAGACATGTACGAAACTATACGGAGTGAAAAATCAAAAATCCTAAAAATTTTAGAAACCCTAAAACTACTCCAAAAACTACTTTTTGGAGGTTTTGATTGTTTGAAAACCATTAAAACAGGTTTTATATTAGTTTTCTTGCCAGAAAGAGCTTTTCCATGGTTTTCTTCATCGACAAGGCCTAAGGAGTTGTGGAGATTACTCATGGGATAAGTGAGTGATTCTTGGACTGTTATTTGGATTTGGACTTGGACTTGGATCTTCGACTTGGACTTAGATTTGGACTTGGAACTTGACTTGGGACTTAGATTTGGATTTGGACTTGGACTTAGATTTGGACTTGGAACTTGGACTTGGACTTGGATTTGGACTTGGACTTGGACTTAGATTTGGGTTTGGACTTGGACTTAGATTTGGACTAGGAACTTGGACTTGGATTATTTTGCTGACTACCCTCACCTTTTGCAGGCATATCTTGAGGCTTTTCAGTTGAGGATAACTGTTTGGAAGCTCGGGGGGATGTCACCATTTGGTCCATCTTCATTTCTGGAGCCACTTATATGGGATTGTAACTCCATAGAGTGGCCTGATTTGTGCCATGTTCACATGGGGCCAAGCCGGTGTCCCATGTGAAAGGGCCAGTCTTTTGGTGTGGAGCCAGATTCGTGCCACCCGTGTGTGACCAGTACTGCGTCACATGGATGGAAACCAATTTTGTGCCACCCGTGTGTGACCTGCTTCGTGCTGTATGGACGGGATCCTGTTGGTGCCACCCGTGTATGGCCAGGATAGTGTCTTACCTATGGGATTGTCACTCCATAGAAAGACTAGGATATACATTCATAATTCTGTCGCGCCAGTTTTGTGCCTGATAGGAAATTTTTGTACAAGTTTCATGAAAGGGAGATTTCGTCCATTACATGTGCACATGCATTTATGACTGCATGCATAAACTTTTTTTTGCATGATTTGTTTGCGTGTGTTTGCCTGTTTTGCCATGCTAGTACACTGGACAGGGACCAGTGTACAGTGGGAGTGCTGCTTGCTGACACATGGGTGTGGCATGTGAACAGGTGGTAAGTATTACCATTTTAGCCCTTTTAAAATGTAAAATCCATAAGCTATGGTTAGTTTTAATGTTTATTAGTAAATGTGTTCACACGCATTTAAAATTTGGGCTGAACATTTACTTTCTAGTGTGGTTGTCCATAAACTAACCTTTGATTAAAGTTTAATAATACTTAAAGCAACTATTTCATGGGGAGGAATTATCTCCACACGTGGATGGTGGAAGGGGTTGGTTGAAGGAAAGAGCCGGCTGTTGTACGCCTGCTCTGTACCGGCCTCCAACCTGTTCACGCCGCCTGCATCTGTTGTACCTTGTACCTGACTGTTGTACCTTGTACCCAACTGCTGTACCTTGTATTCGACTGCACCTGCACTTGTTGTACCATGCTGTACCCACTTTACATCAGTTGGCAAAAATAAATTATAAATTTCACAAGGTATCTCCTGGAAAGTTTCCCATGTGGTAACTTTCTCTCCTTGTGAAATACAATCTGCTTTGGTTGGAGGATCTCCTCAAGTTCATCAATCTCGGTCGAGTCTTCTGTGACAGGCTCTTCTAGGTCTGGCCCCACATACTTCTGCAAAAGACTCACGTGAAAAGCATTGTGAATCTTCCAATGACTAGGTGAAGCAAGCTGTAGGACACTTCATTTATCTGGTCAACCACTTTGAAGGGTCCATAACATCGGGTAGAAAGCTTTGGATACGTGAAAAGCATTGTGAATCTTCCAATGACTAGGTGAAGCAAGCCTGTAGGACACTTCATTTATCTGGTCAACCACTTTTAAGGGTCCATAACATCGGGTAGAAAGCTTTGGATATAATTCCTCTCGTCCTGGCTTTAGAAGTCATGGCCTCTTCCGAAGCCTAGCTTTCTTAAATTTCAGCAATACCCAAGCACCTTTCTTGACTTGCATGTCCCTTCTATGCTTGTTAGCAGCCCTCTTATGCTTGTCTTGTGACCTTGCAATGACTGTCCGCACGTGAGCAAAAGGCTACATCCAAGTCACGCACATACTCATCGGCTGCAAAAATCTCATCCTTTGTACGAAGGATGGGTGGCAAGACCACTTTGCCATAAATAATCTCAAACGGGGCCTTTCCCGTGGAGGCATGTACTGTGTTATTGTAAGCAAACTCTACAAGTGGAAGATACTTCTCCCAAGCACTCTTTTGATCTACCACATAACACTTCAACAAATCCAATACAGCAGAATTTGCAGCCTCACTTTGACCATCTGTTTGGGGGGGATAAGCAGATGAAAACTCAAGCTTAGTGCCCATGTTATCAAATAAAGCCCTCCAAAAGAGGCTCGTAGTCCTCGGATCTCTATCACCAACTGTGGACTTTGGCATACCATGGTGCTTGAAGATGTGAGCAAAAAAAAGCTTCACCATATGATCAACTTTTATGGTTTTCTTGACAGGCAAGAAGTGAGCTTGCTTGCTAAACTTGTCCACAATGGTCCAAATAGCATCATTCCCATGCTCGGATCTAGGCAAATCCAGCTTTTGCCTATCAAATTTCACCTTTTGGCAAGTAATACATGCACGTACATATGTCTCAATGTCTTTACGCATGCTTGGCCAAAAGAAATATCTTTCGATCATGCGTGTTGTAGGTAAAATACCTCTATGACCAGCATAAGGTGGAGCGTGACATTCCTCCATAACCTTTGGATGCATATCCTTCACCACACATAAGCAGTTATCCTTCATAAGATAACCCTCTTTGATCACATAAGAGACATGCGAGTGACCAGCCATCAAATCAGTCCATATATGGGAAAAATCAGTATCCAAATGATACAAATCACGCATGGCAGATAAGTCCCCATGAGAGGCCACTGAAACTGCAGCTATATTGTTGGAAATAAGTGCACACTAGGTGTACTATTTCTCTAGTCTAGTTTCAGTTGAGTCTTTGTGTCTTGAGTCTAGTGCCATGTGGCACCTCTACATTTATCCCATAAGTCAGTCTACTCAATCTTGTACTTCTCACCTATATATTGTAGGTGTCACATCAATGAAAGCATCAATCTTGTGTCTTGTCTACACTCATCTCAAGGTAACTCTTTGTATTTCATTTGTTCTTGTTTCATTTCTAGTTTTGCTCTTGCTTTCATATTTTCTACATGGTATCAGAGCGGGCTGCTCCTGCCCTGTATTGCCTGCCATAGCTTCAGGCCACCATCTCCCTAGCTGCGCTCAGCCTGTAGGACTAGCCCATTCACACTCTACACAGGCTGCGCCGACCTGAACAGCCTATTCACACTCTGCACAAGGCTGCGCCGACCTGAATCTGCTGTCCACCCTGCGCCGGCCTGATTTCAGTAGCTGCTGCATACTCCTCTTATTTTCGTGAAGCTGCTACTGCTCTCTTGCTTGGAGCTGCTGCTGCCCGCCGTACTGTTGCAGCTCTTCTTTGGCTGCCTTCTTCATCAACTCAAGGGTGCGTATCATCTCAAGGCAGCTGCAGATCGACTGTCCTCCTAAACGAGCTATTTTGCTGCATTCAGTTCTGCCATTGCTTCCTCTTGAAGAGTTTACAAGGTACTGTGCATTGTCTCCTTCAGTTTGCTGGTTAGTCCTTTTCTTATCCTCATATCTGCAAACTGCTAGTTCCTCATGCTTCGATGGGCTGTCAAATGCTATGGCCTTGACAAGTGGTGAGAGAGCCGGCTTCTAAAAACAGTTTGGATCTTTTCTTTCATTCATTTCTGCAATCTTGTAAGGGAATAGACACTGCCCTTGCATTTTAGCAAGAGGTAAGACCTTCCCACATGGCCTCTTCTACTCATTCTCTCATGTCTATCGACAAATTCAATGGGTCCAACTTTCATACTTGGCAAATCAAAATCAAGTGCCATCTTATGAAAGAAAGTCTTTGGGACGTTGTTCATCCTGCTGCTCCCGAAGATTCCGACATTGAGCAAGTTATCACTTATGCTCCCACTGCCAAGAATGACAAAGCCTATGCTATCATCTTGCTCGGTCTTGGAGATGATTACATTCATCACATCTCCGACATACAGTCTGCTTCTCGAGCATGGATCACTTTGGATACCTTTTTTTGGACCCCGCTCTAAAAATTCTAAGATTGCACTTATGATCTCATTCTTTGATCTATATATGCAGGAGGGAGCTACTATAGCCTCTCATGTCAATTATTTTCGCAGTCTTATGGTTCAGCTTGCATCAGTGAAGTCCCCCATCTCCGAAGATATTGCTATTGCTGTGCTTCTCAAAAGCTTACCTGACACCTATGCTACTCTTGTCACTACCTTCAAGTATCACAATAATCCTACTCTTGAAGGTATCATCAATGCTCTCCAAGAAGAGGAAAGAACAAAACAACAAAAGGTAACTGACACTACATTTTTAGCAAAGAAAGGAGGTTCTAAGGTAAGAAAGCCTTGCACCCATTGTGGAAAAACTAATCATATGGAGAAGGACTGCTTCAAGGCTCATCCATGCACCATTTGTGGCCGTGATAATCACCGGGAGAAGGACTGCTACTCTAAAACCTCTACATCAGCCCCTGCATCTACCTCAACCCATGTTGCTGCAGCATCTACATCAGCAGATCTTGTTGTTCATTCCTCACATGATGAGGAATGGGCTTTCTGATTACTTCACCTTTCTTGTCTACCACTTTGACGACCGATGATGTAGGTCAAGGGGTTCTAGTGTCTTACTCATTATGCTTTTTGACCTCTCTCTTGTCCCTACCCAAGAGGCAGAGATTGCCCTTGAGGAGGGGATGTCTTCAAGGTCCATCTGTTTGTCTACAGTCAGTTTTTTCAGTCTAGTCTAGTCTTGTCTGTCTGTCTATCTGTTGTCTATCTATCTGTCTATCAATCTGACTGTGTCTTGTTTTAGATCCATCTTGTCCCTATCCTTGTGGACCCATATGAGGATATCACTTGAGGAGGGGTGTCTCAGGATCTTTTGTCTCTCATGTCTTGTCTCTCAGTCTATCAGTCTTTATGTCTGTCTTCTAGTCTTTTTGTCTTCCTCCTAGTGTCCACTTAAGGAGGGTGTTGGAAATAAGTGCACACTAGGTGTACTATTTCTTTAGTCTAGTTTCAGTTGAGTCTTTGTGTCTTGAGTCTAGTGCCATGTGGCACCTCTACATTTATCCCATAAGTCAGTCTACTCAATCTTGTACTTCTCACCTATATATTGTAGGTGTCACATCAATGAAAGCATCAATCTTGTGTCTTGTCTACACTCATCTCAAGGTAACTCTTTGTATTTCATTTGTTCTTGTTTCATTTCTAGTTTTGCTCTTGCTTTCATATTTTCTACATATATAAGGCTTCCTGGACAAAGCATCTGCCACCAAATTCTTCTTTCCCGGAGTGTGTATAGTCTGAAAATGAAACATGGAAAGAAAGTTTGCCATTCTCATTTGCTTCTCCAAAAGCTTTGTTTGAGATAGAAAATATCTCAAGCTTTGATGATCTGTCTTGACTACAAATTCAGGCCCAAGAAGATAATGCTTCCATATCTTTGAGGCATGAATTACAGCGAAGAGCTCTTTTTCATAAATGTCCATATGGATCTCGGCATCATGCAATCGACGGCTTTCATAAGCAACTACATGACCCTCTTGATTTAGGACAGCCCCTATACAATTCCCACATGCATCACATTCCACCGTGAATGGCTTTTGCAAATCGGGAACAATCAACACAGGCCCACAAATGATAGCATTTTTGAGTTGCAAGAAGGCATATTGCTCAGTCGAAGTCCATTTGAAGGTGGCTTTCTTCTTTGTAAGATCATGCAATGGCGAGGCAATGTTGGAAAAATTCCTGATGAATCACCTATAGTATGAACATAAAGCTACGCACTTGATGTACATTTTGATACTCTGGCCAATTTTGAATGAATAGTGTATCTTTGAGAGGAATAACTCACTTTTCTTAGCATTTATGAAGAGTTTATGCTTTCACAACTCTTCAAACACTGTAGCCAAATGAGTCTTATGCTCCTCCTCATTCTTGGAGAAAACCAAGATGTCATCAAAGAATACACCTGTGAACTTACGATGGGGTCGAAATATCATGTCCATCATATGGTTGAATGTTGCCAGGGCATTGGTAAGGCCAAAAGGCATTACCAATTCATACAATCCAAAAGCTATAATGAATGCAGTCTTATGGACATCCTGGGGTACCACTCGAATCTGGTGGTGACCACTCTTCAAATCTATACGGCTGAAACAAGCCGAACCATCAAGCTTATCCAAGATGTCATCTATGCGTGGGATTGGAAACCTGTTCTCGATGGTGAGCTTGTTTAGAGCTCGATAATCCACACATATGCGGAAAGATCCATTCTTCTTTTTTACACAAGAAGTACGGGAGAACAAAAGGGTGAGGAGCTTGGCTGAACCAAACCCTTTTCTAAGAGCTCATTAACCTGCTTCATAATCTTGTCTTGTTTTGCAGCACTCACACAATATGCGGGTTTGTTAGGTGGGGAACTACCTGGCACAAGATCTATGCGATGATCCTCGGGCCTCTTAGGTGGTAGTTCTCCTAGCAATGCATCGGCAAAACAATCTTTATATGCATTAAGAAAATTCAGCCTATCTTGAGTCAATACATCCACATTCACATTACTTTGTTCAATTTTGTCACGAACAAAAACCAAGTACACGGAAAGACTCTTTTTCATTGCCTTATTAATTTGGATGTGAGATACAACTGGGATGGAATCCCCTTCCTTGCCCGCATCAATAACATGCATGCGGCCTCTATGCATAAATCTGATCATGTTGGCTTTATATTCTTTGCGAGGCTCAAGCCTATGATGCCAAGGCTTGCCAAGTAATACATCACATCCATTGAGTGGGGCAATCAAGAAATGCTCATGATCCAAATAACCTTGTATGTGAATGCGCAACTTTCCAATAAGAGGCGTGACCTGCACCTCTTTGCCAACAAAAGCGGCCTCTGCTTCAATTTGGGGTCCCATGTCCCCAATCTCTATGCCCAAGGCAGCTGCCATCTGTGTAGAGATGAAATTATCTGTTGCACAATCATCAAACATGAATAAGGCGGGCTGATTCTTGATTTGTCCCCAAGCTTTGCATACCAGTCTCTCTTTGCCATCATGCTCAGTGGTACCTTGCACATCGGGTACATGCACATTTGCCTTTGGTGGCTTGTCCTCATGCTTTTGCTTGCGGGTAGGGCATTGCCTAAACATGTGCTCTTTACTACCACAAGAAAAGCATTTCCCCTCTTTGGCATATTGCTTCCTTTGCTCGGGGGTCAAGCCAAACTTGTTCTTCTTTGGTGCAATGTCTTTGGATGGGGTTCTTTCAGCTTTACCACCCTTTTGGGCTTCTTGGAAGCTCTTTTTAGGTGGTTGTCCACCTTTTTGCAGGTTTGGGACAGCCCTCTCTTTGCCCTTGGAACCTCCTTGATCTTGCTTAATTTTAAGCACCAATTGCTCTATAGGAAGAGCAGATGCTATGAGCTGCTGAAGAGTGTGTTTCGGATGCAATTCAATGCCCGAATGATAAGCTGGTTGCAATCTGGAGCGAAACTTCCTCTTCCTTTTATCCTTGGAGAGTTGCATAAAGGGATTTACCTCAAGCAACACTTTCCAAAACTTATTGACATATTGCGGCACACTTTCATTGTCTTTTTGCTCAAGTCTATCCCACTTTTGAGTGAGAGTTTGCTCCGCATTAGGAGGCAAAAATTGGGCATAAAATTTGTCCTTAAACTCTTTCCAAGTGCAAATGGGATCTTTGGTGGTCTTTTCAGTGATCCACCAATGAGCAGCTGTCCCCTTCAAGAACATGCTTGCGTGATGAATTTTGGACTTCTCAGTGAAGTCCTCATCCCTAAAAGCAATCTCAAACTGTGCCACAAAAGCTAGCACCTTAGAGGCATCATACTCTCCATGAAAGGCATCAAATTTCACGGACTTGTCCCCTACCTTAAACTCCTTGAGCTTCTTGGGATGTGGTACATGTTCTTCTCTTTTTCTCTTCCCCTTATCCAACGGGGCAGCCCTCTCTGCATGGGCTTCATGGGCAATCGAAGATGTTTCAAGAGGCACGAAGGCATGTGTATTATGAATCTGTGGCCCCGATGCATGTGACCTCCCCAAATGATGCAATGTCTCACCACGAGACAACTCAATGGGCAAAGTCTTTCGGCTTGCATACCGACCGCTCTCTCCATGATATACCTGCTTTGAATCCACAAGGTCATCATGTGGCCCACTAGCTCCAACATGCACATACTTGTTGTCTCCTATCCCATGAGGAGTAGATGCATGGCGAGAAGTGGCTGATACCTCTTCCTTATGTATAAAAGACCTCAACCGTTGAGATGCTGGGTCTCCTTGCTTCAAACGAGGTGGATTCTTGAATACTAGCTCTCCATCCTCTCCTTCCTTTAGATCACCCTTGCAGATGAGATAAGAGAGTGCCAACTCCCTTGGCTTCTTGCCCACTTCACGACCCTCTTCTTCCTTGCTTCAATGACACTTTGTACATGGGGATCTTCATGTAGAAATTTCAGCTCTTGCTCCTTTGCCTGCAAAAGCTTCTTCATGTGCTCCAATTCATTGGGCTCTTCCTCATGCATAGGCTCTTTTCCACGGGATGGCTGTCCCATGAATGCACTGTCATAATCTCTCTCTAGAGGTTTGTGCCTTCCAAGCAATGCATCAGAATCACGAGAAGCACTAGACCGGCCTCTTGAATTTGGCACTTCCAGAGGGTTGCCTTGGCTGTCCATTGAGTCAAGTGTCTGTGTATTCTTCCAATCTCAAAACACCGTGTCTCCTCCTGAGAAAGAGAGACGACCGGGCTCTGATACCAATGTAACCGCTCCCTACAGGAGGCCTATAAATTGGAAGACAAAATACACATTTTTATATCACTTAACTAATATCAACAATTGACATTATTATCAACATTAAAACTGAAAATGACCAATAACACTTGACACCAACACTGGGTCTGGAAAGGCCCCCCCCTCCCCTCCCCTCCCCCCTCAATACGTTTGTATTTCTTGGAGTATTTATATGTACAAGTGTCATGGGCCAATAGGCTAGATTTCTCCTCACATGGAGTGAATACAACTCAAACAATTGGGTTCTTGTCGATGAAAGTCTGGACAGTCGAAGAAGTCCCAAGTCAGAGGCAAACTCCCACCTTCACTGGGTGCACACCTACCTTTCACTGGTCTTCCGGGACCGTGCACCAACAGGCACGCCCGTACTAGCATAGGCCAAGGGGTACACCGCGGTGGGAACATTCTCCGTGCACTATGAGCTGGGTGGGATTCCCCATGGAGTGGATTCGTGGAGTCTCGGGACTTTAGTCAGCCTCACACAGCCAAGTTCTCATTTAGGGAGCCCATGGCGACATATTTTCCCTCTCCTACTCAGTTAGACATGGTTGTCCTTTGGCACCTTACCTCTTCCTATTTGTCACCGAGGCCATGAGTAGTTTTCTCTCCGCCTAGGAGATGTGGTTTTTCCCCTTGGACATCAAGTGTGAAAGAACACTCTAACATATAATATTTTGTACTTCTATATTATATGGATGTGGCACACATGCAAGAGTTGACTTGTATTTTGTGGATACGAGAGAGGCTACATGCAGGGGAGATCAGTTTATCTTATTGCCCTACACAGGATAATGTTGCATATCTATTCACAAAGGCTTTACCTCGAGAAAAGTTTGAAGCTTTCCGCAAAGCTTTGGGCTTACTCTCATACAGAGAGTGATTTGCTACCTTGTACAGGTTCGCACTTCCACTACAGGGGGGATTTGTAGGCATATGCTCACTTATGGTAGTGCTATGTGTGAACAGGGCTTAACCAAGGGCACTTTTTTCCATGTGGTTTTTCGCCTTGGACATCAAGTGTGAAAGGACACTCTAACATATAATATTTTGTACTTCTATATTATATGGATGTGGCACACATGCAAGAGTTGACTTGCATTTTGTGGATACCACACTTTTGGCTCTCTCTCTCTCTCTCTCTCTCTCTCTCTCTCTCTCTCTCTGCTCCCTCCCCTTCGCTCTCCCCCTTTTCGCCCCTGCCCGCCTGTTCTCACTCTCTCTCTCTCCCGCTGCCCCCCCCCCCCCCCCTTCGCTCTCCCCCTTTTCGCCCCTGCCCGCCTGTTCGCTCCCTCCCGCTGCCTGCCTGTTCGCTCACATTTCCGCCTGTTCTCACTCTCTCTCTCCCGCTGTCCCCCCCCTTTGCTCTCCCTCTTTTCGCCCCTGCCCCCTTTTCGGCCCTGCCCGCCTGTTCGCTCCCTCCCGCTGCCCACTTCGCTCACATTTCCGCCTGTTCTCACTCTCTCTCTCCCGCTGCCCCTCCCCTTCGCTCTCCCCCTTTTCGCCCCTGCCTGCCTGTTCGCTCCCTCCCGCTGCCCGCTTCGCTCACATTTCCGCCTATTTTCACTCTCTCTCTCTCGCTGCCCCCCCCCCCCCCCCCCGCGCTCTCCCCCTTTTCGCCCCTGCCCGCCTATTCGCTCCCCCCCTGTCCGCTTCGCTCACATTTTTGCCTCCCTTCACCCACCCACCCTTCCTCAGGCCCCCAAGGCAGCAACATAACTCCTTCTCTGCTGAATCTCTTCTCTCTTTCCCCTGCATGGCTTGAACCCCCCCCTCTTTCTCCGTGCTGCTGTTTCGCACTTGTGTCATGGATTAATTTCCAATCCATTGGCTTTGGGAAGTTTTGCAAAAAGTCATGGCCAAGACCGGGTTTAAAGAGGAGCTCGTGAAAGTGGAGGACAAGCTCGGCACAATTATCAAAGAAAACAAGAAGATGGTCAACTCTTCCATTACCGCAATCATAAACCGCCTCTCCAAACTCGAGAAGGGATTTGACAAAATCCAAGAGCTCGAGTTGAGAACATCCAAGCAAGAGGCTGAGATTTCAGCCTTAAAGGAGGAACTAGTGGAGGCCAAACTGCATGCTAAAAGTCAAGCGGCTGAAATCTCAGCCCTCAAAAAGGAGTTGGAAGCCACTTCAAAAAGCAAGCTTGAGGATGGAGAATTTCAGCCCTCCTTTATTGAAGAGCTGAATACCATCAAGGAACAAATGAGGATCATTCGAGAGGAGGAGGAGCAACATAAAGAGGAGACATCTTCATGGGTGGAGGTGATCACAAAGACACAAAAGAAGATGGACGAGGCCGAGAAATGGATCGAGGTCGCCAAGAAAGGGAAAGGTAAAGAATCGCCACCCATCCCCACTCCCACCATCATCAACATGACCCTTGAAGAGGAGCAAAGGAGGAAGATCCGGGCCTTACATGTAAGAGTGTCCGGTCTAAAAGACCGTGATGATGCGGAAGGGGAAAGTTGAAACCAAGGAGCTCTTCTCTATGATGGGCATTGAAGCCACGCACACAAAGGCATGGAGAGTGGGAAAGAAGAGAGAAGGTAGTGGCGAATCTTCTAAGGAGAGAGCACTTATCATTCGTTCCCCTCCATGGAAGCGAAGAAGGACTTCTTGAAGAGACGTCCTACACTCAAGAAGACGGGAATATTTCTTGGAGATGACCTCACACTCTCGCAACTTGCCCACATGAAAGAAGTTATGCCCGAGATAAGGGCAGCCCGAGAGAAAGGGAAAGTGGCCTTCTATAGAGATGGTAGAGTGGTGATTATGGAGAGGGGCTCTTCATGACGACGCGAGACCTATGGGACTACACTCAAAGTTGCTACTTGGAATTGTAATGGATCTCTACACCTTGATGTAGGGGCTTTTGAGGATAGTTTCACTGGGAGGGACATCATCTTCTACTGTGAGACGCATCAGGCTCCTGGACAGTCCATGCCACATGTTAGTGGATACCGATGGGAGACAGCTTGTAGACAGGAGACTCGTTCAGAGCATAGAGGACGGGGCTCAGGAGGAGTGGCAGTATTGTTTAGAGAGGGCTACAGCCACTGATACATATAGTCCACATAGATGAGCATGCTAGGTACATGTGGGTTAGACTGAGGGCAGAGACGGGCAGATATCTCTACATTGCCATATGCTATTTTGCTCCTAGTACATCAGTGTATGCATCACCTAGCAGGCAGTCTCCCTTTTCTATTTTGGATGATGACATTTGGGAGTTCTCCAGGGATGGTGACATCATTCTCTTGGGGGACTTCAATGCCAGGACCCCCCATAACCAGACAGTATTTTATGATACCTCAGAGGAGATGTTGAGGGAGCTTGATGTTAGGGATATGGGCATATCTAGACTCTCACAGGATGAGGAACATACAATGTATGGGCGGTATTTGCTAGACATGGGGACTGCACATGGATTGGCCATCCTGAATGGCCTACAGAGATTCCCGACATCGGGCGGTTTCACTAGCTTTCCACATCGGCATGGTGCTAGTACAGTGGACTATGTTATGGCTCAGCCCAGTCTCATTCCCTCTTTTCAAGATTTTATGGTAGGCACTAGGCCGGTTGGAATAGCAGTGGATCATGCTATCTTGTCCTTCACTCTCACATTTCAGTTCAGCACCGCTCCATTGGGACAGGTCTCCACACACACTCGTTATACCTTTACGAGGGAGACTGACACCGTGTACACGGATGAGATATACAGACGCTTATGTGCCGAGGAGCCGGGACGGCCATTAGATGAGCTCACTCAAATATTGATAGAGACGCTTCATGCTACAGCATCAGAGGCATATCCCCATAGTCAGCCTACACGGAGACGATCTAGGAACATGCCCCAGAACAGTTGGTATGATGAGGAGTGCAGAGAGATGAGGATCAGATTACAGAGAGAGGTGCTCATGGGTGTTACCACTCACAGACAGTCACGGATTACCTTCCGGCACCTAGTGCGACGGAAGAAGAGGGCTTATCTTGCTCAGTTAGAGAGGGATTTGTACCAGTTATTTATGAGTCAGGACTCAGGCGAGGCATGGAGACTATTCCATGAGCATTCACCATCACCAGCCACTACCTCCACAGAGATTTGGGGTGAGTATGCGGCATCCCTGTACACAGCACCAGGACAGCCACCCCTACTAGACCCATCGAAGCTGTGCCCAGAGACATGTGCTTTCTTTACTGCTGAGATGGTAAGGAAAGCTATTGACAGGATGAGCACTGGGAGAGCATATGATCATGATGGTTTGGTAGCAGAGCACTTTATTCATGCCAGAGATATGCTTGCAGAGCTTATTGCTATGATGTTTAACTGAGCCATGTGTGAGGGTTTTCCTGAGACTTGGAATATGTCCACGATTGTGCCTATCTTCAAGTCAGGGGATCCCATGCTTCCTGGGAATTATCGTACCATCATGATTGGTCACACATTGGCTAGATTATATGCATCTATTCTTGAGCAGGAGTTGAGTAGATGGGCAGAGAGAGAGGGCATACGTGCATCAGGGCAGGCAAGGTTTCTCCACTCTTGACCATATCTTGACACTCAGAGCTATTATTGAGGAGGGCAGATTATATGGCAGGAGGATTTATTGTTGCTTTGTGGATTTCCGCAAAGCTTTTGACACAGTACCGAGAGCCAGACTGATGCGCAGACTACAGGAGATGGGAGTGCCCACAGAGCTGATTTGGGGAATCATGGCTTTATACATGACAGTTGTGGGGGAGGTACGTACTACTCAGGGTATATCTGAGATGGTTCACTCCACTATTGGGGTGAAACAGGGCTGCCCCCTTTCTCCCACCTTATTTGGGATGTATGTGGATGAGGTTTCGGACTATGTAGAGCGGGAGGGTGACAGAGGGGCACAGCTAGCAGGGACATGGATTCCGCTATTATTGTATGCTGATGATATTGTGCTGATCTCAGATTCTCCACAGGGGATGCAGCGTCATTTGGATGCATTGCACACGTTTGCAGAGGACAGTGGATTGTATGTTAACCTTGGTAAAACCAAGGTGATGGTGTTTAACACCACAGCACAGTGGGTTCGGAGGTCAATACCCACCTTTACATATGGTGAAGAGATAGTGGAGTATACAGATGCATATACTTACCTTGGTGTGGTTTTTAGTGGCCCACTATTTTCCTTGAGGAGAGCAGCGGAGACCAGATTGACCAGAGCTTATGCAGCATTGGGGAGACTAGAGAGGATGTGTTCGCAGGTTCAGTTTCAGGAACCTCGAACAAAGCTCTAGCTCTTTGACACTTTGGTCACTTCAGCCATGCTGTATGGAGTGGAGATATGGGGACCCTCAGTGGATCACCACAGCCGAGCTGGTAGCACCGATGGATGGAGACGTATGGAGAGGTCCTTGGTTTCTATGATTTCCCGGATGATTAGGGCCAAGGCCTCCGTACCACATGATATTATCCGTGCAGAGATGGCTGCCCCCCCATTGGTAGTAGAGGCACTCACTCGATCAGTCTCCGTTATACATAGCACTTGGGCTCTCCCTAGAGACAGATATGCTCGCTTAGCCCTGGAGTCTTCATGACAGTTGGCATCACAGGGAGACGGATCATGTTGGTATGCACAGATGACAGCTTGGTTCCAGCTACATGGCTTTAGTATGGACAGGCTACCTCCATTTCAGTACTCCCTGGATGCACCCTCCCTCTCTCTCACACGGGCAGAGATTACCAGACTTATCAGGCAGGACTTGACTCAGCTGGACACTAGGAGGACATGGATACAGCCGACACACGAGCTTGGTACGAAGATGGCTTTCTATAGAGATCATCTTCTCTAGCTCACGGAGGATGGGTTTGTGATTAGACCCAGCTACATGGATACTCATCTTTCTCATGGGGTACGGTGTGCTATTGGTCAGATGCGCACATCCTCTTACCAGCTAGAGATTGAGACTGGCAGATTCAAAGGAGTACCATATGAGGCCAGGATTTGTCAGCTGTGCCACATGCAGCCAGAGACAAAGTTACATTACATATGTCACTGTCCAGTATATTATGAGATACGAGGCCGCTTTCACTACCTGTTCAGAGAGGGCTTCGGACCACTTTCTAGAGTCATGAGATACCAGGATCAGAGATGCCTCGGATTGTACTTGCTAGAGCTGCGTAGACATAGAGAGGGTCTCCTGAGAGGGAGGGGATTAGAGAGGGAGAGACACCTACAGAGGCAGATTACAGACTTCTTTCGACCAGAGATTGAGCAGTCAGGCCAGCAGGCATTGCAGCTAGCCCCAGAGTACAGCCGCACCAGAGGTACACTGATTGATTGGGCTATAGAGCTGGGGTGGTCCAGGAGCCCCAAGATGAGAGGCCCACCTCGACACCGGCGGAGACTACAACAGAGGATCAGGACCATACTAGCATGGCATGGGAGACGTCCAGTCAGAGTACTCACCATGGAGGACATTGAGGATATCCGCCATCGACCGATTAGAGACATCTTTGGATAGTGATGTGTATGATGCTTACCTTTGTTGCTGGAGTTTTCCTCTCAGATGTTATCCATTAGGAGCTCCTAGTACCGTACTTTTCCTCATAGTTGTTTCAGTTTCAGTTAGTTGTTTAGTTGTTCTTAGCTTTCCTTACACAGACATTGTATTAGATCCACCAATTGTTGTAACCTTTTTGGTCTCATAGGTCATTTTGGCCTTCTGAAGACGTTAATATATCATTTCATTTCAATTCATTTCTCTCTCTCTCTCTCTCTCTCTCATTTCTGTGTGAGCTTCTCTATCCTGCACCTAACCCTAATGTGCAGGTTTGTGTGTGTGAGTGTGTGAGTCCAACACCCAATAGGAGACCAGGCTTCAGGGATTGTGTCTTCCCCTCCACACGTAGGAGGAGTTGCTCGACTCAGAGTTTGCTGATGACACAACAGCTTTCCTTGCAGAAGATGTGGGGAATCTACAAAGATTTGCAGAGGTGATGAAGGTTTGCTACCGCGCATTAGGAGCACAGATCAACTGGCACAAGTCGTATGGTTTTTGGGTAAGCTCAGCTGACCAGTTGAGGATATCCAGCGGATCTCGAGAGGCACTCCAGTTCGATATCTCGGTTGCCAGGTTGGCATTGATATCTCTCCCGAGCAGTAGCTCGCCTCACTTCTTCTGAGTATTTGGAGGAAGCTTTTATATTGGAGCTCGGCGAGGCTCTCCCTAGCAGGTAGGGTGGTGGTGGCGAACCAGGTACTTTGTTGCCACCGTGTGGTACATCACTTCGTGTTGGGCCTTTTCTCGGGCATGTATTGGCCAAGTATAGCAATTGATCGAAAATTTCTTATGGGCCGGAAGTGATGGGAGGCCAACCAGGGCCAAGGTGGCATGGAGAGTGATTATTTAGCTCCGTTGCAGAGGGGGGCTAGGCCTCATCGACCCGGCTATTCAGGGCCGTGCCTTGCTGGGCAAGCTGATTGTTAGAGGCCTCCTTCCCTGTGGTGAGCCCTGGAAGGATTTCCTATTGGCTCGGATTTCAGCCCACACTCTTGGGGGCCCTTGGCAGGCTGCAGCAGAGTACTTGATGGATCTTCACAGAGATGTGAGCATGTGGTTTTAGCTTGGCTTTTGAGGAAAGATTTGCAGCCAGTTTAATTCATGGTTGGGAGCACCTTAGGCCTGCCCTCAGACAGATAGCTCCAGTTGCCTCAGAGGAGCGGCTTCGGCAGCCTTTGGTTTGGAACCCCCTGGTCCGTTTACCTAGTGGCCACATGCTACGGGCCAACCGCATGTTTCTTGGGGCGCCTTGAGCGTGGGACCATCCAGGTCTTTTGGAGATTGGATCGCCCACAGGCAGTTACCCTCGGAGGTGCAGGAGAGAGGCCTGACAGGGATCGGGGGTAGAGATAGGCTCAACATCGACATCAAGTCAGCTATCCCTTAGGAGTGGTTGACTCCCCTGTACCCGAACCCTCCCAGTGTGGCCAGGCATGTTTACCAGACATGATATCCTCATGGCGGTCCATGGAGCAGATGAAGACAATGGTCTGCTCACTTTCTCTATTGAATCCCATGGCATACTAGAGAGATCTGAGCTTCCCTTGGAGGATTTTAGTGGCTGCACCTTGCAGAGGGTGAGGGTGATTGGTTTTCGGGCATGGGAATGGCATATTGATCCAGCACCGGCCAAGGTGGCCAGGAAGAGATTATGGCGGCTATGGATATGGAAGTGCTGACCTCTCACGCATCCTCAGTGGGATCCGAGAGAGTGGACTTGGCATGATCCAACGGATTGAGAGGAGACTCTGGATGCCCCTTTCTTTGCATATACTATGCGGCTAGGCCGCAGGATCCAGATGCCTGAGATAGATGGCACATCGGCAGCAACAACACATTGGCAGTCTTAGGGCCTCTCACAATGTTTCCTTTTAGATTTTTGGAAGAGATTGTGGGACAGCTTTCGGCCAAGAAAGATCACCCTCTTTCTTTGGTTGATGGCACATAGCAGTTTGGCAATCGGTACTTGGTTGGCAGTTGGTGGTCGACTAGCGGCTTGCGGCCACCCCTAGGAGACTCAAAGACATTGCCTTTGGGATTTCCTGAAGGTTCAACAGATTTGGCAACGGATTCTCCGCATCTTGGCTATGGATAGGGCATTGACGTGGATCATCACATGGGGCGCTGTTGCTTGGGCCACAGAGGTTGGAGTTGTCAGGGCTTATGAGGAGGATGGGGGAGGGCTAGGCCTTCAGATCTCTCACCACCGTATTGCAGCAGTACCAGTCATAGCCCCACCTACAGGCAATTGGCGACCAGGCTTATGCTAGAGATGGGAGATTTGCAGTAGCATAGGAGCCTAGCACATTTGGTGTGCTAGATGTAGCGAAGCCATCGAGGATACCCACACTTCGCCGGCGGAGACCATTAGGAGGATATTGCTTGATATCATTCACACTCCCGTGGTTAGTGGGGGAAGTTACAGGGAGGTTCTGACCGCATGTTTTCTTGAGACTTTGGAGGCCTGGCCCTTTCCTCACTGATAGAGGCGGGAAGCTTTCTTGAGACTTTGGAGGCCTGCCCTTTCCTCACTGATAGAGGCGGTGATCCCATTTTACATTACAGACCACCTGTGTGGTTGTTCCCCCCCCTCCCCCTGTATGAGATAGCCCTCTCCTCACAGAGTGTCCAGCTGAGGAGAATCTTCCCCTCATGATCATTTGATTCCTTCCCTTAAATGAGGCGATTTTGTATGTAGCCCTTTGTGGTTGTACCTAGCCCTTTGTGGCTATTTTTTCTTTAACTAACTGAAGGATATTTTTCTCGAAAAAAAAAAAGCTGATGGCGACAAGGCTGCAGTCCATGAATCCTGAAAAACTCTTTGTTCATGCGATCCCCCTTGTGGGCCCAGAATGAAGCAGAAGAGTGAAAGTGGAACTCAGATTTGTTCTCGGGTATGGCACTCAAAACTACTTTGGCACAAACCTCGTCATCCCTGAGAGAAGGAACACAAGGATACTGCTGCATAGACGCTAGAGACCGCCTAATAGCTCTTTTCTCCTCTTGCATACTCCTGAATGGCTCTGCCATTTCTTGACAAATCTGGCTCGACTCGGCAAGGTTTGGGCCACCCATCTCTGCCACATCCTCTATATCTGTCCAATCTCTATCACATATCAATTTATATGGGCTTAAGGCATCAACATTAATAAACTTATGCTTTCAATCCACGACTCTTATTCACTTAATCTCTGATTAAACCCTTAATCTCTTGTTTTGTTTAGTCTACTTGTTAATGGAGATGAAGTATTTTAATGCTCGGTTAATCTTGTTTTCTATGAGTGTTGGTCGGCTTCTTTCACATACTTGGCACCATCAATTGGTATCAGAGCTGGGTGTTTTTGTTTGTGAGAAGACGTCAGCTGCATATACTGTTGCTTCTGACCAGAGGCTCCAGTAGTAGCTCCGTCAGTCAGCGATTCTGTCATAGCTTCCGTTGCTCTTGGTATTCTGTCGCATCGCTGGTTCTATTGTGAAGGCCTGAAGTGCGCCATTTCTGCGCTGGCCTCTGCCCACTCCAATAGCTGCACGCCTTGTTGTCGTGTGCCTCTCGTCCAGCAGAAGCACTGCCCAAGCACCGCTCTGTTACTGCCCTGTTCTCTTTGCAGAGCTACTCACCACTAGTACTCAGCCTCAATGCGCCCCTGTGGTGGTTGCGAACACCCATGTCAGCAGCAGCCATGCCAACATTAAGTCGGTAGATGAGTCGTCAGGTTCAAATTAGCTATAAGTAGGATTCTGGGAAAAATTAGGGCTTTTCAAAAATTTCAGCAATTTGCAAGAATTAAAGCCTTTCTACACAATTTTGGGGCTTTTCTGAAATTTCTGCAAATTATACCAATCGAAGCCTCTCTGATTTTTTGTGACATGTGGAAGGGCTGCATGGAAGGATTGATATTCTAGTGTGAGTTCCTGGCATGGCTCAGTGCATGTGGAAGGGCTTCATGGAAGGGTAGATACCCTGGTGAGAGTTCTGGCATGTTGATGAAGTCTCATGGAAGGGTGGACACCTTGTTGAGCATTCTTTATACCTTTATGGGCGGTGCCCGAGACGGGTTCGGTACAAGATGAATACGTTGGGAGAATATTATGCATAAAGAATTTGTGTGTGTTTTGACAAGCATGAATGACTTGTCTTGGCTGCCTAGACAATGCCTTGTATTTTTGCTTGTGATTGTCCATGGGCTCCGAGGACGCCTGGAAACTTGTGGACGTGTGTGTGCACACCTGTTTGGGACTGAGGCGGTGGTCTTATGTGTTTTGCAGGTGGTAAGTGACCCCAAACTCAATTTACAGCTTATATTTTATTATACTAAGGTTTATGAGTGCAGGTATTCACATACACTAAAATTTGGCGGACAAATTATAAAGTTTTCACATATACTTAAGTTTGGGCAGTCAGTTTATAAAGTGTTCACCTCAAGAGGACCAGTTTCAAATGAAACTTGGCCATTACTCAAACTGGGCAGCCCACCAAGCAATAATAGCTCCATGAGTTGCTATTCTGGGAGGGAAAGGCCAAAAGCAGCTAGGCACCTCCTTTCCAGCTGTTTTTTGGAGGTGGAACACCCTAGGGCTTCACATGTGTCAGTTGGGCATGCACAACTCCTAAGGGCTGGTCGACTCCTTCCAGGGCTGATTTATAGCTGGTTGCTTGCCTCCACAGCTGCTACAGACAAAAGCAATTCTTCTCTCCCTTGAAGCAGGCGACCACTTCTGGCTTCTCTACAGGCTGGTTGACTGCTGTACAACAGGTTTCAGGACATACAACAATTATAGCTATACGCTAGAAAAGAATAGAATCACCCCAATATGTAAGGTGCTTTCAACCACTGAGGAGCATCATGATGCCATGAGAGACCTGGGGCACTAGAGGAAAAGAAAATGCCATGGTCCCACTCCCGCATAAATATAACGCGCTTTGCCTGTGCAGAACGAGAGGACCCCTGAATACGAGCCCAATTAGGACCCCTGAGTACGAGCCCAATCAGCCATAAGTGTATGGATGATATCACCAATGCACTGAGACCCAAAAATCCGGACACCCTCAATAGCCTTCGTGCATCTAGCTCTCTAAAATTGCCATGCTGCAATACTAGCAATAATCTCCCAACTGGTGTCAATCCTGTGTTTGGGGGGTGTATAATCAGAGTGAGGGACATCCTGCAATAAATCATGCTGGGCAATACCTCTATGAATGAAAATAGTAGAGTCTGTACCACTATCCTCGTAAAAGAGCTGCGGACCGGATTGGGAGAGCCAAGCAACTGCCCCCCGAGTGACACGCATGGCACAGCCACTCAATTTGCCCATAAGTTGGGCTACAAAACCCCAAATCTGCTGTGCAGTGCTGCATCCCCATAAACAATGTTGTATAGTCTTAGAATCTGCCACACACCTAGGGAAGGTAGGTGCTACACCAAAAACCAATCTCCACTGATTGGTGGGGAGACCACCATGTAAGAATAACCAAAAGAAATGAGAGATCTAGCTCCTTCTGTATGAATGCCAAAGCCTATGCCAATATCTGCGATGTATAACTGGAGAAATATCATAGCTTTCCCAATGAGGCCTGAGAGTAGGGATCCTATGCATCTGTCGAGTGAGGAGAAGCTTGGCATTCCGGATTGTGAAACTTAAAAAGAAAAGGCTTTTCAATGGATCGAAGGCATCAATGCACTTCCACTCTCTTGGATCCCATTGAAGATATCTGATAGGATTGCCACCATATAACCACAAACACCAAGAGCTATGAGTCACTATCTGAGGAGAAGGGTCAATGAACCAATGTTTTCCCGAACGACCAACAATCCTCACTGGACTAAGCCTAGTATCTAGGATGATCTCCTCCATGCTACATCTCCTCAATCTCCCTCTAGGCATGATAAAGTAAATGATGCAATCTATAGCCTCCTGGCCCGGGAGAGCAATGACCTATAGAGGTATGCCTATCCTCGAAAAGACTCCCAGCCAACTCGGATGATAGTCTCCATGAAAGGTCCCAGAGAGCCACTCATGTGGAATAGTTACATCAATCTGATCAATACGAATGCGAGAGCCTCTAAGATGTTGAACGGATGCAGCCCTCCAATCCTCTGGAAGACTCTTAAAGGTCTTTCAAGCAAGAACTGTGTATGCACATCTCTCCCATCATGACACTGCATGTAACGAAATGCACGGCCTTAACCTTGATGAGCTCGTTCCACATAATAGGTTGTCAGTCGGCCTCATCCAAAGACCAAGGGAAGCCTTTGTTGCAAAAAAGGTCTCATGCTTCTCCCATGCTCTGACAATGGCTGCAATAAGAGGGGAAGATGGTGTCCTAATATCAGCCTCTGTGAACAAAAACCGTGTGCTAGGAGAAGGTGATCCGGTTTTTCGGTCGCTGAAGCTTCCGCTCCCCCCTGCTCGCGTTGCAGCTGCACGCTCACCCCCTTCCCCACCTCCTATCTGCCCTCGCATCTCCCCCGCCTCAGCTCTGTAGCGCTCCCCCGCCTCTGTTCATTGCCGCGTGTGCTCATCCCCCCCCCCCCCCCCCCCCCGCCTGTGCTCATTCGCGCCAGCCCCCCCTCCCCCCGCCTGTGCTCATTCGCGCCAGCCCCAGCCACCCCCCCCCCCCCCCCCCCCCGCGGCTCCTTCTCTCTTCTGCCCCCCTGCCCTTCGCCGCCTTTGTTTGTAATCCCCTCCGCTCATTCTCTTTCCGCCCCCCTTGTTCTCCCCCTCCTCCGCTGTCTTCAGCCCCCTTTCCCCTCCGCCCCTTCCCGCTCTGCCGTTTATGCAGCTCAGTTCCTGCAGGGCTTTCCGTTTACGCTTCGCCTTCGACAAAGCTTCAGACACTGATGGAGGCTCCTCCCGACCCCCCTCAGAGGGACTCTTCCGTAGCCCCCTCGCCCACCCCTGAGGATACCCCATGCCTGGTTGGGGGCAGTATTGATATTCTGATGATGCAGGAGCACCTTTTGAGTGAGTAGGATTCAGAGATATGGTTCCGTGATGCCTGGCAGATGGGACACATTTTGGTCTGCAGGGTTTGGCCCCTTGGGTGGGCAGGGAGGAGTATGTATGGTCATTGCAGATGCATGGCGGCAGGCCATTGTGGATCGCGGGGTCATTGTGCCGGGTAGAGCACAGTATGTTATTATGAGGATGCATGATGAGCTCTTTGGCGTGCTCAATGTCTATGGCCTAACCATGCTAGTGCCAGAGCAGAGTTCTGGACCCTTGTTATAGATGCATTGCCCGAGGCCGCACATTGGTGTGTCGGAGGAGACTTAAACATGCTTGAGGACCCGGCCGATAGGGTGGGAGGCAGTCATGTTACCGTGCACGGTACGGAGCTTGCAGCTTGGGAGCGATTTTGCATGACACTGCGGATTACTGATGCATGGCAGCATGAGGCTTTCTCCCGCTCTCAGGACAGTCTTAGTTTTTCTTGGTCGGCAGGGAGGGACTAATTTATCACGGATTGATCGCTTCTATGTGGGCGACAGGTTCGGGGAGCGTAGGGGCTCCGTTGGCATTCTCGCTCGCACTTATTTTTCCGACCATGCGCCAGTTATTTTGACACTTGAGGAGGGGACTCAGGAGACCAGCTTGCAATTGAGGATCCCAAAGAGGATACTTACAAATTCCAGTCTTTCTGAGGACATTGAGAGGATATGGCATGATAGCCAGAGCTTTGACCTGGATGCAGCAGGCCAGTGTGCCCAGGGACTCATTGAGCTCAGCTCTTTTTGCACGTTGTAGCCTTGACACGGCTGGGAGAGACGAGAGCGGGAGCGCCGCTTGAGGCGTAGCCTTGCTTCGCTCCAGCGCCTTCAGGAGCAGCAGCCTACATGTGAGTGGGTGGCGTCCTAGCTGAGCCAGGCACGCCAGGAGGTTAGAGAGGCAGAGGAGCAGAGACATGAGTTCTACTATCATCGCCAAGCCTCATAGTGGACGCAGCTTGGTGATAGAGTGACTGGGGAGTTCTTTGAGATTACCGAACCTCGCCATGCTCGAGCAGGTGTACGCCAGCTCAGGAGACAGGACGGCTCGTTAGCCACTGAGCCCGGGAAGATTATAGCCATTGCCACCCATTGAGTTCTATAGAGACCTGCAGGAGGGTCACAGATCGTATACGCACAGTTCTGGGTGAGCCTCTTTCAGAGGATGAGCTGGTTGAGGCTTTGAGGGTCCTTCCGCGCCGTAGTTGCCCTGGGGAGGACGGATTGAAGCCTGCCTGTTTTATGCGCTATTGGGACATTTTGGGGCCCCGGCCTCCGCAGGGGCTTTCAGTATGTTTTGGACACTGGGGTGATGCCACAGAGCTTTTCAGAGGCTTGATCTTTCTTATCCCCACGGGGGAGGGAGTGTGATGATATTCGGCAGTGGAGACCTATTACGATTCTCAATACTGTCTACAAGGTCCTGGCCAAGGCCTTGAGTTTGAGGATCCAGCCCTTCCTTGGGGAGTTGATTCATGCTACCCAGACAGGATTCGTCAAGGAGCGTAGTATCCTTGACAACATTTTCACCTTCTGGGAGGCGACGGCCCGAGCTAGATTTCTCGGCGAGGACCTGGTCGTTATGCTTCTCGACTTTGAGAAGGCATACGATAGAGTCGATTGGGGTTTCCTAGAGGGCACTATGCTTCGCCTGGGTTTTGAGCCAGTTTGGATTCGAGGGGTGGCGGCTCTATATTCCATAGCTCGTAGCCAGGTGGTGCTGATGGCAGGAGGACGGGGGCCGAGTTTTGAGTTGACCAGATCACTCCGTCAGGGGTGCCCTCTCGCCCCGTTTCTTTTTTTCTTCTTTGCTGAGGCTATGAGCATGTATCTGACAGTAGAGGAGGTTGGTTTGAGAGGACTCCAACTCCCAGTCCGGGAGAGGGACCTGCTCGATTCAGAGTTTGCTGATGACACGGGATTATTTTTGCATGGCCAGGAGGCAATCTTCAGAGGGCAGAGCAGTCGCTACAGGTTTTTGGTGTAGCTTCGGAGCATTGATCAATTGGCGCAAGACAGTGGCCTTTTGGACCAGTAGCGCTCCCATTCCGGCATGGAGCCTAGACCCGGGTTTTAGATGGATTCCTCCTGGCACAGCAGTGCGTTATTTGGGATGCGAGATTGGACTTGATTTGTCACCTGAGCAGCAGATCGCCCCGCTTCTTCTCAGTATTCGGAAGAAGTTTTTGTATTGGAGTACAGCTCGGCTATCCTTGGCTGGGAGGATGGTGGTGACAATCAGGTGCTTCAGCGACCATGTGGTACATCACGTCTTGTTGGATCTTCTCGAGCTCTTGCATCAGCCAGGTACAGAGGCTGATCAGTTGCTGAGACCGGGCTTTCTCAAAGACCTCCTACTTGTGATGAGGAGCGGGCCAGACAGCCGCTCATATGGAGCCCCGCGGTACGCACTGAGTAGGGTCATATGCTGGGTTCTCGGCCTCGTCTAGCCTAGGGACCATTGGCGGCAGGCCCAGCACGCAATTTTGGAGACTGGCAGGCATTTTGCAGTCTCCTAGAGGAGGTCCAAGTGGAGAGGCTAAGTCACTTTAGAGGGGGGCTGATTATGCGGGATGATATTCAGGAGGCACTTACTGAGGAGTGGTTCACGCCTTTCGAGCCAGCGGCCCCACGGTGGATGGGAGCCTTTACACAGTTGGAGATCCTGATTGCTGTCAGAGCTTGCACTAAGGATGGTAATTGCCTCTACTATGAGATCCAGGATGAGGGCAGACTTCAGAGAGTTGAGGTGGAGTCGCCTTTGTTGTAGAGTGCATCTTTCAGAGGATACGGGTAATGGCCGCCGCTTCCCGGAAGTGGCATATTGATCCAGACCCTGCAGATGTGGACTCTGATTGGCGCATTTGGGCATATGATGCGCGCCGGCTCCAGTGGGACCCTGGCAAGTACGAGTGGCATGATCCTTATGCCTCCCCCGAGGCCACAGAGATTACCTTTTTCCAGTACACTGTTCGGTTGGGGAGGCATATTTTGACTGCGAGGAGATGGTCTCTCCCAGCCGCAGCGGAGCATTGGCGCTACAGGGACTCTCACAGGAGTTCTTGGAGGATTTTCGGGCCAGGCTCTAGGCTAGTCGACAGGCACGCACGATCACGACTTTTCAGTGGGGCTGGTTGCCCACAGGGGCTTTGCAGTTGGCACCTGGCTCGTCTACAGTGGTCTTCCGGCGGCCTATGTCTGATGCGGCCACCCTTTGGAGACACTGAGACACTGCCTATGGGACTGTCCACAGGCGCAACAGATTTGGCTGAGGATGCTGCGCATTTTGGCCCCCCTCTCTCCAGAGGGCATGTATACGTGGGTGCCGTTGCTTGGTCAACATCGTCAGGGCCTGCTCTGGGATACGAGACGGAGCAGGACAGCCAGGGCATCAGATTCATTAGGGGCCAGCCTCGCCTTGTTCCTTCACCGGACTTCTCGTCTGCCATCTGGACACAGGAGAGGGATCTACGATGGGAGCTCCTCAGCAGCCTCACCATCTGGTTCACTTGGAGAGCCCGGTGTTTCAGGGCCTTTGAGGGGAGACTGGAGCCACCATCAGAGACTGTTCGGGGTATTTGGCAGGAGCTGATCCACACCATGCGCGGACAGTATGACCGCATCTGGGGCAACTCGGATGCGGCGATCTTGTGGTGCCAAGCCTTTCACACCACTTGGCGCAGCGGCCCCTTCTATACACTACACGCGGGAACCCCCGCTGGCATTACAAGCCACCTGTTTGGCTTTTCCCCCCTCCTATTGTAGGATATAGCTCTCAATTATTTGTACTGATCTTTGTACCTTTTTGCACCTAGGGAGAGTCTCCCTAGCTGCCTTGATTGGATCTCTGCTTTTCTTCTTATGAGCAGGAGAGATTTTTGTAGCCTAGTGGGCGTTTTTTTTTATATAATGAAAGGATCTTTTCTTTGAAAAAAAAAAAAACCGTGTGCTAGGAAGCTAGTCTCTTCCAATCCGGGGTGTACATCCGGAAATCTGAGACAAGAAAAAATCCTTCCAAGACTCATTGCTTGGTAGGAAACCTCTGACCACAAGTTTGCAGAGCAACGCCCTGCACTAAACATCCGAATCGATAATATTCAAGCCCCCCTCTCGTCTGGGCTGAATAATTGTGAGCCAAGCTACCCTGGCACGAGTGTCTGAGGTGCCATCCAAACCCGGCCAGAGAAAATTGCGGATCAATCTCCGCAATTGACCAATGCACACACGAGAGAAGCACCAACAAGAGGCAATAAACCAAGTCGAGGCAAGCAATACCTGATTAGCTACCAAAGCTCTGGAAGCTAAATCTAATCTCTTGGAGCTCCAATGAAGAAGCTTATTCCGGATACTCATAGGTACCGGAGCAAAGTGCTCTGTAGGAGAAATATCAATCCCAACCTGGCACCCAAATATCTAGTAGTGCATCCTCTACTGATCCAAGTAAAACCAAGCTCTGCACCCCAAGCAACTCCTCGTGAATCACTAAACCAAAATCCAACAGATTTGTGCCAATTAATGAGTGCCCTTGTTGCCAAACAAAACTCTTCTAGTGCTATCCGAAAGGAACATAAGCATATATGTGAGGTCTCCAAGAACATGGCTAAGTCATCAACTATCTCAGAGTCAACCACCTCCTCGTGACTACGAAGAGGCAACCTCAATCCAGAAATACCAGCAGTGGAGCGGAGAGAGATGCTCATGGCCTTTGCAACTATGATATATAATAATGGGCTATAGGGCAACCCTGCTGTACTGAGTGAGAAATCTGAAACCGCTCTCCTCTCTCACCACAAGTGAGCACACTACTGTGGGCATCACGATACATGCATGAAACTCCCTTGATCCATCGCTGAGAGGAGCCCATATGGCTAAGAGTACCTTCAAAGAAGTCCCAATCCACTCTATCATAGGCTTTCTCAAAATCAAGAGCAGAATTGCTAAGGGCTGATTGCTCGCTTTAGCCCATTCCACGGCCTCCCAAAACGAGAAAATGTTATCAAAGATGGTCCTTCCATGTAAGAATCCATTCGGAGTATCATGAATGACATCCTGCAAAATTGGCTCCAATTTGATGCTCACCGCCTTAGCAAGAATCTTATATGTATTCCCAAGTAAGGTGATAGGTCTCCACTGGCCAATCAATGTCTTTTTTTTTTTTCTGGGAAAGAGATCCTTCAATTAGTTAAAGAGAAAACAACCACAAAGGGCGAAGTACAACCACAAAGGGCTAAATACAAACTCGCCTCACATAAGGGCGGGAAACAAGTGATCATAAGGGGAAGAGATGCTTCTCCTCTGGCTGGCCGCTCTATGAGAAGAAGGCTGTCTCATGGGGGGGGGGGGGGGGGGGGGGGGGGGACAACTACACAAGTGGTGTGTAGTGCCAAATGGGGTCACCGCCTCCGGGAAAGGGCGAGGCCTCCAAAGTCTCAAGAAGGCTTCCCGCTGCTTCCCCATGCGGTGAAAACCTCACTGCGGAGGGTGTGAATGATGTTGAGCCATATGCTCTAGATGGTCTCTGTTGGCGGTGTGTGGGTACCCTCGATGGCCTCGCTACATCTAGCACGCTAGATGTAGCGAGGCTGCTATGCTACTGCAAATCTTCCCATTGCTACCATGAGCCCGGTCGCCAACACCTCAGGTGGGGCTGTGTCTGCTACTACTGTAAGCCCAGCGGGGTGTGCAGTGACACACTCAACCACGTGTCCAAGAGATAAGTATATAGAGAGAGAGGGGAAAGAGATAAGGGAATAGGGATCTTGCACAGTACACCACATTGAGCGGAGAACAAGCCCCGCCCCCTTTCAAGAATTTATTCAGGAACAATCCATGGGCACGCTAGCTAGGATCAATACAATCAATGAATACAAAACAAATAGATATGCTGATGCAAGATATCCAAGTCGATGTCGATGTCGATGTCGATGTCGAGGCACAAGATCTTTGATGCCGAGCACACCACCGGGGATGACTCACAAGCATCTCTCACCGGGGTAGTACCAAATACAATATCCAAATCCAAATCCAATGAATCCAAGTCCAAGTTCCAAGTCCAAATCAAATCCAAAACCAAGTCCAAGTCCAGATCCATGTCCAAGCTATATGACTAAGTTCCATATTTATGTCCAAGCTTCATGTTCCATGTCCAAGCTCTATGTCCAAGTTCTCCATGTCCAAGCTTCATGCTCCATGTCCAAGCTCTATGTCCAAGTTCTCCATGTCCAAGCTTTATGTCCAAGAAACACTCGCTTATCCCATGAGTAATCTCCACAAACTCTGTAACTCGCGACGGGAGCTCGGGAACTAGGGCCTTTTACACACTTGTTGATACCATCAATGCATGTTAAAACACTTAAACATGGCCACAGCCTTAAACACATATCCATCATCACTTTTCATAAAACATAAAGTTGGACAAAACATCCACAAATGCTGAAATGGAGCTTGCATGTGTGACACCGCATAGAGGCCGGAATGAACCGACCCCCCCCCCCCCCCCCTGGAGTATTTTTTTTTTTCTGAGAAAAGATCCTTTCATTAGTTATATAAAAAACGCCCGTAGGGCTACAAAAGACCCTCTCGTGCTCATAAGAAACAGAGCAGAGATCCAAGCAAGGCAGCTAGGGAGACTCTCCTAGTTGCAGAAAAATACAAAAATCAGTACAAAGAACTGAGGGGCTATATCATACAATAGGAGGGGGGAAAAGCCAAACAGGTGGCCTGTAGTGCCAGTGGGGGGAACCCGCATGTAGGGTATAGAAGGGCGCTGTGCCAAGTGGTGTGAAAGGCCTGGCGCCGCAAGATCGCCTCATCCGAGTCGCCTCGGATGCGGTCATACTGTCCTCGCAGGGTGTCCATCAAACTCTTGCCAAATCCCCCAAACAATCTCTGCTGGTGGCTCCCAGTCTCCCCTCAAAGGCCCCGAAACATCGGGCTCTCTAGGTGAACCAGATGGTGAGGCTGCTGAGGAGCTCCCATCGTAGATCCCTCTCCTGTGTCCAGCCGGCGGACGAGAAATCCGGTGAAGGAACGAGGCGAGGCTGGCCCCTAATGAATCTGATGGCCTGGCTGTCCTGCTCCGTCTCGTAGCCCATAGCAGGCCCTGACTAAGTCGACCAAGCAGCGGCACCCCACGTATACATGCCCTCTGAGAGAGGGGGCCAGAATGCGTAACATGCGCAGCCAAATCTGTTGCGCCTAAGGACAGTCCCATAGGCAATGTCTCTGTGTCTCCAAAGGGTGGCCGCATCGGACGCAGGCTGCCAGAAGACCGCTGTAGACAAGCCAGGTGCCAACTGCAGAGCCCCTGTGGGCGACCAGCCACTTGAAAGTCGAGATCTTGCGTGCCTGTCGACTAGCCTAGAGCCTGGTCCAAAAATCCTCCAAGAACTTCTGTGAGAGTCCCTATACCCGCCAATGCTCCGATGCAGCTGGAGAGACCATCCTCCTCGCCGTCAAAATACGTCTCCCCAGCCGAACAGTGTACTGGAAAAAGGTGATCTCTGTGGCCTCGGGGGATGCATAAGGATCATGCCACTCGTACTCGCTAGGGTCCCACTGGAGCCGGGCCAAGGGGCGCGCTGTCGTGACGTGAACGGTGTCGCTGGGAAAGTACGAGACTTCTAGCTGTGAGAGTAGGTACCAATCTCCACAAGGAAACTCACACACATAACTCTCCAAGGAGCATAGGACATATCCATTTTTGATGACATAACATGTGCCAATTCACCTCAATACATTCCCGAATTCAACCTGATGATTGCACATCAACTATGTATCCAGAGCATGTCCCGTTCCAAGCATAGATTTACTGACTCCTTTTTCCAAATGCCTCAAACCAATCACATGTAGGCACAATATAATCTTCAAAAAAAAAAATCCACATACATGTGACCATTCACATCATTTCAAGGTGTCTCTTTATCTCCTGAAAACCTGCTTTTAAATTCCAACAGCTCACAAACAAAAGATGACATATGGCATATCTATAACATGCTCATGTGATTTTAGGAATCTCCATGACTTGCATTCCAAAATCCAATCGAGTAGAAAATTAAACCCAAATTTCAGGAACCTTTATTATATTTTTGATGCTTTTATTCCACGATTCTCCAATCCAAATTCTTCTTATTCTCCAAAAACCTTAAAAGGTTTATATGCTATACGATTTTCCAAATCGTAGGTAATAGTAAACAAAAATAAAAAACCACTTATCTGAAAGTAAAACAAGCGAATTTTTCTTTGATTTTTCGCTAATCTCTATATG